>NW_027532679.1:1710847-1978630 GCF_008692635.1 Crocuta crocuta | reverse complement strand
CTTTGGGACCTTCCTGTTTCAGTAGTTTATATTTCATAGTAATGTATTAGGTTTTCACTTCCAGAAATGTTTAGGGAATTACTTAAAGTACAAATGGGTCTCTGTCATTCCTTTTCAGCTGCTAAAAGTAAGAGATTAATAAAATCATGGAAGGTTACCCAGATTGGGAGTGAGGAGATTTTACAAGTTATATTTATTTTGTTAAGGAAAAAACCCAGAGCTTTGCTGAAGGAGGGATTGGTCTAATTAAGTGATCCAAGCCCCTAGCTGTATTTTAATGTAGTCTGTGTGTGGATTCTGGAGCCATAGAGTCTTCTGGTTGCCAGATCCAAAATCAATTTGTAGAAGAAACAGCAATCAGTCATTAATTGATTTCTGATTCGATTCAGCTTTAAATTAAAGGACACCTCCATATCCTTGCAAACAAAATAATGATCAGTGATGGGGCACTTCTGATAGCAATTTGACTGCTGTCCATATCGGACTCCTGGGCTTGCCAAAGACTGCCATTTGCCTGGCACCTGGTCATTCAATGAACCTGCCTTCCATACTTAATCCATGGACTGTCTTTCTGTTAATGATCCAGGGTTAATGGCACAAACAAGTGTTCAAGGAAATTATCACCAGGAGCCTTTTATAAAGAGCAGATCAGGGGCGCCTGGGTGGCTCAGTCTGTTAAGTGTCCGACTTCAGCTCAGGTCATGACCTCACAGTTCATGGGTTCAAGCCCCGCATCAGGCTCTGTGCTGACAGCTAGCTCAGAGCCTGGAGCCTGCTTCAGATTCTGTATCTCCCTCTCTCTCTGACCCTCCTCTACTCACGCTGCCTCTCTCTTTCTCTCTCAGAAATAAATAAAACATTTAAAAAAATTTTAAAAAGAGCGGATCGTTCTTCTTACTCACATCTTGAATTTCTCAATAGCCACCTCACCTTTCTCTCATGCAACTGTTTCTTTATATATATACATATATATGTATATATATAAAAGCATATACATACACACATATATAATATGTATTATATATATTTAACTTTATTGTTTTAATTTAAATCCAAGTTAGTTAACATACAGTGTAATAATGGTTTCAGGAGGGCTAAGAAACACGAAAGTATGCTCAACGTCACTCACCATCAGGGAAATACAAGTCACACAATTGTTTCTAATGGTAATTCAGAATTACAGGTTGGTGATGCTGTCAACAAAAATTGGTTCACTCCAAAATTGTAGCCAGAGCACAAGAATTGTAGCTAAAGCAAATCTCTGCTTTCTGAGATATCAAAAGTGATGAGGTCAGTGTTAGACTGTGATGTGAACGTGAGCAACAGTTAACTGACGTCCTCCACCATTTTGTGTATTTTTTACTTCATGCCAAAGGCAATGCTCATTTCTCCTTCAATATGTACATTCTCCTAAATGAGGAAATTGTTCTTGGGATTGTTTGGGGGCACTTTTTTCTTACTGAAAATACATTTTCTTTCCGGCATTTCAGAAAGTTATTTAGAGACCACACTCTATGCCAAACAATAATTCTGTTTTTATAAAGTAATGCCATGCTTCAACATCTATTCTTCATCTGCTAAGACAGAGTTAGCAAGGAATATTTTATCTTCAGTTGGGCCCTGTTAGTCTTTCAACTCAGCTTATAGGTGCAATACATCATGCCTGGAGGCCCTCTGGTGTTATATAACCTTCCATGCATAACTTGAATTAGCAAGGAAATGACATATTTATATAGCAATTAAAAATATGTTTAGCATTCCCTGAGGTGCCACCCCTCCCAATTATTTAAACTAAAAGCACATTAATCATCCTGCAGGGTGTAGCACAATAGAGACAGCAGTTGTTTCTGTATCCAGTGTTTAACATCACACACGAAAACATAATCTGAATTTCCACAACCTTGACATGTCACCATACATTGATTATACGTACACTTAAACACAGCATGCTCTTTTTAAACAACACCATATGGAGCTGTCACGTACCCAAAGCATGAGCTCAGTGCTTTCACGTTAACCCACCTCACCATAAGACCGTTTATTGCTGAGCAGGAACAAGAAGGAAAGGGGAATCAAGCTCATTCCCATAAGCCTTATTGATTTGAAAGTCAATGTTAGACAATTTTCCAATGCTGTAAGATCCCAGAATCTGTTAGATGTTCTGGAATCTTTATTCCTGAGTGTTCATAAGTGGCATTACTTAAAATTAAAAAAAAAAAAATGACAATGTTTGTTTATTTTTGAAAGAGAGAGACAGAGCAAGCAAGGGAAGGGTATAGAGGGAGACATAGAATCCGAAGCAGGCTCCAGGTTCTGAGCTGTCAGCACAGAGCCCAATGCAGAGTTCTAACTCATGAACCACAAGATCATGGCCTGAGCTGAAATCAGTCAGATGCTTAACCAACAAAGCCACTCAACAAATGAAGCCACCCAACAGAGCCACCCAAGTGCCCCATAAATGGCATTACTTTAAAAGTGCAATTTTAATTGCTGTGTACACCCCCAAACATAATAAATACAAGAAACAATGGCTAAACATACCTTAACTTGGTTGACCATTCTGACATAATTTTGGGTCAGACATTAAATTTTTTTGAAATCTGAGATGAAACTCAGATGGTTTTCACTGATCCTGCAGTAATGATAATCAAACACGGAGCAGCCAACAGTCTTTTTTGGGAGCACCTCACCCCTCCATGATCTGGAACATTCTGAGTATCAATTGTGAAGGAGCCCTGAGCAGCTCTTCATCAGCCACGCATCACAAATATCTGTATGGGCTCTGTGTTTCAGAAGCCATTTCTACATACTTCATTTCATATAAGCAGATAACAACATTCTGAGGAGTTATTATGACCACTCGTTTGCATTGAGTCCCTGAATTTCCTGAATTTTATCTGACTTTTTAAACAATGCACATTTTAAAAGTCACAAACTCAGATATTTATACTTAAATCCATCAATTTGAGCATTTGGATGATGACTGCCACAACTGGTCATATGTGTTATATTCTCATTCTGTGCCATGTAGTATCTGTGTTAAATTTTAAATATATTAACACATTCATTCTCACTGCTCCATTTCACAGATAGGAAAATCTAGACTCAAGAGGCAGGGGGCTTGCCCTATGTCACCCAGTCAGAAGCCAGAAGGTAACCCCTGACAGTCTGGCTGTAGAGTCCCTCCTCTGATACCATCCACAGTGCAAGGTCCCCCAGATCATAATGCTGCTGACTACTGGATTGAGCATGAGGCCTTAAGGAATATTCATGAACATGTAATCTAAGGGAGGTCAAATAACCGTAGTATCGCTAACATGCATGAGATTCTCTGACCTATTTTATACCTAATAGAATTAAAACAACAACAACAACAAAAGCTAGTTATCCTTTCCTGCTAGAAGGTCATCTGGATCTAAACATTTGGAGTCCCTGATTCTAATTGGCTCTATGTTCCTGGGCAAAGCACTTACTCTCCCTAATTCTTCATTTTTCCTCACTCATACTTCAGCAACAGGGATGGAAAAGATCCATGATGCAGTTCAGGCAACCGTATTGAAATCATGCATAGAAGTCCCTTATCAGAGTGCCTGGAGATTGTCAAGTGCTCAGCAGATGGGGATGTCTATAGTCTTGTTTCCTTTTTAATTTGATGATCCATCTAACTCCATCATATTGAGCATATAAAGCTCTAGTTCTATGCCTAAGGTGTTCCCACACCCTGAAAGATGCAGTTCACCTCTATTTCTAGCTGACAATCATTGGTCAAAGTCCCTTCATTTCTGGCAGGCCAACATATGCTCTTCCCTCCTCCAGAGAGTGCCCAAAAGGCACTGACCCCTTCTCTTGCTCTGATGCTCCCACACACTTTTCTGAATCACTCTTTCAGACCCTGACCCCGATATACTGTGAAAATATCAACAATGAGTATCCAACTTAAAGTAACTTCCTCCCCACCACACACTGATTTCAATTTTGACTTTAAGTGCAGCACTCTTGTGAAGAACTATATGAGTTCATAGTCCCTCCTTTTTCACCTTACTTCCCCATTCACTTTATTCTCTCCTACTCCCAGGATCTATCTAGACTGCCCAAACTTGAGACACACTTGGGCTGCTAGCAGAAATGGTTGTTTAGGGGTCCCCGTTTCAAAAACTCCCAGTGGCCAACAAGTGATCATGGCGTCCCATTGCTTACTGCCCAGATTGAAGCTGAGACTTCACACTTAGGGGCTGAGCCAATCCATTCATTTTGCAGGGAGAGAAAATGGAGCTCAACGAGCAAGGTGGTTTGTCCGGGGTCACAGGACTGCCTACTAGGCAAGCTGGAATTCGACCTGGAGTCTGTGAATTCCTGGGTTACTGCTCTTTCCATTGCAAGTCACTATCTGAGCACAGATCCCTGATTACCCAGACTTTTGAGTAAGCTTCTGGTATCTTAGTCTACCACATCTGGCTGGATTCCCACAATGCACCAGAAGGCATTCTGTCTGCCCAGAGTTCCAGCGCGCTTTCTTTCCCTGCCTCGCCTCCCTGCTGTCTCCACTTTCTAGATCCATACCTTGACTCCTCCCACCTCACCTGAAAACTGCAGCGCCACCTTGGGGCCACTGGTTTTCAATACCTACAAGTTCCTTCACTTGAGCATGACTTGTCCAGGCCAGGCCCCTTGTCTGGTCACCCAAGGCCTAGAGTGACTATCAGAGTTTGCACATAAATGTGGTACAACTCGTATTCATATAGCCTTATATTCAAGAACATTATCCTAGAATTCAGAATTCTTAGCATCTACCCCATCACAGATGTCATGGACCATAATAGTGGAGGGGAAAAAAAAATCAACTGGACATTTTGTTAAGATGTAATTGTTTAAATTGCATTGTAAGGGATTCTTTTTCATGTTATTCTCAATAGGTAAAACTCAAGATTTTATTGGTTCTTGGCATTCAACTTTTTTGAAAAAATTTGTGTGCATTTATTCAGTTATTAAACACATGTTTCCTGTCCTATCTTCCTGCCTAGGACAGTGTCTGGCACACAAGAGAAGCTCAATGAACAGGACAGATAAAGTTCTTAATCTCACCTAACTCTTTTTCTAATGGGAAAGGGCCAAGTCATCAAATAGTTATCCTAAGATGTGAGAAAGGCTTTGATAGGAAACAGCTATAGGAGCATACAGACGACATCCAACCTAGATTTCAGGGATCAAGAAAGACTTCCTCGAAGAAGGGACTTCCATGCTAACAGTTAGCGGAAGAACACAAGCTAAGGAAGTAAAGAAAATGCCAAGCAAACCAGCAATATCAGAAGAGAGGCCATATAGTCAAAGGCTTGCAAGTAATGAAGAACTTGGTCCATAGGGTACTGAAAGTATCTACACCCCGTGACCTCTCTTCTTTGGTTCTTAACTAAGGTCTACTGCAAGCACACATATTTAACTTATATTTTGATCCAAATAATCTAACCTCAGCCACTCAATGCATACACACAGACATGCTTGTAAAATATGTAGCCACATACATGCTGTAAACACCCATGCACTCCAGAATGAACAAGAGAGATAAAAGATATGATACTCAGGTGATCTCAGTCCCTGCATCTTTCTCACACATGCTAAATCTCTTGCCACCTTCATGCAAATCAGGCATTTTACATTTTTAAAAAATATGAGATTACCCCCGCCCTCAAACACAAGTCAATGACTATATCTGGCACCTGGTGCTTAATCTGAGAAACCACGATCTGTCTCAACACTGGAAAAATAAATGGCTGTTTCAGACCTCTGGAGAGGCGATATACAGGTTACCAAATGGATCTAATGTGAAGGGCAAGTCACAGGACCATGAGCACATCTATGGGTTGCATTATGGGCTCTGGATCAACCTTCCTTTAGACTCCAATGAAAAGTTCCCTTCCGGGGCGCCTGGGTGGCTCAGTCGGTTACGTGTCTGACTTCTGCTCAGGTCATGATCTCGCGGTTCGTGGGTTCGAGTGCTGACAGCCAGCTCAGAGCCTGGAGCCTGTTTCAGATTCTGTGTTTCCCTCTCTCTGAACCACCCCTGCTCGTGCGCTCTCTCTCCTCTCTCTCTCTCAGAAATGAATAAAACATTTAAAAAGAGTTCCTCTTAAAAACATGAGAATCAAGGTTGCTAAGAAGAACAGTGACCCATCCAAGCCCCACAGCAGACCAGGGGCAGCACAGCCTTCCAGGAAATACCCCTTTCTCCAAGCTTCCTATTCTTATAGATGAATTTCAGAAGCAAGCACAGAATATCTTGGCCCAAGCTTTGTGATAGGATCATAGTTAACCTTTCAGACTCCATGTCTTCTCTTTTGCTAAAATATGTCTTTGGAATCAGGTGGCATTCATGATTGTTTATCTCCTCTGTAACAGCCTCCCTAATAAAATGGCTGGTGGGCTTGTTACCTACAGGAAAGAGCTTGGTGGTTGCTGAGAATGTAATCAATTATACTAAATATAGCTATTCACCATGATGTGAGCGCCTGGAATGCCCTTATCAACTCGATGAAACTGTAATGATGTTTTCCTCCTAAAATTGTGCTACGGTCTTTGGAAGTCCACACAATTTCTTATGTAAATCAGCAGTTCCAGCAACCTTGAGTAAGAGGAGAGAAACTTTTCCATTTCCATGTTTCAGAGCGCAGGCTTGGGTAAGTTAACAAACTAAACAGGAATGTCAATATCCTCAACTGGATTTAGAAAATGTTGTATTCCTACCACTATTACTATAAGTAAAACTGAGGGTTCCGAATTTTTATTGCTTTTTGTTTGAGCTCCTACCACCCGCCTCCACTGCAGCGCTTAAAAACAATTTTTAGGTTTAGGCTTTGAGTAACAACCAGTTGGCATTTGAATGAAATGCGACAGAATCGCTTCATAAAATGCACCCCTGATTTGCTAGTGAATCAAGACCAAAAAAGCGACCTTCCCGTTATTCTATTAAATCCAGCCCTTAGCATCTTCTTGGTTTTCACCTTCATCTATTCCCTTGATAGGCATCTTCCTTGTTTCTGACATAAAGCAACGTGAGTGAGCTCCTGCAAGTATTTGAAGCCTGCAAAACAATGTTGCCATTTTGTAGCCAGCTTCTTTTCACCCAGGAAAATTGACAGAGGACATGGAAATATGCCAGATGAACATCTAAGAGGCACTAATTACACATCTGGAGAGTGACCAGTGAACACCGTGTGCCCCAAGAGCATGGTTTTTGGAAAAAGACACACCTGAGTTTGATTCTTGCCTCCACTATTATTGCTCATGTACTTTAAGATTCCTGACCCTTTGGTGTCACAGCTGGAAAGTAAGGATGATAACTTGTAGCGGGACCTGAAGGAGATGATATCAAAGTAGTATTTACCATGATAATAAAAAAGATACATTGAGCACTTACAATATGCTAAGTGCTGAACACAGATTATACAACTGACTCAGTCCTTGCAACAACCTTAGGAAGAATACACTCTCATCATTCCATTTTATGGATAAGAAAATTAGCCTTAGTTAAGGCGAAGAGATTAATAGCCAAAATCAGAGGCTTCCACAGGGGAGCTGGGATCCGTTCCTGAGCAGACTGCCTCTACAGCCACACTCACAACTATTAACTACACTCCCTTACCGTTAAGTAGCAAACTCTCTCTGCATCTCATTCAGCCCTAAAATGCTATGATCCTATGACTTCTACAACAAAGTGTGCCTTGTAACAGACACAGGAGACCTAGCTAGCTGTGTCACAGAGCAGCACAAAATGTTAAAGATACTTTTGATCCTAAATAGCACATGCATGTTTATATGAAGGCATGTATCTGTGTGAGCAAGCACTATGCTCACCTGGGAACCTAAGCTTCTGGGTGAATTGTAATGAAACCACTTCTGCCATGCCCTTGGGGCCCAGGCACCCAAACCACATAAGCTACTGGAATGGTGTCTCAAACTCCAGTGGTACTGTGGCTCAGCTGAAGACTCCAGAAAAGCATAGTGCTCCTAATCAACTTACAAGACAAAAAGCCCACCAGCCCTTATCTTTGCTTTGTCCTCACCTAGTTCCTCAAATTTTAGGATTGAACTGAAAACCCTGAGCAGTCTATATACAATTTCAGGCTCTGCTACACACTTTCTTTATGTTAATTCCTTTGCTTCACTCAAAACTCTTGTGAGGGGCATCTGGTGGCTCAGTCAGGTGAGCATCCAACTTCATTCAGCTCAGGTCATGATCTCATGGCTCACAGGCTTAAGCCCCATGTTGGGATCTGAGCTGACAGCACAGAGGCTGCATCTGATTCTCTTTCTCTCTGCCCCTCCCTGGCTTGCACTCTCTCTCTCAAATAACAAACATTAAAATATCTTGTGAGATTAGTACTACTCTCCCCATTTTACAGATAAGGAAGCTGAAGTCATTTAAAGATTTATTTAATAACATGACTAGGAAGCAGCAGAAATGGAATTTAACCCCCATCCATCTTAACAGCTAAGCTATATTCTAAACGTCTTCATCTCAAATGTTAGCACTACCAAAGACACAAAAAATTAACCTTCTAGCCTTCTAAATCACAAGGCTTCATAGACGTTATTTGTAAGGTTTTGTTTGGATGAGGCGTGCCTGAAGAGCATACCCCACCCCTCGCTTTTGTAAATTCAGCCCTGTCGACCGCTTCTGCTATTTGGTGGAAGAAGGAGGTTGGGATTACATTTTTTTAATAAGAAAAATAAATAGAAAATACAAATAACGCAGTGATCAAATTAGGGTTCTCTAAGGTATGGTTACGTAGGAGAACATTTTTGATGTCTGAATTTGACTTTGGTAAGTCTGAACAGTACATTAACTTCTTCATTACTGTAGCAATTCTCTTTGAGACCTAGAGGGAACAGAGATGTGCCCACAGGACCCTGCAAGGAGAGTTTAAAGCAGATGTTTGCCATGTAATTTCTACTGAGAACAGAAAATTAAAGGGTAGGCTTTAAGACCCAACCACCAATAGCTTTAAGGAACACACAAGACCAGAAATGTGGCGCCTGGAATGGGCTCTGGACCTAGATGAGCCCACACTTTGGAAGGGTTATTTGCTTTTGTTTGAACACAAGGAAATCATTTTAAACACAGATGCATTAAGACTAAAAACAACTCTTTCAATGGACCATTTATCATCTGTAACTCAGGTTTTTCTTTTACTTTTTAATTTTTTTAATGTTTTATTTATTTCTGAGAGAGAAAGACATCGTGAGCAGGGGAGGGTCAGAGAGAGAGGGAGACGCAGAATCTGAAGCAGGCTCTAGGCTCTGAGCTAGGTGTCAGCACAGAGCCTGACGCGGGGCTCAAAACTATGAACCATGAGATCACGACCTGAGCCGAAGTCAGACACTCAACTGACTGAGCCACCCAGGCACCCCTTCTTTTACTTTTTATCTAAGATAATGTTCTCAACTATTCTGGAGAAAACTTCAAAGTAAAGGGACGGTATCATCTTGGGTTGCTCTTTTTTTCCCTCACAACCAGCATCTTAGTCAGCGGCACAGCCTGCCAAAAATATCTCCTAAAAAGTATCTCCCTCCCTACCTCACCCTCGCCCTGGTTCATGTCACTATTTTTTCACACCTGGATTATTGTAATAGCCTTCTATCTCAGCTCTGTCTTTTCCTTGCCCTTCTGCAGTGCCTTCTTATCATGGCAGTCATAGCCATGCCAGTAAATTTAAAAAAAAAAAAAAAAATCTGGCCATCATTCTTCTGCTTAAGTGGCTCAGAAGTAACCTTTCAAAATAGAAGCTCAGATCTTCTTCTGATTTACAGATACTCCATGATTTGGCCCCTGCCAAGCCTCTGATATTACCCTACTGCTTTATCTGTCACCACACACTGTGCTTCAGCCACACAGGAAAACATTCCTCTTTGCTTCTTAATCATGCTATCTACACTTTACCACAGGACCTTTGCACATACTGGTTCCACTCATGGAATGCTCACTGCCCAGACATATGCCTGCTTAACTCCCTCACTTGTTGCAGATGTTTACTCAAAATCACTTATGTGAGGTTTTTCTGGACTATCTACATGTTTAACTCCATTACTCCAATGACATTTTCCAACCATTATCTCGGGGTTATTTTTCCTCCCTAGCAATTATCAGTATCAAAAATACTATGTATTTCTTTTCATCTTGCTTAATGTCAGATACCATATTAGAATGCAAGCTATATTCAGGGAAGTTTTTTCTCTTTTATTTCTTCTGCATCTTTGGAACCTAGAATAGTGCATGACACATGATAATTACTCCTAATAATTAATTGCTAAAAGAGTAACTAAAAATAATTAATGTAGATGTTTGGGATCAAATAAGTAAGTAAATGGAATGGAAGTAGATGCAAATACTTGGTACACAGTAGGCACTCAATGACCTAAAAGATTACAAACATGGATGAACCTTAACGTGGGGTAGTATCTGGGATGGTGGCATTACAGGTGATTTTATTTTATTCTTTAGGATTAACCATATCACTTATGTATATATGACACATTTTGACAATTATTTTTCACTTGTATAGAACTTTAGTTAACAACACTTTTCCATATACCACACCTTGTTTTCTTCTCTGGGTGGTACACCAAATAGGATTATATTGCCTTTTACGTGTGAAGACCTGAAGCCAAGAAAAAATAAACTGATTATCGATGAGCTCACAGCTAGTAAGTGACAAGGATGGAAAAATCAGAAGGGATTTATTCTTTTGTTTAGGTAAAGTGACTGAAAAATGACAGGAAAAGTCTTTTTTTTTTTAAGTAGGCTTATATCAGAATTTCAACACACTAAAAGCTTGACGCTGATAATAAGTCAGAGGCATCTAGACTTGAGGATGTATATAATGCTGGACAGAAAACTGAAAAAAAAAACCTTTAATTTATGGTAAAATACACATAAAAAGGTTAAGATGGTAAATTTTATGTTATGCGTACAGATCAGTGGCCTCAAGTACATCAACACTATTATGCAACTATCCCCACCATTCATCCCCAGAACGCTTTTTATCTTGCAAAAGTGAAACTCAATACTCATTAAAGAATAACAGCTCATTCCCCCTTCCCCATAACCTCTGGCAACCATAATTCTACTTTCTTTCTCTCATGACTCTGACTACATACCTTACTTAAGTGAATCAGATTTGTCTTTTAGTGACTAGCTTATTTCACTTAGCACATCTTCAAGGTTCATCCACATAGCAGCGTATATGAGAGCCACTTTCCTTTCTAAAGCTGAATGATATTCTATGGTTTGTATATACAACCTTTTGCTTATCTTATTTATCTGTGGATGGGCAGTTAGGATTGGTTCCACCCTTAGCTTAGAGCAAAGGAAGCTACTATGAACACTAGTGTACAAATATCTGTTTGAGGTTCCTGTTTTCACTCTTTCTGGGTATATACCTAGAAGGGGAATTATGGGATCACATGGTAATTAAAAGTTTATTTTTATAACAAAGAATGACGGTAACTGATAGCCATCATTGCTAATGAGTGGCTGCTTAAGCCTATATTTCAATGGACTGGAACGCGAGAACACGCCAGTGCACACCGTTTCCATCCCAAATGGCACTGCTGGCATTATTTTCATGAAGAACAGCCTTTCACATAGCCTATCATCTACTGAATGGCTGCCATTCCTTGGGCTTAGTAGTGACCTTGCTTTTACAGGGCTTGCCATCATTTAGGAAGTGAGGCAGATATTGTACAAATCATAACAAATCATCACTTTACGACCGTGACACATGCTTTAATGAGAAAACGCAGGGTGTTGTGAGAATACTGAATTGGTGAGCCATCAGGACTGAGAAAAAGGAGACTTCTGCAAGTATCAGGATAAGTTTTATCATGTAAAGGGGAGGTGAGCACCCATTAAATATCAAATTTATTTTTCAGAGTAAACAACTGGTGTCAAGCATCATTAGATCACTCCCTCCAAATTTCAAAACCATAGTCTGAAGATTCAAAATAATGTTGGCAATATTGAGATGCTCATCAGATGAATAACATTCATTAGACTAATTAGCTTAAAGTTTAATTAAATAGTAGCTATTAAGTTCATTATCCCCATAACACTGATTTATTTTTTAAAGTAGTGGTTTGGGATTTTACATATAATTATTTTCCTCTATAATGCTTTATTTTATATTTCAGTGCATGTATGTATATATTATACATATATAAAATATATATTATTATATGTATATGTATGTATATATATGCATATGTTTGTGTATGTATGTATATATGCATATATTATACATGTATAAAATATATATTATTATATGTATAGTATATTTGTATATGTATGTATATATGTATATTATATACATATACACTATATATAATATATTAATATGTGTGTGTATTATATCTACTATATTGTATATGTACATATACAATTGTATGTATATAATACATACATACAATATATATGTATATATATCATGGAAAACTATTGGATAGGGGAGCTCTATCTTACTTTCTTTTTGTCATTATTTTTCAATGATAACTGGTTTTTGTTATCATCTGTTAGAAGGCCAATAATGGACTAAAGTAGAACTGGGATATTCAAAAGCCACACATTTCCTACTTTTCACCATCCCCTATCACCAAAAGGAAATTATTAAATTTTTTTAATGTTTATTTATTTTTTAAGAGACAGAGAGAGGTAGGGCATGATCAGGGGAGGGGCAGAGAGAGAGAGAGAGAGTGTGAGCAGAGGAGGGGCAGAGAGAGAGGGAGACACAGAATCCGAAGCAGGCTCCAGGCTCTGAGTTGTCAGCACAGAGCCCGACATGGGGCTCCCACTCAGGAACCATGAGAGAACATGACCTGAACCGAAGTTGGACGTTTAATCGACTGAGCCACCCAGGCGTCCCAGGAAATTATTTAAACGTTAAAAAAACAACAACTGTTTTTTAAAAACTGTTTCAACAGAGAGCACCTTGGGACCTGATAATTTCTTAATAAACTAGGAGAGTGTTTCAAGTTCAATAAATCCCTTCTCCTGAAAGTATTAATTTCCTCCAAAAAAAGTATGATTCAGGTTAAAAATATTTTTCAAAATCACTAAAATATTTTAAAGAACCACCCCTTCCCAAATAAATCTGACACACAGAAACCATTTTATTCTGCTCCAGTCAGTTATGCTAGGACTCAGTTACTCTGACTGTGAAATGATAGGGCATTTATAACTGCCCCAGTCATCTCAATGGAGTCCGTGCAAGAATCAAATGAGAGGACATGAGATTAACACAAAATGACTCAATCAAATGTGTGAATTATCTATGCACAAATACAGGTTTCTAGAGACAGCTAGTTGTTCAGCAAAGATTTATATTCACCTTTCATATTCTGGAGTTGCTTCCTGAAAGCAGGGCCCTGCTAGGAACAAGAGCCCCCACCCCCCTGAGCCTTCTCCACCAGTCATGGCCTTGGGGCCATGAATCCTGTCTATGGAATGTGCCTGTGAATGATACAGGCCAGTTCCTTGCAAATTTATACTATTCTTTATACTCTATAGCTTCCTTTATGCCGGCTGGGTGTAGCACCCAAGGTGATTTGGGAGCCACTTCAATAAAAAAACGACAAAACTACTTTCAGTCTGGGCTCTTAAGTAAATGTGAGGAGCAGAGCCCTCATTCCCTCTCTGCCACTGTATTCCAGGTGAGTGAGAAATGAGCTGTTTTGTTAATCACTGATATGGGGTTTATCTGCTATGGATTCTAGATTTTGATTTATACAGCAAGACATTGCTATGAAGTCATGGATCTTATATCTGCTATTGCATTTAGAGGAAACATCAATACTTTATTATTGTTTAATGTTATTATTTTTGAGAGAGAGAGAGAGTGCACATACACAAGCGGGGGAGGGGCAGAGAGAAAGGAGACACAGCATCAGAAGCAGGCTCCAGGCTCTGAGCTGTTAGCACAGAGCCCAAAGAGGGGCCCAAACTCATGAGCTGCTGCAAGATCATGACTTGAGCCCAAGTCAGATGCTTAACCAACTGAGCCACCCAGGTGTCTCCCCAAAATAACAATATTTTAAACATAAATCTTATATTTTTGTTATATTACAGTCATTTTCAATGTTTCAAAAGAAGGCTGATAGCCCACAATCGAAGCCAGAATTAAGGACAAATGACTTTTTGAGGTGAAATACATACTGTGAAAATAGGTAATAGCATGTCCCAAACTGAACTGATGGCATGAGATGGATGGTCTATGGTCACTAAGATAGGGAAATTCTGGGATAAACAAATGAGGTCTCCCCATGGTATAAATATGTACATGTTCAGAGTCTGTTATAAGCCAATGTGTTCTGTACATCTCCAAGGAGTGAACAGAATGGAGATGGGTAAGTACTGTTTAAGGTTTTCCCGACTTTGACGTCAAAATCTTTACTTTTCATAGCATTTCCTAGAACAAGTATTTCATGAAGCATGCCTGGGGAAATACTGATGTAACACATAATCTTAAGATGATCACAGAAGAGTGGCCATCTTGCTCTCTCTTAGTGTCTTTCTAAAGAGCCAGGCTAGGGAACAGGTGACATTACTAATGCTCTCAAAAGTGCTTAAAGAATATGAAGGATCTTACTGGGTCCGTGGATAGAGTTTGAATATGGACTGTGAGTTAGATAATAGGATTGTAGCAATTTTAAGGGTCCTGAGGTTTGATTATTTTACCATGTTTATGTAAGAAAATTTTTTCTTTTAGTATTTAATTTTTTTAAGTTTTATTTATTTATTTTGAGAGAGAGATAAAGGCATGAGCAGGGCAAGGGCAGAGAGAGAGGAAGACAGAGAGAATCCCAAGGAAGTTACATGCTCTCAGTGGAGATGCAAGGGCCGAATTTAGGAACTGTGAGATCATGACCTGAGCCGAAATCAAGAGGCAGATGGTTACCAAATGAACCACCCAGATGCCCTAAGAATGTTATTTTTTTCTTAGGAAATGTGAATGGAAATATTTAAGAGCAAAGAGGCAAGATATCTCCAACTTACTCTCTATCTGTTGTTTTTTTTTAAAAAAAAAGCACGTATAGGGGGTAGAGAGAAATAGAGGGAGTGGAAAGAGGAAGAGAGAAAAGAGATAAAGAAATATAAAGGGAGGGTGGTAAGGGAAAGGGAGAAGAGCATTATAAGAACATAGAGTAAAACATAAGTACTTGGTGAATTTCAGTTAAACAACTTCAGAAGTTCCTCCATACTCTTCTCATTTTTCTATGTTTGATATTTTATACACACACACACACACACACCACTACCAGAAAAAAGTATGAAGAGTGATATCCTGTAGTTCGTGAATTCAATACTCAGTTTGGCTGTGTCTCCTTTCTAACATGTCACACATGGTTATTTCAGATCGCCCTTCTTAGGGCTGAATGGCACCTGAATCTGTGAGTTTTGACTTAAAATGGCTCTTATCTCTGGCTGAAGTGGCGGTACACTGTCACTGGTTGGTGGGCTTAAAAAGTGAAGTTTGCTTTGTACTGTTGATTCATTCAGGAAGCTTCTGCTTTAAGAAACATTTCAGACTCTTTTTTCTCTTGTTGCATCTTTAGTGAAAATTGTAGCCTCTGGGTTTGTTTTTTCTCATCAATGAAGAAGTCACGTGCTAAAAAATAAAGGTCATAGACAATTTGCTAGGTTTCTGTTGCTCCTGGAGGAAAAGAATTGGAAACTCAGTAGCTGCTGACCAAGGAAACTATTAATATTTTGCCAAGTCAAGCTGACTGGCAGTAATTCTCCCACAGATTACTTCTGTGTTGTGCTGTAGTTGGCTATTTGTTACTTTCTCCACCGCAAGGAAGATCCAGGATGCCAGTTACTGTTTTGAAGCCAGACATGGGTGGGCTCCTTCTGCAGATATCTGTCTGTGATGCTGTTTCTGTACAAGTCAGCCCCTGAGAGTCAAAACTGTATTTTGGGGCACCTGGGTGGCTCAGTCAGTTAAGCATTTGACTTTGGCTCAGGTCCTGATCTTAAGGTTTGTGGGTTAGATCCTGATGTAGGGCTCCTGTTGACAGCTTAGAGCCTGGAGCCTGCTTGAGATTCTGGATATCCCTCTCTCTCTGCCCCTCCCCCGCTCATGCTCTGTCTCTCTTTCAAAAATAAACATTGTAAAAATGTATTTTAAGCTAGGAAGTTCTGTGAATTACCTGAGCACTGAGGGTACTGATATGTACTTCTGCACTCTGAACACTTTCTTTCTGCTTGGTCTTTTTTCCCTCTTTCTCTTGCATTATTTCTCTCTCTCTCTCTCTCTCTCTCTCTCTGTGTGTGTGTGTGTGTGTGTGTCTCCCCTCATTAGATACCATTTTCTACATAGTTACTGCCTACCCTAAATAAAAATATCAGTTGAATCAGTTGACAACACATCTCCTCCTCCAGCTTCTATGAAATTTTTCTAGTCCCCTTCTCGAAAAAATATCTTGAAAGGGAGGTACCTAAGCCTGGTGTCTACTTCTTCACCAATGCAACACAGTTTGATGAGTCTTTCCATACCTATCTCTCCATGGTAACCACTGGGTGATGTGTTGTTCTCAGCAGCCACAAATGCAATACAGACCCTCATAAAAATGTCTACGAAAGGATGACACCTTTCTTGGCTTGAGTTAATAACAGCCCCCTCCCCCCCCCCCCCCNTGTGCCTCATTTTAATGTTTAAATATCTTTAAGGTTTCAAAGGAAGTAGCATTCTAATTACAACCCCTCTCCATTCACCTTCTCTCAGTGCTGTAATTCTGTGAATCTTAAACATTATTATAGTCAGAACTTTGGCCATTTCTGGAAATTTAAAGCAGTTTTGTTCAATGTGGCATTCTCTAAAATTAAGCCTAATTTCTTCTGGATAATAAATGCTTTCACAGAGAAGGAAAGAATCCTGGTGAATTTCCAAGGTAAAATGTGCAATAGGCTCTTGTGAAACTAATTCTTAAATGGAGTGATTTTTCCAAATATAGGCTAGCCTTGGGCGGTCTTAATGCATTACTTACTTTTAAGTGATTAAAGGTAACTCCTACCAAATCAATAGAAGAGATACTAAAGAGGGAACAGTAAAACTAAAATTAGCATTAACTGAGGCTAGATATAAAAATAATATGAGATCATGTTTTTATTTAAAAGTCCAACAGAATTATTGGAGGTTAAAGAAAATGAAATGAGAAATTGGAGATGTAATTGGATTAGCAAGTGCCCTCTCTTACTAGATCTCTTTTAGAGGAAATTATGCTCTTCCGTAAATTATCTAAAAGACATGTATGTTAAGACCAACATAAATGAAACCTACTCCAAAGTCTAGACAGCTAAATTATGATAGACTGTTAACTATTCATTTAAACACCAAATACCTCTAATGATCAAGAATTGCTATTCTGTCCCTCTGGGATGATACAAAAGAAGATGCAAATCACTACATTTCTGTACATTTTATAAAATGTCATCTTCATTAGGATATCTCAGGCTGATAACACAAGGGCAAAGGAGTGATACATGATTGGAATCTACAAAGACCTGAAGGGAACAGAACGGGGACATAAACACTCAAGCACTTTTAGCTTGAAAGAGATGTACTGAGAATGAAGAAAATAAACTTTAACACCCGATCAGTAGTAAACAGAAGACATCCAGTACTGTGACAAAATGCTGAACGCTGTTTTTTAAAAGCTTCAAGGTACTTAATTCACAGGAGGCAAGTTAAGTACCACAGTTCTGCAGTAACTAGCTAAAATAGCCCTAAGTCTCCCAAAGCATGCATTTTTCTGGGTAAATTGTTACTCCTGCCTTCAAGGAATTCATACCTTGGTTGATGTATACACATCGTTGGCAAGAAATAAGTACAAAAGAGGCGACAAGTAAATGTGAACTGTAATGATCTATACTACTATGATTTCTGAGCAGCCCGAAGGGAGGAGGTAATAGGCAACTGAAGGCGACTTCTTGGGGAAGGTAAATCAAATGAGCCCTAATAGCTTGATGGGCTTAAGGGAGTTGGATACTGCAAGTGAGAAAAATAGTACAAGCTACCTATTGTTGAAGACTGTAGACCATCTTTTCTTACTGCTTCACGTAGCAAGGGAAATTATACAACTCAAATAACAGGTTAACACAGCATAAAGACACTATAAAACATAAAGCCCATTATGCCACAGCTTTTGAACAATCTTCAGCGATGCATTTCCTACATTTCACCACGTTCTTTACTTTTGCTGTTTTCCATTAGAATTGCACACAATCCGCTAGCTCACCTAGGGCCCGGAAGAGAATACAGTTTCACTGCTGTCAGTACATCTCAAGATGCCCAATGTTGCCTCAACAGCTTTGAGACCTCTGCTGGTCATCATTAATACTGTTTTATTTTCTAATTATTTTGAGAATGAAGGAAAACACTGGGCATTTTTACAGTGATGGCACACTGATGGGGAAATATAACCGGTAGTCATCCTATGAGAACTTGAAACCATGAAAGCCAAAATTCAACATATGAAAGGCAGGTTCCTTTCCATCAGGCTCAGAGGTGTAGGGATTAGAAAAGCTCCCTCATGGGGCAGTGATCATGTCACTGGAAGAGGAATGAGGAAGTGTCCCTTGGAAAGTTTGAAAAGTCTCCAGGACAGTTCGAAGGGCAATGTGATTAGAGACCCCTCCAAAACAGGCAGAAGAATTTCCTCTTTTATACAGTTGGCGACTGGGAACTGATGACTCTTTTGAAGAGAGGGAGTGACACACAAAAGCAGCATTTTGGAAGGGTTAGTTGGGCAAGGCTGGGCCTGCAGGAGCCCGTAGGGGTTAGTCAGGGGCGCCTGGGTGGCTCAGTCGGTTAAGCGTCCGACTTTGGCTCAGGTCATGATCTCACGGTTCGTGGGTTCGAGCCCCGTGTCAAGCTCTGTGCTGACAGCCAGCTTGGAGCCTGGAGCCGGTTTCAGATTCTGTGTCTCCCTCTCTCTCTGAACCTCCCCGGCTCAGGCGCTCTCTCTCTCTCTCTCTCTCAGAAATAAATAAAACATTAAAAATTTTTTTTAAAAAAGAAGTGGGCCGCAATTACAGGGATAGCCATGAAGATGGAGGAGAAAGGCAAGACGGTACAGGGAGAACATATAAATTTCCCCAGTGCTATGGGAGATAAAACGCTGACTCAGAGTCAGCTTTATACACCTTGGGTTCTTGAGAAAGTTTATGAGAGTGCAAGGAGAAGTTTGCACTTTGAGTCCAGGCTCACCTCCCTACTTCCCTAATGGGACACTCTGATACCAGGGCTGTCGCACGCCTGACCCTGGGTCTCTCTCTTCTCTCCAGCTTCTAAGAAGAAACCTTAAATCATGCCATCCATGCTCTCGGCTTACTGCTTTTCTCTTTGTGACTTTTTGTTAGCATCATGTAAGCAACAGTGTTCCCTACCTCGGTCCTAAAACTACGTGCTTTAATATAAAAGAGTCTTAAGGATTATTTTAGCCCCAATTTACAGTATAAAAGATTACTCCTAAAAATAAACACCTCCCAGAATGAGTTAAAAAAAATCTGGTTTTGTGTGATGCAAACACCAGAGGACTGGCTGTTAGGATTGCTCTCAATCCTGTTTAAAATAATCTTGAGACACGGCAATACCGGCATTGTACCCTACATTTGGCAGAAAGGTAAGAAAATGAATTGAACATATTTGTAACTGTAGGTTTCCTAAATAAGGGAAAAACACGCTTAGGGACTAGGAGAGGGTATAAATAGAAAGCTAAGCTGGTAACTAAATGTCATAAAAAAAATCATTGCTTTTTTTCCCCCCAGTACATGAATCATCTACTTGCTGGTTTGCAAGAAAAAATACAATAAATTCTCTATTGACCTCCCACAGAATCTCCGACGTTAGAGTCCAATTACTTTTAACCGCATACTGCTTCGCTGACTATTTTAGCATTCCACATTCTCATCACCCCTGTTCTGTTGCCTCACAAAATCTCCCTTCCCCATCTTTGTTTCTATGAATGCCATGAAGTGATCTCTTCTTAAAAATTTCAATGCATGCATACAAACATCCATACATATAGCTTGCAAGAGCTGCACTCGCTCTTGGAATGTGGATGTTTCTGCCTCGCAGACTTCCTACTGCCAATCCTATGCGTGTGACAAGAGGTTCCCATGTCAACATTTACTGGAAACTGATTTTCAGGTATCATAACATCATAATAAATGAATCAAATGCATGAATCATTCATCAGGCACCGGTGTGCAGAGAATAGTTCTAGGCCCTTCATGAAACACATGCAAACCCTCAAATCTCTAATAAAAGGCAAGTTCCCTCACCTCTCCAAGCCTCAGTTTCCTTATCTGTTTCCTTGTCATAACAGGGTTTACTTCTCAGGCCTCTTGTGAAGTTGAAATGAGGTGGAATTTTCTACCCTCTTCATTAGCAGCATACATCCCTCTTTTGGAGAGGGGTCCTCTCTCCCATGGTCCTTGCCTCTCTCAGCCCTTGACTTTCACCAGCCTCTTTGCTTCTCCTGACCAACCAGGGGTCTCCTACTACAGAGCTATGCCTCTGGAGTCCTTTCTCTAATAAATAATTATTCTCCCAAGGTCACTGAGCAGAATCTACAATCTTAATCTTGGATGTTGATTTCTGGAGAGTGAGTGACCTTTAAGGAAGGCGCCCTCCGAGAGCACCTGACTCAAGCCGTGAAATGCTGAATCATTAACAATTTAAAGCAGAAAAGAATTTAACCAAGTTAGACAACCTGTAATAGCTCTTGTGACTGGGGCCATTAGGACCATTTTGGTGTAGTTCAGGCCAAACTAATGACTGTGAAGAGAAGGCACATGAAAACAAGTAGACTGATTCAGCTTTTCTATTTCCATTTTAAAGCCCATTTGGAATTTCTCTGGTGTGTCTTCCTAGGTTGGCATTTTTTTCCACATCAATCCATTCTAATTAGTCAAATAGTTTTTAACCTCCAAAGTCTACTAAAGAAACACCTTTGCACACCGGCTGTCCTGAATCTGCAGAGCAGAAAAGCTACGGTTAGAAACAAAATCGAATCTTTTTTTTTTTTTTTTTTTTTCTAGGTTACTACCAAATGCCTATACAGGTCAACAAGGCAAGCACAAAGGAGCAGTAGCACTGGGGTGATGTAGCAGGGAGTGTAAGGGCTGTGGCAGAATGCACGTCCTCTAAAGGTCTTTCATGTTAACAAGTGTCAACACCCTCAAGGCCCAATAACACGTTCTGCTAGGCAGTTGGGCCAACTCCCAACCCACAACTCCTGATTTAATTCAAACCTGTCCATTTCTCAAACAGAAACTGAGCCCAGAGAACTGGATTCCACTCTAAGTGGATTGTCTTCGGCCACAGTAGACACAGAGCTGCCGGTGGGATCTCAGGCCTCCTGATCCAAAGCCCCCAGTTTCCTCTTCAACTTACTCCTGTATCCTGAGGTGACATGAGGAAATACGACGCCATAAACCCAAGTCTCTACAGAGCATCAACTGTGTTCACGACTCAGTTCTAAGCCCTGGGGTGGATAAAGAAATCATCAATTTATAGCCCTTGTCCTGAAGTCAGTAATAATCTGTTACCTCTTCTGTTAAGTCTAAATCCTCTCTCTACACACACAGGCACCCGCAGACACAGATCTTAGAGCTGAAAGGAATTTCAGGGAATCATCCAGTTTACCCTCTGCCTTCAGGGAGATAATATTAGTTGTCATTTAAAAAATGAAGTTACAAAGGCCCTGGAAAAATGACAAAGAAGCTAGCCTTCTAGCTTTTTAAAAAAGAGGTTTTCCCTGGAAGAGGCGTTCTGACCATAAGATGAAAAAATAATAATAAATATATGTATAAGTTAAAAGATACAGATTATGTACACTGAAGACACTGAAGAGAAGTTTCTGGTCAGTAAAAGCTGGGACAAGTCTTAGTCCTTCCAAGGAAGCTCTTCATTTAAGGAAGAAAAAAACAAAGTGTCCAAAGTGCCCAAGAACAACAAATACTGGTTTCGCCATTTGGATAAAGATTCCACAGCATTTCTGAAGGTCAAACGTGGGTGGGTCATGCTATTTCTCTGTGGAGCAGTGCTCACGCTGTGTCAAGAACCCAGCATGGCATCACCAGAAACTACTGTGTTTACAACAGCAACCAGAGTAGAGCGGACCAGTCACTCTGGGATCCATTGGGACCAATCACCAGGGCTGGTGCTTAGCACGATACAGTGGGGATCTACCATACTGTATGAGGGGGTGGTGGAGGAATGTCTAAATGTCCTTGTCAGAGATCCAGGACATTCTGCATGTTCGTGTATGTCAGAAAGATACATGACTGTTTCCAGGTTACAATTAACAAATAATTAAACCAAGCCTTTCAAATTAATCTGCATGCCCTTCATGCTTGTTTGTCCATTTAGAGCTATCTGTTGCCTCTGAGTTAGAGTTTCTTCCTCCCTGCTCTCAGGTTTAAAACAACTACACTCTTAAGATTTTCTTCTTTTTTTTTTATATTCTTTTGTTCACTTAAGTTATACTTACTATCAAAGTGAAGAAAGAAATCATAGCTTTTTTTATTGCTCATAGACAATACACAGAATTTTGCCCAACTTTACAACTTTATATTTCCGTTGTCTTCTCAGAAGGTAGACAACTTCTCTGACTATAACATTCATAGGATTCACTTTTCCCTTCCACTCTTCATTACTCTAAAGGAGAACCCTCTGATCAACATAACTTCTGTTCTTTTGTAAGATTTTTCTGTTTTTACACTGCACACGTATATTTTGCCTGAGTGTTACTGAGGGAGTATGGTTGTCTTTTCACGTATCTCATGTGGCTCTCTATATAATCTTTCAGTAAATCTAGCTCAGGACAATGTTCTTCGATTATTTGAAGAACAAATCTTTGAAGTGTTAGTCTCAGTTCTAATCTTTTCCTCAGGAATTTCTATTGTTCTTAAAATTTTCTATCCACCATTGTTATCATCTTACTTTCTGCTTTATCACTTGGCTTCCTTATTCATTTCCGGGAAAGCACTCAATTTTATTCTTCACTTGGCTGATTCACTTTGACTATGAAATCTGTGCTGATGCTGAAGTGGGTTTTAATTCTGTGAATGCCTTTTTAATTCCCTCACGATGTTTCCCATGTCATTTCCCTTGAGTCCATGACCTTTTTGTCTGCCTGACCTGTCTATGGATTTCCATTCTTCTGCTGTGGAGAAATCACAATGACCTTTCCCTGCTCCACCACCACCCACCCTCAGTTTTCTAAATCTTTCTTCTGATTTGTGAAGTAAATCATTTTGAGAAGTGTGTTTTTCCTCCTCGTCTTCAGGCTGATACTGTGTTTCTTACTCTAGAGTTTTATCCAAAGACTCCGTATTGCCTCTATGGACACGAAGAAGAAACGGCTCTGTGGACGTGCTGCTGCTCTCGGGTGCTCACTGTCCCCATGGGTTGAATGCCCTTCTCACATCGCTGCTTAGCTGTTCCACCGGGTGTCAGGAAGGCGCTTATCTTTCACACTCTGAACAGAGGAAATTCACGAAGGACATTTTCCAGTCTGCATGGTTACTCACGTCTCCTTGTACTTTCTCTTGCTTCAGGAGATTTATACATGGAAATGCACTTCTCAAGACACAGGTGTCCTGGCTCTGTCCTATTTCTGCCTGTTGTTATTTTGGGATTGTAGCCTCTCACTAGCTTGTGTACATATGTTTGTATATATATTTGTATGCATATATGTCTGTGTATATGTGTATATATGTACATGTATTTGTGCTTATGTGTATATATGTGCATATATTAGTGCACATAGGTATGTATACACATGTGAGTGTTCATTCCCTGTGGGGAAGAAAACAGAAAAGCACACTGACTCCAAAACAGCACCCACTAAGAACAGAGAAGACATTTTTGTCTTCTCTGTTTCTGCTGTTAATGGATTTTGCATCCAAGGCACAGATACAGGTCCAAAGGGAAAGCATCTCCTTTCTGATGAGGAGGAATCCTATCTTTCGAATGGCCTAACGGTATCTTTAACTGTGTCCTTTAAGGCAGTTTCATAAACCTTGAAGTTTCCGACAACTCCTCCAAGAGTTTGGTAAGAGACTGATTGCCATTCCTAGCTTTTGATGATGGAATCATTCCTCATTCTCTGTTTTATCTTCTACATTTCAGTAGATTGTGAAGAGAGACTAAGTTAGATGCCATTTTTAATCCAAAAGTCCCTGTTTTACATCTCCCCATTCCAGATGTTTACAACTTAAAAGATAAAAGCTATCTAAGACAGAACTTGGTTCTGTATGCCTTTGAAACTCTCCATTTTATCAACATGTACCATGATGCCCAGAGGGGAAGAGTTGTGTGGCCGAGGTCTCAAAGCCTGTGACAAAGCCCAGACCATAACTCAAGTATCCTGACTTTAATAATGATGAGACTCTACATGGTTCTGGAGAGAAAATGATAATGATAACTATTTAAAAAAAGCTACCAGGTCTGTGTGTACCTTAGCTTCCCCAGTCCTTGGGGGGAAGGAGGAGTGGCTCTCATTATTCTTGAAGCACTGTCCTGTCACTAACAATAGCCAGTTCCCATTTCTTATCCTCTGAAATGAGCAAAAACCCCACAAAGGTAGGGGGGCTGACTTCATACACATAGAGGAAAATGACCTTCCTATAGTCTGTGTACAAGACCAAAAAGGTACTGAACCTCTACAGATGCTCTGAAAGTCACAAACTGGATTGCTCTTGTTTCAACTGCTCACGGCTAACTGCAGCCTAGAGACGGACCAAAGGTTTTTCAATTCACGTAATTGCCAGACACTCTTCCATCCCACTATAAGCCATGCACAGCCCCCAAAGACCATTTTGCAAAGTGCCACATTCTTTCTAAATATTCCATGGATTTCATTATGCATTTAAAAAAATGTAGCCCTGAAGCTAATAATAAGATAGGCACTGAAAACATGTTCCTTTTGAATTGGTTCTATGATACTGGTTGTTAATGAACCTTGGAGAGATATAGCAAGGAAGAGCACTTTTCAGATTCAAAATGCACAGACACTGACCATCTTGAAGCAAAAGTCACTCTAAAGTCCAGAGGTTTGCCAGGCTTCTGCTGTAACAAAGCCATTAAAATGCAGTGTATTCAGCTCTGTGAGATGCACCTGTGGCTGCCTTTCCAATAATCTCCATCCCTTCACTTGGTATGACCCTAATTTTCTTCACGCTCCCACACCTCCCTGCACAGCCTATTGGCTTGGAGTACCAGTCCTTGTGATTCAGGCCCAAGCCAATGATGATAATAACAGTCCCTGGCCACAGTTGCTGGTCCAGAGATGAGCATGTGACACCAGTCATGCCAGTGAGACAGGTGGTGATTTTTGCCTGGTGCTCCTAGAAAAGAACCACCTGGATCTTCTGTAAGAGCTTCAAAAGCAGCACCCACCCACTTACAGAAAATGAACATGGAAGAAAGAGAGTAAAAAGGGAGAATTTCACAATCTTGATTTATATGCAAGACTTATTAGGGAAATAAGGGAACTAATAAGAAAGTTTAATTGCCAATCAAATGAGAAGGCATGTTTTCAGAGAATAATTCCTTAGGATTAAATACGGTTGTCTAAAAATCTCGCAAAGGGAATAGCTTCTGCAGCAAGAGAATCTGGCTCAGTGTATAGTAAAGTTATCATTCTTCTCAGGAAGACAAATCCTGGAAATATCAGGAGATTTTAAAAATAATAGCTATTCTTTTTGACAGTTAGCTGATCAATGTAATTTGAACTGTCATTCAAATAGACTAAGAAAGCCTAGGTAACTTTATGAGAAGTAGTAGGCTTCGGAGAACATATCAAAATTGTATTTCTAATTTTTCTTTTTGGCTTTTATCAAAACAAAAGCAATGCTATTCTAGCACACTTTTTTCATTGCAGTTTCAAAACATGAAACATGGGTTATAGAGGTAATCACTGACTTCTGTGATAAAAGTCATAAATCAAAGGAAAGAGTAATACTTTGAGAATTATGCAAGTTGATTTAGTATTACCAGGGAAGGGCAGAAATGTAGATAACCTGAAATCTGACGTTTAGAGGTCAGCAGAGAAAAGGTTATGGCTTGCATGGAAAAGCTACTTATGCAATTAACTGAAATTAATTATGCTTGTATAAATTTTATAAACACATCACAGATCTGGATTTTTGGCTAATTAAGCTTTAATTTAGTTGAGAAAACCAAACCACATTAGCTTTTATGAGAAACTATTGCTCACCCATTGAAAGGAAAGAGGTAAAGTCATAGTTTCAGGAAACATCTGGAGAAATAAACAGTTTAGAAAAGCTGTAAAAACAGAAATTATAGTCAATTATCCAAGATGTAAAACCATATTTTGAGGTTACACTGCCCTTCATTTTCTCAAGAGTACCCCTTAATTAAATGCAAATAATCAGAAATGGCAATTAATAGATTGCTACAATTCCCTGATTAGATGGGAGAGCCCATTTACAATACTTTAAGGTTGCTGTGGACCCTGAGAAAAACCAAATGGAGTGTATGTTCATAAATCGTCCCCAAGTGTGTCCATTATTGAACAGTTTCCTACAGTGGTGCCATCTCTAAGACTAGCTATGGTGTCAGCAGTCGTCATGCCGTCACCACTCTTTCTAGGGCATTTGGACATTCCATCTTCACTGACAGATAGGGATACTGGTTTTGAGTAGATGAGCGACAAGCACAGGGCTTCTGAGAGGCCAGGATGTCCAAATCACCTTATGTAAGCATCACATCATACCAATCAGCAAAGAGTCATTAAAGGTCAACTGGCCTCTCATGAATGACACAGCGCAGAGCGGGAACCTGAGCACAGGTGTATTGTTCCTTCTCTGTCTCCTACCCGAAGTCTGATCTCCCACAGTGAAAGCTGAATGGCAATTGCCACTTCCCACCATATGGAGACTGTGTGGGTCATTCCTTTCCCCATCTGGGCCTTTGCACTTGCCTCTCAATCTGGCTGCAATCTCTCTCAGCCCTTTCCATGGTGGCCTCGATCTTGTTCTTCAGGCTTCTACTCAAACCCACCTCTCCAGAGAGACATATGTTCACCTGTATCTCAAGCACATTGTTGCATCTCCTAATTTTGTTCAGAAGACATCTTGTGATACACAAGTACTTTGTTTATTTAGTAGTCTGCTCCTCTGTAGGCTGTCTCACTGTCTCATCTATTAGAAAGGTTAGTTTCCTGTGCTTCATGCAGTTCTCAGTTGAATCAGCAATACTGTGCACATATAAATTACTGGAGTGACTGTGATTCTTACAGCAATAATGATTTTCAGCCACACCCAAGTTAATTATGCTTTTAAGACTCCATAAGTCATTTCTTTAAAAGTGAGCTTATGACTCGATGCTAAATTTTAGCAACCAAATCTTCTCCTCCTCTTTGCAAGGCAATTCTCCAAGTGCTCAAGTTGACATTAATAATGGCAAGCATTTACTGGTTGTCCAACAAGCACTACTTTCAGGTTCAATCTTCATCACAACTCTGTAAAGCAGGTAGTATGAATCCCATTACTACAAAGGAGAAAAATCAAGGCTCAGACATGTTAAGCTACTTTGCCAACATCACCCAACTCATCGGTACCAGACTTGAGGCTTGAATCCAGGACTATCTTCTCTAAAGCCATTAAACCACAGTGCCTCTAACACCACACTTTTTCACACATTAGGATCCTTCTAAAGCATTGGCTGGCGCTGTGGCTTCAGAACAACTGTGGACAATGAGTGTGTGATGGAAAATGTGCTAAGAAGCTGGACAGTCTGGACTGAGAAGATTTGCTCCAACATAATTAAGGCTGCTGGTTGTGAGGCCTCTTAACCTCTCTAAGTTCCATAAGTGATTTGTCCAATATGAGAGAAAAGAATCAATAAAGTCCATTAGAAAACAGAAAGAGAAGACAATTTCTCAATAAACTCTGTGGGAGGCATACCACCATCTGGGAATGAGAAGTATTCATCCTAATGTGCAGACATTTAGAAGGTTCTAGAGATCAGTTCATCTTTGAGATACTGCAGAGCATCAGCATTCTACATGTACTCTGCTGCTGACTCCTTGAACCCTTTCAGTAAGGTCACAAGCATGGAGACTGGGGGCTCTGAGGAGCAAAGACGATGACCTTTCAGCTTGCAAGGGTACCATGGGAGGTTCTACGGCACAGTTATTAGGAATTATGTGTTCATACTGCCTTCATGGTCCAAGTCAGTCACTCCTTGTAACCATGGAAAAGTGACTTGACCTCTCTTTGAAACCTCAACTTCCTCATCTGGGAAGGGGCACCACTTTTATGTTTAAGTGTACAGTAAGCACCCATGTTAAGTGCTCAGTACTATGCCTGGCACAAATGAGAATAATAATCTCAAAACATGTCTTCGTATTAATGGCAATAATCCATTTGGAAATCCTGCAGTCAATGTATCTCTGAGTAGCCAAATACGGTTTTTGTGCCAATGAAGAAAGCAAAGCCCTATTAGAAACAAGCTCCCCTTTGGAATGCAGAAAGTATCCATATTAAGAGTGAGGAATTATAGTCTGTATTCATCCTTACAACTGAGGTCCCTAATTCAACCATGAAGATGCTAAATGGCTCTTAAGGAAAGTAAGTATATTCTATACCTTTTTTTCTATTTATGACTTTTCTTCTCTTTTTCCTTTTAGCTCCTTATTTATTTTTACTTCTGAGCCCACAAATATTACATAAGCACACATTCCTTGCAAAACGTTCAGAAAATTCCATGACAAGGAAAGGCACCTTCCATCGGCCTCTCCCACCCATCTTGCCACCCTACCCCCTACCATAATCCAATTCTTCCCTCAAAGGGAACCAGTGATATAAGATTTTCTAGGGATCCAAATACAACATTACTAGATTGGCTTCATCTTTTTCCATTATCTTGCTTTGTTCAGTTTCACCTTTAGCATCTGTGTGCTCACCTCATCCTGAAAGTCCCCTCTTTGATTATGCCAAATCACCCTTCATACGTTATACATTTTTAAAGTTTACTTATTTATTTTTGAGAGAAAGAGATAGCACAAGTAGTGGAGGGAGGCAGGGAGGTAGAAAGAGAGAGGGGGAGGAGAGATACAGAGAGACAGAAAGACAGAGGGAATCCTAAGCAGGAAGTGGATTTCTTACTGTCCATGCAGAGCCCAACGCAGGGACAGAACTCACAAACTATGAGGTCATGAGTCAGATGATCAATGGGCTGAGCCACCCAGGCACCCCTCCCCTTCATAAATTTTTACTGCATCCACCTGTCATAGGATTATTTTTACATTTATTTGTTTGACCATGTGGTTACTGCTTTATCTCCCTGGCCAGACAGCAAGCTCCTTGAGGAAAGGACTGCCTTTGCTATTGTTCACTGTTGTACCTCTAACACCTAGTACAGTGCTTAGACAACAGGAAGAGATCAATAAACAGGTATTGAGTAAATAACTGTTACTCATTCATTAGGCTATAACCAGATAGCAACTAGATTAACAACAGATTTGAAGAGCTGAGAATTTCAAATAGGAACCATTCACCTAATTGGAACCAGAAACCATTTTTCAAAGAAAACCACGAAAGTCAGAAGCACAAGGCTCTCCACCAGTACATAAGCAAGACACAAATTATCCCTGCTCTCATGAAATCCTCCTTGCCAAACTGCAATGCAGGTTCCAACTGAGAATATCTGAAATTGCTTATGTGAACTATAAGCATTCATTTGTAAAATAGCAACCAACAAGGCACACCATGAAGCTGGTTTAACCTAGTGAGTGATAGAGTGACCCAAATGATCATTTTCCTCTATCTCTGGGTTTTAGGGACTTATTTCCCCTCTTATCTTAGAATTAAGAAATTTTTCAGAGAGAGAATATATGCTACTTAACATGGCTGATTATTCTCTTCTGAATTCATGGCTCAAACTCCGTGACATTGGTCAACTCAAATTTAATGGCCACACAAGGAACAAGAATGTGCTGGGTCTTTTCCCACTGATCCCACAAACAATGGCTCCATGACTTGCCTGAGTCCAGAAACGTTAACTACTGTGGAGTTCTATTGCTCGTTGTCCATTCTTATGCATTCTAAAGTTGAGAGGTTGACTATAGCACTTAATAGACATGAGACCTTAAGCAGATCATGGAGCCTTGGCTGTCCCTTCAATCAAAAGGGTAAAATTAAATTACCCCTGCCATGTCTTCCCTGCGAGGATGTTTGTAAAGGACCACATAATGCAATAGGTGTGAACAGGCTTTCTAAGGTGCAAAGAACTTTTAGAAGCATAAGGATGTCATGGGGGTAGAATGAAGCTTTGTTTTCTTCTATTGTGTCCTTTGGAATACAGTAGGCATCTAAAAATACTTGTTGAAATAAAATGATGATGTGTCAACATGGTAATGGTTTCATGGATCTTTTTACTACTAGTTTTTTGAGGGACTCACACACACCAAGGGCTCCATCACAGTGTCTGGTCATACCAAGTACTTCATAATTGGGTATTAGACTCATTTCCTACAATAGTATTTTACACCAGGGGCTCAGTAGGTTGAGCCTATAACTCTTCATTTCGGCTCAGGTCATGATCTTAGGGTTTGGGGACTGAGACCTGCATCAGGCTCTGAGCTGAGCTTGGAGCCCGCTTAAGATTCCCGCTCTCTCTCTCCTCCTGCTTTTCTCCCCCACTCGTGCTCTCCTCCCCCCAACCTCTCAAATAAATAAATAAGTAAATAAAATAAAAGGCTGGGGTGCCTGGGTGGCTCAGGTAATTAAACATCTGACTGCAGCTCTCGGTTTGTGAGTTCGCGCTTGCTTTGGATTCTGTGTCTCCCTCTCTGCCCCTCTCCTGTTTGCACACTCTTTTATTCAAAAATAAAAACATTTTTAAAAATGGCTTAAACTGGTTCTAAACTTCACTCAGGGAGCCTGGTTGGCTCAGTCAGTTAAGTGTCCAACTTCAGTTCAGGTCATGATCTTGCAGTTTGTGAGTTTGAGCCCCACGTTGGGCTCTGGGCTGACAGCTCAGAGTCTGTAGCCTGTTTTGGATTCTGTGTCTCCCTCACTCCCTCTGCCACTCTCCCATCTGTCTCTCTCAAAAATAAACATGAAAAATTTTTAAACAATAAACACAGAGCATCTACTATTAGAAAATCAAGTTTTAAGAGATGCTGAAGAGTCCTCAGTTTAATAAAGTTGATTGATAATTAAAACCTAGTCAAAATGTGTAATTTTATGTTTATAAGCATTCCAACCAGAAGGTTTCTCCATGAAATAGAAGGGCTATGCTCCTACCAAGAAATTTCTTTCTAGTCGAACTCTGTATTAAAGCATCAAGTGGTTATTTACATGTGACTTAGTGAAGGCAAAAAACTCAAAAAGCAACCAAAAATGATTCTTAAAACACAAGAACCAGTTATGTAGCTAGTATGACTCTTTAAAATATTCACATAGATAGGGGTGCCTGGGTGTCTCTGTGGGTTGAGCATCTGACTCTGATTTTGGCTCAGGTCATGACCCCAGTGCTGTGGGATGCAACCTTGTGTTGGACTCCACTTGCTTAAGATTCTCTGTCTCCTTCTGCTCCTCTCTCTCACTCATCTGCTCTCTCTTTCTAAAATATATCTATATCTATATAGATATAGATACATAGATATTTATGAGGATAAAACTGCTTGAGTCATCAATGGCTGAACAAGTACTGAAGTAGGTTTTTTAAAAATTTTAATGTTAATTTATTTTTGAGAGACAGAGACAGAGCGGTAGAGAAAGAGAGAGAGACACAGAATCTGAAGCAGGCTCCAGAATTGTCAGCACAGAGTCTGATATGGGGCTTAAACCCATGAACCGTGAGATCATGACCTGAGCTGAAGCTGGATGCTTAACCGACTGAGCCACCCAGGGGGCCCTACTGAAGTAGTTTTAACATGCCCATTCCTCATTACTTGTAGCTACACACTAGCATCACCGCCATTAAACATTATACAACTAAATACTAGCTAATGACACAGGTGCACTTTGACAGTAAACATCACCAACGTTAAAAGCAAAGACTTTGAAGTTAGACATACCTGGATTTATATGCTGTCCCTGCTACTTACTAGCGGACCAAGTCGGGCAGGTTAAGCAAGCTGTCTATGCTTTTGTGTCATCATATATAAAGGAGATATAATAGTACCTCCTCAAAGGGTCATTGTGAAGACTAAATGAGATAAGAGAGGTAGGCACTTCTCACTGTGCTCAATACAAGCTACAGTGTTTGCATGGTTAATTGTCAGTTGGTGTTTGTACTGTTATGGCAAACTACTTTCCAAAGGTGGCCACAACACCATCTGAACTGGTTTTCTGTGACTGTCATAACAAATTACCATAAAATTGATGGCTTAACACATAAAAAATTATTCCCTCGCACTTCTAGAAGCTAGAAGTCTGAAACCAAGGTGTCAGCCAGGCTGCCCTTCCACTCAACGCCTAGAGGAGAATTCATTCCTTGACTTTTTCATCTACCAGAGGCTACTGACATCCCAGGTGGTGGCATCAGTCCAATCTCTGCCTCTGCTGTCATGCTGCTTGCTCCTCTTCTGTGTCAAATCGTACTCTGCCTGCATCTTACAAGGACATGTATCATTGGATTTAGGGCCCAAGTAGGTAATCCATATCAAGATCTTTCATTTAGATAAAGTCAAAAATGGTAAGGGCACAAGTTTCAGGGATTAAGCCAAGGACATATCTTTTGGAGGCCACCATTGAACCCAATACAATCGCCCATCCTACATTTTTTTCTAGAACTTTATAACTTCCCCATGTAGAGGTATGGTCCATGTGCCCTTCCCTTGAATCTAAACAGGATTTGTGTCTGCCTTCACCAACAGACAATCACAAGTGATGCTACCTGACTTCTCTGAGTCTACGTCCCAAGAGCAGTACACTTTCCCTTCTTGTGTAAGTAAAACACACTTTCTGGAACCTAGCTGGCACGTGGATAAAAAAAAACCCAAATTAGCTGATACAGTGCGTCATGTATAGATTTGCTGGCTTTTTGAGGTCCAAGTTCACAGATGTGCCCTCACATGGAGTAAACACACCTCTAGATGATTCCAGCCTTAGCTGTTGAGCCAACCCCAGCCTTTGGGTCTTCCCAACTCAGAAGCTACATATCAGGGGGCAGAGAGAATCCATTCCCACTGACCTCCACTCAAATTGGAGATTCCTGAACAAAATTAATTCCTGCTATTACATTATGCCATTAGGTTTGGGGGTGGTTTGTTGGGTAGCAATAGATAATGAGAGCAATTAAATAATTCAGTACATCCATTCATTAAATAACTGAATGAATTAAAATTTAAAAAATTTTAAACGGCACATGAAATACTCCCTGGAACTTAGCATCTTGGATTTTTGTCTAAATATAGTGTGAGCAAACACACACACGCATGCAGGCACGCACACACACACACACACACACACACACACACACACACACAAACTTCTAGAGGGAAAAGTATGGTTTAGTCTCTCTCATTCTGAGTCAAAGAGTAAGGGAGGAACCAGTCATTAGTTATGGAAACTATCTGGGGTGCCTGGGTGGCTCAGTCAGTTAAGCCTCTGATTTCGGCTCAGGTGGTTCATGGGTTTGATTGAGCCCCACATCAGGCTCTGTTCCTGCTTCATATTCTGTGTCTCCCTCTCTCTCTGTCCCTCCCCAGCTTGCGTGCTCTCTCTCTCTCAAAAATAAATAAACATCAAGAAATTAAAAAAAAAAGATATAAAAACTATCTAAGGTCTGGAGGGAGGATCTTGTACTTCATCTGGTCTGAACTACATATTTTACAGATTAAGAGAATAAGGCTCAGAAATGGTCCCAGACCTTCCCCTCTCAATAGGGCTATTTGCACAACAAAGGACCCCCCCCCCCACTCCTCTTCACAGGCAAGATGAAAAATCTATCATAGTCTTACTACCTTCCTAGTTAGGAGTACTAAAAGGAGGAGAGGGGACAGAGAGCGGGTGTGCAGAAAAGGAACAAGGCTATTCTAACCAGTTATTTGGAGCCATCCATTCATCAGATTATGAGAAACTTTCTTCTCTTTATGTTGAAATGAATTTTGTTTTTTTTTTCCTACCCTAATCCCATGGCCCCAGGTCCTTAACATTGTCTAGGGCACAGAAAGAAAGAGTAAAAATTACTGTATGGAGAAAAATGAAAAACATTTTTGTTCAAAGATCTGACCTATCTAGAAGACAGATTAGTAGATTCTAGACCTGTTTTATAACAAAGAACTTTCTGCAATGATGGAAATGTCTTCTGTGTGCACTGTTGATGAGAGTAGCTACTAACCCATGTAGCTGTTGAATATTAGTGACGTGGCTTATGTGATAGAGGAACTAAATTTGTACTGCTATTTAATTTTAATTCCATATTAGACAGTACAGTTCTAGACAAAACATTTACAAGGCCACTCTGAGCTTAGAAACAGTAACTAATGACTCTCAGGGAACTCAGGTGCCCTGAAACCTCCTCATATTTACTGTGTTTTCTTCTTCAGTCTGGATAGCCCCTGCCTACTGCGGAAGAGTCCTTCCATCAAGTTCTCAGTGGTAACATGCCCCTTGGGATTCGAAACTTCTCTCCTATGATTGCTTAATGCTTCAGTGAGTATGAGCAGTGCTTCAAGATCTGGCCATAACTTCCAATTTTGAGAATAATTCAGAGTTCTGAGAAATGGAACTGTAACAGCCACATGACCTATAAGATCTAAACTCCATGTGCGAGCAGCTATGTATGATGTATGAAGATATTTTCAGGGAGATTGAGTACATTATTTTTCTCAATTCTAGAATCATTAAGAATGAATTTTGAGTATATGAAAACAGTAGCATGTGGCAAAGGTCATGGGTATTATCCAAATAATAGGCTAATACATAATCGTTTGTTTATAATTAGAGCTCAAGTTTCTCAGTCTGCCCTCTCAAGAGTGTCTATGATTTGCATTCTTTGGATGTTTTTAGCATCACCTTCCACTCTTCCCCTTCTCTACCCCATCTTCTCTCTTCAGGGGCCTGAGCTCTCAGTACTGGGGCTTCCCAACCAGGGTTAACACACTACTTCCAGGTTACCATCCTGGGGCTTTCTCTGCTTTAAACATGACTCAAAAGTCCTTACCCATCATGTTAGACTCAGCTTAAGAAGTTCCCGGGTACCTTCTAGCTTTCCCTGGTTTCTTTCTTGACACTCTCGTAAAATATTTGTCATTTTTAGAACATGTTAATAACACACGTGTTTTTCTTTACTTCATAGTACATGATGACCAGTTAAAGTACAGGATTTTCTTTATTATTATCTTCAGTGTCTAAACAAAGCATGGCATACTACATAGTGGGAAGAAATACTGATTGAATTCAAGCAAATACGCCCAATAAATTGCATAAATTTGTAACAAGCTTGGCTGACAGCATTTTGCAGCAGTTACAGTGACTAAAATCATCCTTGAAGATTTTCATTCTTATAAAGGTACAAAACACAGTAAGCTTCAAAGTAAATAGGACATTATGGAGCCATACCCAGGACTGATCAAAGAACAGATGAATTTTGCCTTTTGTTTTTCTGCTTCACAGTTTTCACGCTGCCTTACAAAAATAACATTTTGGCAATTTTTCAGGCTGATGAATTTGAGCTAATGAATAAAAAGTGACCACAGGAATCAAAGCACTGAGAGTCAGAAGCAAGATGTTTTCAATACAGAAGCTGAAGTAGATGCTACTCTTACACACAATATATTCACTAACAGCTTTAAATGAAAAGTCTAACACAAGCCAATAATATCATTTTCTTTCATTTGCTGAGCAAATCTGTATATTAACTAGGATGACATCTCCCACTTCAATTCTGTTTCACACTCCATTATTACCCTTCTCTTCTCATGTAATTAAAATGTAGCAGGTAGCTGATACACAGGAGGGAGTATCTGTATTAAAAATACCTTTTCATAATCAAATTCGAGTACTCATCTCATTTATGATCTGTCTACCTTAATAAATGAACTAATAGTTCATTTTAAAAGCCATAGAAAGCTCTATTAACCCATCTTTACACATTTTAATTTAAAGTGACGGGCTATTCATGATTTTTTCCCCATTCATTTGTTCAATAAACATTCTAAAGACTATGTGCTAAGCATGGTGCTTAAACTTGCAGGTTCAAACAGGAAGAGTTTAAGGCTCCTGTCTTCTGGATCTCACTGCCTAGTAGAGGGGAGGGACAGGAAAATAAATAAGTAAGTGCAGTACTGCATGTCTCCCAGCCCCCCCTCATTGCAGATACAGCACAACACAAAAGAAGGAGTCGTCAGCTTAATCCAGGAAGATTCCAGAGAATAAATGAGAAGAGAAAAAGCTTAAAAGAGGTGATGTTTATAGGAGATCAAAGGTACATATATGCTTTCCAAGTGTTATTTCTGACCTAATGGGAGGGAATCATCATCAGGCTGCTGAAAGAGGGGGACTCTAAGAACTGCGTGACTCTGTCCTGCCAGGACACAGCTGCTGGGCATCCTACTCAGTCTAGGCAGGCACACAAGTCACAGTGTGATGGGCAACATCTGCTGGGCACTCCCCTCTCTGGGATTTCACGGGGGTAACAAGAGGCTGGGGGAGGCACAGGTGGGAGCCGGAGGAAAGGCCATTTTAAAGGGAAGGTCAAGGCACATGTGTGCTTAAGTTGCAGAGAAGCAGAAAACATCGATTAGCACAGGGTGTTCGTGGAAAGCACAACCAAGGCAGAAGGAATCTGGCCTGCAAGGAGAAACAAGTATCTCAAGGCAAGACTGATGCCGTGAGGTCCCGGAAAGCCAGAGGGTGGACATCCCCAGAGCAGCCTTGGCTCCTGACAGTGCTCTAGGTCTCTCTGCAGCGAGGTGCTCCCATGTACGCAGGAGACTCCTCTCCCCTCCCCGGTGCATGTGTGTCCTCACTCCCCTCTACTTGAGTTAGTTTGACTAGGTCACAGGTCCTTGAGCCTTCTTCATAACAGATGATATGTCAGTGTTCTGAGTTATGGAACACACCGGCCATTCTCTCTGGCTTTTCCTGTTTTACAATGTGTCCAATTTACAAGTATTAGAATGCCTTCCTCTGACCCTCAGTGGATCTTTATCTTACTTTGGGGTAAATAAATCATGTTTTAGACATTGCACTGAACAAATTCAATTTGTCTTCATGAAAAATAGCACTGAGAAAATGGGCAGGATAGTGTACTGATTAAGAGCATGGGCTGGAGAGCTGGACTCCCTGTGACCCAACCCCAGCTTCATGGCTCACTGACAGTGTGACCTTGGGGCAAGTTACCATACTTCTTGGACTCTCTGTTCCCCCCACCTGTGAAACATGGGTAATTATGGTGCCCACCTCATGGGGTTTTTATGAGGATTATATGGACAAATTATTATGTTTTGAGTTATTAAACAAGAAGACATTCATTTCTTATATAACCACAAATAAAATGGCTTGACTTTTATCATTTTAATAAAGGAAAGGAGAAATAGAAGTTAGGGCATCTATTAAACAAGGTATAGAAAACTATAATTTACTGGGGACCCACCATATGATCTGCACCGACCAGGTACTGGACATCCAGCGTCTCATGCATATATCTGCGCAAAGGCAATTTACATTTCACAAGCACATATGGAAAGCTGACTGGGTACTGGCCCTGGGTTGAGGTTACAAAGATGAACAGAACCTAATCCCTACTCCTGAGAAGTTTCTGGCATGGTTAGGGCAATGCAGGCTGGGTCAGGCAACCTCACTCTCCATTTTGATTCCATCACCTGCAAAATGAGGAGGCCTGATGAGGTGATTCCTAAGCTTTCATTTTATCTTACAATGAATGATTTCATACTCAACTCTGTTAAGAGATCAGGCCATCTATTGATAATTTCCAAAGCTTTTAAATTTTATCACTTAATAACCACTTGTGCTAAATGATATTGTGGATGATCAATACTGAGTATTTTGGGAGGTCTTTGAGTCCACATTATTTGGACTGGGTTATTAGAATGTGTTGGCAGTAGTAGTCTTCTCCAGTATAAGATCTCACATGGTAAAGACAAAACCCAGAAGACAAAAACCATAGTATTCTAACAGAAGGACATCTATGGTCTTAGAAATACCTAGTTCAACGCATTCATTTCTATACTCAGTCTCAGGGGGAAAAAGAATGATGTAGTTCATTGCCATGTAGGCATTTAGTTCCCTGACACTCATGTTAAAACTTTATTTATTGGGGCGCCTGGGTGGCTTAGTCGGTTAAGCGTCCGACTTTCACTAAGGTCATGATCTTGCGGTTCGTGGGTTCAAGCCCCGCGTTGGGCTCTGTGCTGACTACCAGCACAGAGCCTGGAGCTTGTTTCAGAGTCTGTATCTCCCTCTTTCTCTGACCGTCCCCTGCTCACGCTGTCTCTCTCTCTTCCTCTCCTAAAAATAAATAAAAATATTAAAAAAAAACTTTTTTATTTATTATTACATTTTAAGTAGGTTCCATGCCCAGCCCAGTTCATTGCCAGCTAGGCATCTAGTTCTCTAACATTCAAGTTTTTATTATTATTATTTTTTAAAGTAGGTTCCATGCCCCTAAGTGGGGCTCGAACTCACAACCCAGAGATCAAGACTTGAGCTGAAATCAAAAGTCAGATGCTTACTGATGGAGCCACTCAGGTGTTACCCTACTTTTTAAAGTAAGCTCTGCACCCAACATGGGGCTTGAGCTCACAACCTTGAGATCAAGAGTTCGATGCTCCACCAACCGAGTCAGCCAGGCTGCCCCTCATGCTAGAACTTTTCGTGCTGCCCATATTGCCTAACAAAACAGGTTCTAGAGTCAGACTGCTTGGATTCAAATCTTTCCTCTGCCACCTCAGAGCTGTGTGATCACAAATCAAGTTACTGAGCCTCTCCCCTTTTGAGGTTGTTGCCATAATGTTATCCACTCGCATGAGGGTTAAGTTAGATAATATTTATAAATTACAACAGTACAGTGCCTGGCACAAGATAAGCCTTCAAAAAGTTACAATGGTGATGATGATAGCAAACACTAACATAACTTACTATGTGCCAAGCTCCATTCTAAATAGTTTAGACTCATCACCTCATGTATTCTTCACAACAACCCTACGAATAGGCAGGTGCTCTTATTCCCCGGAAACTGCAGCACAGAGAGGCTGAGGGACCTAACAAAGTAAGCAACAGAAGCCAGATCTGTATCTAGAGCACCTCTCTCCAGAGTGTGTGAGCCCTTCACCACTCCGCTATGATGTAGGGCCTCTCACAACTTCCTGTTGCCAATATCAAGTCTTTCTGTGGGTCAGAGGCTGCCATAAATGCTTAACACAAGTGAACTCACTGAATCTCCATGTCAACCTATGACACAGAAATCATTACTAAGTTTATATTAAATGTTTACAGGAATACAGCAAGGGGACAAAACAGAAGGTTGAGACAGTGGAGGGAGGAGGTCATAAGAGACAGTGCCAAGAGAAATAAGATGACGATAAAACATTCACAACTATCAAGGAACTACTTGGCACAAAAAATGCCAATGGCTATCCCAGATGGGAGGGATGTTTGTGATTCAGATGACAGAGGGTGGGCAACAAAGACAGTGACCATTTTGCCAGCTTTAGAGTTCTGTTGAAGAGCCGGATCATTATAGCCTTTAGAAGGAGGAGGTTCAGTGTAGTGAAAAGGGTCGGGCTTTGAAGGCAAACACTAGCTCTCTTATGCATTAGCTTCTAGCATGTCACTTAACTTCTCTGAGCATTTTTTTTTCAATTAAAATGGAGCTAATACCTAAAAATAAAGTTGTTGTGAGAATTAAATGAGAGAGATTTTACGGGCCAAGCACAGTGACTAATAGAATAAACTAAAAGAATAAACAGTAAATAGTAGTTCCCTTGGGCAGCACACTGTGTGATTAACTACGATAGCTTGACTTAAGGGTGTTCACAGTATTGGTCAACCATACACTCCCCTCCATGCAGGGGGAAATTGAGAATAAAAGAGTAACCTTGCTCGTCTGCCTTATAATGAACACCAGAATATGCTGTAAGAGCACAGGAGAGCAAAACCATTTGTCTTCTGATTTACATCTGGGATCAAGAAAACCTGGTTACGTGTCTGTCCAGATGGCTCTAGTGGAAGGATCCTTCCAGTGTATATCCTTGGGGAAGACCCAGAATACAAGTCTGATTACAGCATAAAGTTCTGGAAATCCAATCTTGGATAAATTGCCAAATCCCAGAAGTACTTTCACATGACATCATTCTCTTGGTTCATTATTACTCAGAAGGTTTGATTATACTGTCAACTTCCCCAAATTGCAAATTATCGAACATTTCAGATGTACAAAATAATCACTCTTTTCTGTTGACAATGTTTTAAAATCCCTGCATAAAATGCTTAACTCTTATCCCATTGATTTCCTTTGCTCTTTCACCCCACGTTCTCCACTATAAAATTGGTTAATACCTTATTCTTTCTCAAGATCTTCACTGTCAGTAAATTACTATTTGTGGAATAGAATTATAATTCTAAAAGAATATGTTTTATACTGTGATTGATGGAAAAATATGCTTTTAACTTGCAGGGAAAGATCAATTTTCTGACACTGCAGCTCTATTTGCTCAAATGCATTACTATTATAAAGCACCAATTATGGCTAATAATGGCATTATTCTCAACTCAGTAAGTACTTGGTTTGGTAAAGCTTTAAGAACTCTCAACTTTGGCAATCAATTTAGTTAACTACAGGAAATAGCCTATTTCAAATAGATTATTACCTTACTGTCATATTGCTCCCCAAGCTCACATACAATCAAAGTGGATTGTCACTCCATGTACATTTACATATTCCTCTCACTATTAAGCTTGCCAGATCTAACACACTCTAGAAGCCATGTGTGTATGATACCAGTTTCCAAGGTTTGAGTTCATATTCTCCACCACATTCAGCCCCAATTCTTTCAAGTTCTATAAATTAACTTCATAAGAAATTAAGTAAAAATCACAGAAATAGGGGATTAGGAAGTACATGAGGTCCAGCTAGTTTATAATGGGAAAGTAATGAATTCTACCTTGCTTTTTGGACCCCACCCCCATCCAACTATCTCACCAGCCAGAACTTGAGAATGTTCCAGAACATCTTCAACCCCTCATCTCCTATATCCAACCAGCAGTTGAGGTATTCAACACCATCTTTTTTTAAGTATCTGTTACATCTTTATTCTCCATTCTATAACCCTAGCTTCAGTCTTATTTAATACTGCAACACAAAAGCTTTTCCGCTTTATAAGTTCATAAAATATAAAATAAAACCATCATAGAACATGCTCATTAACAGATGGCAATTGTGGTCACTTGGACTTAGGACCAAATGGACCCTGGACACCTCTTAGAAACATAAGCTCTAAAAAGGTGCAGTGCTCACTCTTCTGGGAAGTACAGGCAAAAATTATTATCCTGGGCAATGAGTGTAATAAGAAACAGAGAAATGGAGTTACAGGAGGATCAAGGGTTTTCCCAGGGAGCTATAGGAGCATCAGGCAGAAGGAGAAAAGTAGACCAAACAGAAGATACTTCCTCTGAGAAGGCAGGGAAGTGTGCCTCTGCACTGTGTGTTATGAATAACAATGAACTTTATAATCCAGAAAAGGCAAAAATCCACCATCCTATTTGAGATTTTCACATGAAAATCTTAGTGTTAATTGTAAATGGTCACATTTCTTTATACAATAGGATTTATTTTTTTTTAATGTTTTTATTTATTTCTAGGAGAGAGAGAGAGAGAGACAGCGTGAGCAGGGGAGGGTCAGAGAGAGAGGAAGTCACAGACTGAAACAGGCTCCAGGCTCTGAGCTGGCAGTCAGCACAGAGCCCGAAGCGGGGCTCGAACCCACGAACCGCGAGATCATGACCCAAGCGAAAGTCGGACGCTTAACCGACTAAGTCACTCAGGCGCCCCCAATAGGATTTATTTTTATTGTCAACCGAATTATTTACTTTTGACCTCACAAGAAAGGAGAGTAATCTCGAGGCAGCAGATTACTATCACTATGCCTTCACTAAAAGTGAAAGTACTTATAATGCCAGAGTCTCTAGGAAATCTTGAGGGGAAAAATCCCTCAGAGTAACTCCAGAAATCATATTTTCAGGATTTTTTTTTCATTGGAACGTCAACAAGTAAATGTTCAATGTGTATAGTGCCCCTAAGTACCCACAACAAGAATTTCTTCAAAGAAGCATAAACACAATTAAAAAAAAAAAAGAAAGAAAGAAACATGGCTCCTCTCATTTCTGTCTTGCTCAGACAGTGGCAAAGAGAATTCCCCTTCTGAAAACCAAGGAGAATCTCAGTTAACCACAGTAATGAGCTACCTGGTATATACAGATAGTTAAAACTCATAGATAATCCACAAAGCTTAATTATACTCAGATATTTCTACCCTCTACTTCACAAAATCTTTCACAATCACTACTAAAATTTGGGAAAACTTAGTACTTTGAATTTTTCTCATATTTCTTCCTGCATTATTTCTCAGAGGGCTGTAAAATTACAGGACATGGAGACACAGTTATCAAAATGGAGGGAAACCATATGAGAGACAGTAAAGGAGGGAAATGCTTCCAAATTGAATTACCAGCCTTTGAGAACTAGAGAGGAGATAAAGGTGGATCCCCAAAAGTAATACGACCAGAAATATTTTTAACCAAATGCCAGACTGCAAGATCTTTTGAATTCTACTACCACTACTTTTCCACATTCCTTTCTCTTCCTCCACACTTGCCCTTCCCCCAAGAAGGGCTAAAGAAATGTGTGTTTTTACTTACAATTGTGAAGTTCATGACTTTGAGAATCCAGATGGTCATGGCCAAGTTCACCAGTATTAAAATCATCAGGAGTAGGACAAAGAAATACAGGCATCTTTTCCGCCAGCCATAAATGCCCACCTTGTATACCTGCGGCCCCTCGGAGCTGGGCATGGTGCTCCGGTGGTGTGTGTACTGTTCCTGAGGCATCTGAAATAGACAAGGCAAGAGAGACACACTCACGTTAACCTGCTGAGAGGGGGGGAAAAAGAAGAACAGAAAAAATCAACTCATGAAGACATATGGCTGGCTGCTATCTGTACATTTCTATCATCCTGACACCTCCAAAACTCTGTTTCCCCTGGACAAAAGTGGCTCCTTTTGTGTTAGTCCCCTCATTTTATACAATCATCTCTCATGATGCATGTTGAGACATCCACAGGCACGCAAAGCATGGGAGGAAGAGACCCGTAGGAAGCCATTTTCCAAATGGTTCTTAGAATACCAACATCTTTGTGAGAGAGACACTAAACCACCTACCAAAGTCCTGAGGGTAAAATTTAGAATTTGTCTGAGAAAATAAATTGACCCCAGCAGTTCATCATGGTGGTATAATAAATGCTATCTAAACAATTTATTTGGCTGGGGGTGAAGAGTAAAACGATCTCAAGTACAATCATTCTGTACTGCCAAAAAGGGGGAAAGGAACAATTTTGATCTTCCCCCTATTTCACAGTTCAAAGTGATTCTGATGGGCATATATTAAGCCTCACTGGACTCAGAGGTCTTCAAGTGATAGCCTGTGCTTAAATGCCTCCTTTGACAGTAGCCTCATTACACGCTGAATTAGTCTTTAGGAGTTACAGAATTCCAACTGTGATCAATCAATTCATTTATTTGATAAACATTAAGGAGGCTCAAAGTCAAGGAAGGTGTGCAAATGCCTTCCAGGAGCTTTCAGGTTAATGGGAGGAAAGAACTCATTAAATAGTGATTATAGTACAGTGAGATAAGTTAGAAAAATATTTGTCAATGTTAAGTAATATACTAATCCCTCTTAAAGTACGGAAGCTTTCCCTAATCCCTATTGTTGATACAAATGATCTTTATCCTACCACTACTGATTAAGTTTCAACACAAAACTAAGTAAACTTACACTTATATAAAATTCTAAAACGAAAACCAATTTTAAAATTAAATGCAAACAAATCTACCAATGTGTATCAGTCAAAATGGACAATAACTGACTACCAGATAGGATGATGATTTCCTAACACTAAGTGACATAATGTGGTACCAATGGCTTTAGCACATCATCTTCTATCATCCCTATTCTGCCATGAGCCATGTGACAACATGGCCCCTACTGCTTTTCTCCATTCAAATACCTGCACAACCTTTATTTTGGGATTTTTAGTTCATTTGCCCTTCATGCAAGCATACTTATTCCCTAAGAATAAAGCTTGCCTCTTTTTATTTTCATCTCAGTCAAGAGCAATGAAATGTGTTGTAGGTGGTACCAAAGTGACCATGGTGACAAAACGTGGGCTCTAAAATCACATCATTGGTTATTAAGTCATCTTCTATATGGGCTGAAATATGATTACTTTATAGTTTTTAGATAATCATTAAAATGTACACATAAAATCTAAAAATCCTCCTGAGGAACTTGACGGAGGAACAAGGGGGAGAAGAAGAAGGGGAACAAGGGGGAGAAGAAGGGGGAAAATGGTGGGGGAAAGGGAGAGAGGCAAACCATGAGAGACTCTTGAATGCTGACAAAAACTGAGGACTGATGGATGTGGGGGGAGGGGGGGATGGGCATGGAGGAGGACACTTGTGCGGATGAGCACTGAGTGTTATGTGGAAACTAATTTGACAATAAACTATTTGTAAAAAAAAAAATAAATAAAATAAATAAAAAAATAAAAATCCTCCTGAGAACTCAAGGCCCTTCAACATCACTGGAATTCTAAAAAGCCAAGTGAACTCTTATTTACAGTCAATGGAAATGCTCAGTGAAGTCCTACATGACATCTGTCTTGTTTTGGACACTAACCTAGTGCCAAAATAAGGTCCTATTATAAGTAGTTATTTAAATATATGTGTATGGAATGAATGAGTGAAAAAACAAATACTTAAATGACAAATGAATGATTTCCCATCTAATATGAAATCCTCTGCCACCTGGGGGTGTATAAAAGTTTAAGCCGAACACCACAGGGAAAGTAATTTTTAGTATCCCTGCACATTTTCACTTAGGCTTTCAAAACACTGAGTTCCCAACCAAGCAGTGAATTTTATGCTGTAAGAGGATCTCCATTTCATAACTCTGCTCCTTACACTTCTGTAGATCAGGGCTGCACTGTACCAGCACAGAAATACAACAAAGTCATTTATCACTACCTTTTATACATACCAAGATCCCTTAGAAGGAGAAAGGATGTTTTACAAGTTTGAAGGAAATTAGGCCTTTCTTTTTCATTAAAACATATTCTAAACATTAAGGAAATGATCACAGAATCGTAAAATCATATCTGCAAGGTCCTTTAACTCCCATCAACTAATTTGCTGAATGAGCTGATTTAAGACTAGAGTTGACCAACTTCTGCAGCCATACAGGGAGTGTAGCAGGCCAAGGACAAGAATAACTGTATTGGACTCTAGTAGGTATGACGAACAGTGAGAAATTCTTCAAAATAAGAATATAGAAGCTAGAGATACAGCCACCACACCAGTTGCTTTTTCTTTGAGATTTGCCCCAACCAATGTGGCAATGACATAATTTAGCTATAAAGTGGAAGCGACATGTTTAAGAAATATTTAGAAGCGGCTAGTGATGTGGATACCACACTTGTGATTTTTTTTCATATAAAGATTGTTAGACCTTGACAGAATGCAGCGATTGTCTCTATCAGGGTTTCTCAATCCTGGATACACATCAGGTAGCTATGGAGGCTTTAAAAACACATATACTCAGGTCTATTAAATAATCACAAAGGTAGGACCCAGGCATCGGCATTTTTAAAGGGTCCCCATGTAATTTGGTATAGACAAGGTTGCATACCACTGGTCCAGAATAATCTCTTTCAACCTTGACTATGCATGAGGCTCCAAAACAAACTTCTAACAAATACAAATTCAAGTTCTGAGCTCTATGATGGGATTAGAATTGTTTAAAAAAAAATGTCCCTAGGTCATTCCAAACATTTGGGACTATTTCTCTAAAAGATGGCCTTCAATATATTTTCTAATAGTACGACCACTGCAAGACAAAAAGCTTGAAACAAATTCTAGAATACACAACAGCAAAAAAGCAGAGCTTCTCTGAGGGCTTGGAAGAATGCTTGGACTCTTAGGAACCAGTGATTTTGACCACCATGTTTACTGATTAGCCGAGGAGCTTGAAGCCAGGAAGGAGAAGCAGTTCTCTTTCAAGTCACTCAACACATTAAAAACTGAGCGGGGATTATAATTCAGATCCCTTGAGCCTGGTGTAGTGGCCCATTCTGTATATAACGAGGGTTCCTGCATCTCTACCACTCCAACTGCCTAGTTTAATGAGCCACATAAAACAAAATACTCCAGTTTGCAACTCAGAAGGTAAGGGAAGAAAGAAAGAATAGGGAAGGGAGTGAGCAATTTTGTACAAATGGTTACAACAGGAAGGGATGCCAACCAAACATAAGGCAATGGATACATCTGTTACCAATAGTCCTGCATAGAAAAGGAAAATTTAGATATGCTGAGTACATTAATTTTTCTAGTCAAAAACTGAAACATGTTGAGATGATAAAAATATAAGAAGACAGATCATCTCCAATCTGTGTTCCTTTTTGATTCTCCCCAGGAGAAATCCTTCCAGGGCATTTCAAGTCCTTTCTGAAACTGAAATTTCAAGTCCTCTCATGACCAGGCCCCTTTCCTGACTCTGGGAGGCACCTTAGTAATACATTAATAGCGCCAAACAATGTTTGTCAAATGGGCTAAAGTAAAATGCTTTGGTTCCAACTTGTTAAGACCCTGTATTTTTCAAATCCCCTTTCTGTTGGGTGGCTTTGGAGGACTCACATTAATTTTGGAGGTCCAACTAACAGGATGGTGAACTGGGAGTTCATATAGTGTGGGTGCAGTAGTAAGTATTTATGTCATTTGCAGACACTTTCTTGTAGAGGTACATTATTTCTAGCCCTCCTCATGTAGGAACGTCTTCCAGAAATTCTTCTTCCGCCCTTGGTGTCAACTCACCAAGCGTGGTGTCATGAAGGTAAAGGACCAAGTAACCATCGTGATACAAGCATATCCTCTGATGGTCAGCACCGGAAATATCTGGGTAGTAGGAGAGCCAGAAGCTAGCTGGATTTTTTTTTCAATCATTAGTTATGTAAAATTCCAAGTGAGATTCAATTCTCACTGACACCTAGTCAGAACAGAAATTCTCTCTTGACAAGAATATATCCAATTCGGCATATAAAATGATAAATGCTCCATATAGTTTTTATTTTTTATGGGAGCCATGGAATATGGAATTAATTGGGATTCTTATGTTTGCAGGTACAATGTGCACTGTGTGTTTATATTCTGTTTGTAAAGTTGCATGCTTTACACATCGCCACCAGCAGTAATAAAAACTTAGTTCTGTTGAAAGTGCCATAGGAGACAACCATCTTTCTATTGTCTATACAAGAAGTGATAGTACCAAACAGCTGTCATATGAAGAGGCAATCAAAGGCTATGCGACCAAAAAGTGTAGAAGAAGTATGTCAGTTAATTATTAACAACATATTTTTTTTCTGGATTTTTGATAGGTCTTTTAAAAATTAATAACTTAATTTCCTTTCTCACTCTAAATATATTCATGTTTTTAATTTGTTGTTATTTCTAATTCTTTAGGATTTTCCCCCCTTAAAACAGACCCACAAATTACTTAGGCTTCAGGCCTCACAAAACCTGGATCATCCTCTAGCCCCTCCCATTAAGGAGCTCAGGCATACAGCATGACCTCAGTGTGACAGCACTGTGGGACACCACTGCTTAGCTGAGCACAGTGCAAGGCACTGTGATCAGTCTCCCATTAGGAGTGATTTTTGGACTTTTCAGTGGATAAGAACCACTCCGGGGAAATTGATTCAGTGCACATTCCTAAGTCCCACACCAAGAAATCCTATCTAATTCAAGAGGGAATCCCAGGTATCTGCTTATTAAGAAGCACCAAAACTGATTTTGATACATGGGCCCCAGAGACCATGCTTTGAGGACATGAATTTAGATCCAATGTAGAGATACATTCCTGGCCCAGTCACTGGCTCTCCTTGCGCTGTTTCTCATGAGATTACCCATTTTCCTCCCATGTCTGTATATTTTTATATGGTGTGTGTGTGTGTGTATGTGTGTGTGCGTGTGTTTATATATATGTGTGTATATATATATGTATGTGTGTGTACACACACATATAAATGTGAAGAATGGCAGGGTAAAAAAAATTAAACACACACACACACACACACACACACACACACACAGAGGGAGGGGGGAGGGAGAGGCAGTCACATTTTTACTGTGCTATCCTTCACATTTTCACTGCTTTCCTACACTGGTGCTTTCATTTCCATCACCCTCTTCCAGCAGGATACAGAATACTATGCTCTTTGCAACCTTTGGTGTCTTGGTTTTTAAATGTGCAGATATCTTTTCTGCCATGAGAAAGAAATCTCGGCTTACCTGCATCTATATCTATTGTACTAAGCATGTGAATTTTAAAACGTAATCCCTCTATCCTAATTCCCTCTCTTCTTGGGAATCAGAAGACTAGAGCTGTCCATCAGTCTTTGGGAACTTCTTTAATCGTTATACAACATATTTTACAGTGATATGTGTAATCTCTCTGTATATATCCTAAATGCTTTTAAGTATTTAAAACTTTGACCTCCAGTAGCAACTAAACAATGGTATGTTTATGTGTGTATGTAATTATATGAAAATATGGGGTGTGTATATATACAGGCATAGATTTATTCAGTGAATGAATGAAAATGAAGCCCAAACGACATCCTCTGGTAACAAAACGTTGTAAGATCATAAGTAAAAGACAGAAAATTTACACAACTTGACTCCCTTTCCAAATACACATGTAATTATACTGACGTAAAAAGCAGGCTTAGATCCAAAGCATTATTCTATTCCATTATGAGCCTATTTTCAAAGTTCACCTGTTTATAAACAAATCCAGCTGACTTCTAGATAATCTATGTCTTGCACACATAATGCAATGGAATTATATTTCTCAGAGAATGAATATAGTGAAACTTTCTGTTGTTTTGCCATTAGATAGAGAGGAACTACAGTCAAGGAAATAGCATAATGTAATAACCAAATATTGTCATCGGTTAATTAAGTAGCTGCTAAATATAATAGATGTTGAGTTTCCAAAGAAGGCCATTTTGGATGTGCATATTACTAAAGCATGGTTTTGAAAGCTGCAACCTCATGGTCTCACACATTCAAATGTTCTTAGCTGGGATCATGTAACAAGTATCAAGGCCTGATACTAATTAGTCAATCTTAAGGACAGTATCAGTTTCTATGACTTGGACTTGTGAAGGATCTCTTCTTAGGATGTAAGGCTCTGTTTCACTTTTGCCATTGCAGCCATCACCAATAACTTACTTTCTGATGCCCATGAAACTTTTCTGAATGGCCTCAAAAATGCCCAACATTGGTCACAGGAGCCCCTGGAGGATTTGTACAAATCCCAAGTTCATGGTCAATTCTTCACAAAGACCATTAAGCCAGGCCCAGTCTAACTGCTCCCTGAACCCTGTAGCTATCCCTCCTCGGGTTAAGGAAGCTGAATTATATGTCCAGCTTAAGCTCACCGACACTAAGCTTTAGAGTGATGAGCCCTTCTTCTATGACAAACCTTTGACATCTTAACATAGAAAGGTGACCATTCTCTAGTGGTCATACATTTTATACATGTTGACCTCCCTTCCTATATCTAATTGATACCAAGTAGCTACTAGCCAATCCTATACTGCTCCAGGTCTTACATTTCATCAGTTGGTAGAAGAGTGATAGAAGGTCCTGGGGCAGAGCCCCGTACAGCTACCATACTGTGTGAGGCTGCGTACATATTCCACTCTAATACTGCTATAAGCCCTCTGTCTGCATTTAGCATTTTTATTTTCACAGAGATCTTCTTCAGGAGAAGAACAAAGGTTGTCCTTTTCTCCCCCCAAATAAAAGAGATACCTGGAGAACAGTTACAGTATCTGCATTATTAATCTGACATGGAGGAATGCATTATGTTTTGAGAGATGATTTCAAAATAATTAGTAAGTTCTCTAAAGACACATATAATGCCATCAAGTTTCCTGATGATTTTTCTTTCAGACCTGTAAAATTTTATGGACTATGATCTGCTCTGCTAACAAGGTAGAGGTGAGAACGAGGAGGTACTGGCATGCATTCCATCCATACTTGCCTGACTCTTCTGCCTACTAGGCTTTATAAATATCTTGTTCCATAAGAGAATTTATGGGGATGCCAATGAGTGCAAGTCTCTGTAAAGTTAAGATAGGAGGGAAGAAACACAGCAGAGCACAGACCTGGCCTTTACGGGAATCCCCAATCACAATCTATGTTTTCAGCAAGGAAAAAATATTTTCAACCATCTATTATGTTCCAAGTACCACAGCAGGTCCTAGAGATACATAGGTCTTCTAAAGAATGAGTAGGATCGAATTTCTGCTTTCTTCAAGCTTGTACCTTCATGGGAGAGATGGACAATACTCTTGTAAACAGATTAAGCCATTAGATCTAAGTTAGGTGTTAGGAAGGAAATGAAGAGGGTTCCTTGGTACAGGTCTGAGAGTGGACTGTTCTGATCATGGAAGGCCATTCTGACAAAGGCACAATTAAGGTGAGACTCAGAGGTAGAACATGTTTTTAGCAGAAGACACAGTAAACATTCTAGCCATAACAGCCTGTTTAAATTAAGCAGTGTGGCTGCCAAGGCTGGCACTGAATGAGCTCAGCAGACAGACTAAGGGACTAGTTTGCAGAGAGAGACTCTGGCTACCTGTGCCATACCTTAAAAGTTATGATAAGGAGTAACGGCTTAAAACGGCCCAATTAATAACTATTGTTTTAATCAGATATAAGACAAAAAATACAAATCACAGGAGCTCGGGTTTGTTGATAATGATGCCGCATGTTAGTATTTCCAGTACAGTTACAAGTAAACACGAATCACATCACTGTATACAAATCTAACCAGTTTATGTAAATAGCAGGCCTGCATTCCCCCACGGCTGCATCACCGTATCCAGGGTTTGCATGAAATCACAGTCACATTGGATTATCTTGGCACAAAAATAGTTCTCCGTTGGCCATGTTAATCTTGAGGTCTCTGATTTATAACTATCTGCTTTCCAGGGCTGGTTTCATTCAGCCATTCATAGAGCACATTAGTCTTGGTTTGTTAATATTTGGCACAATTTAGACAATTGTAACAAACTCATCACTTTCGGTTGTGGTTTAACAATCAGCACTTTTTTTCTCATAAAAATTCATCCACAAGAGCAAATGCTTGTTTATGTGAAATGGTCTAAGAATGGCATCTTCTGTTTAAACATGTATGTGGATTAATTTAAAAGTTAGGTATTCCTAGTTTAGTTTTCTAAGAATTGGAATATGTAAGTGTTGAACAATTTTTACTGAAAAAATAGACAAGTACATGTATTTAATAAAGCTGAAGGGTATGCATTTAAAATCTTCTTTTGTTGTTGTTGTTCACACTTTCAGCTTCCCTCCACAGGTGCAACTATTACCAGCTTTTTAAAAAATCTTTGTAGAAATGTTGATTACACATAAAGCCTTTATTCAATATGTACAAACATTTAATTTTTTTGTTTTTACACAAAGAACTGCATATTTAATGCTCTTTATTGTTCTGAATCTAACTTGGTCCACTTAATATAGACAAGTGATAGTACGATGAACACATACAGAAATGTGTATTTTTTAAATTAAACAGTTTTAAATTACATAGATACATGATATTTAACATAGCCAACACCTTAGTTATAAGCACTGTGGTGATTTCCAATAATTTTCTGTTACCAAGGCTGATTTTAACAAATAAATACTTATCAGGTATTCTCATGACATTAGCAGTAAAAAGATGCCCTGCTTCTTGGACCTCCCATTCTAGTGGAGGAAACAATCAACAGATAAACAAACCAATATGAAATTTTAAACTCAGCCTTGAGAAGAAGTCTTAGTAAGAGAAAAGAAAGCAAGAAGGAGGAGGGGATCATAAGTGGGAGCCCCTTGTTTCAAGGATGGTCAGGAAAAAGCTCTGTAGTGGAAAGATTTGGGAAAAAAGCACCAACAATTGAGGGAATAAAGCAGGAAGACATCTGGAGGAAGCACTCAGAGGAAACCCTATAAGCACATGCAAAGGCACTGAGGTGGAAATTCAAGAGGCAAGTCTGACGGACAGCGTGGCTAGACCAGAGCAAAGAAGGGGAAAAGTGTTTGAAAATCAGCTTGGGAGTGCAGGCAGAGGGGTGCACGCTGGGTCTTACAAGCCACCATGAAAACCTTAAGTAGGACACTGATTGTGATGGTAACTATCTGAGAAAACCTTGGCATCAGAAGAAGAGGATCCAATCTTCACTTCGGGATCTGTAAGGAACAGAGTGCCGCAACAAGAACACAGAGAGAGAAACCAGGCACCTGTGACTACTGCTATCACTCAGGGGTTGGCAGAGAAAGCAGCCCAGACTGGGGCAGCAATGAGAGGGAAGTTGCTGAGTCACTACTATATTTTGAGTCTTTCTGGAAAGTAGAGCTAACGGGACTCACTACTACCAGAGACGCAGGGTGAGGGTAAGAAAAGGAGAGGAGCTGGGGATGCCAAGGGTCTGGTGTGAGCAGCTGCGTGAAGGATGGTGCCATTCATCATGATGGGGAACACAAGGGCATGGTAGGCTCACAGGCAGGTAGTGAGTGAAGTGTACAGAGGGGAGAGAGGCTGATTCTTCTGCATAGAGGAATCCATGAGGGTGGTGTCCCAAAGGCACTTTGAAGGGAGTCTGGGATTCAGGGAAAAAAAGACTGGGCTTAGAGATTAAATATATAAGTCCCCTGTATATGAGTGTTACAAGCCACAGTAATGAAGCATGCCTGTTTCATGTATGTTCAACTGTGCCTCTCAGAGAAGTCCTGAGAAATTGAATTGCTAGGTCAAGCTGTGTGTGTTTTTGGGGGGGGGGGGGGAGTTGGGAGGCCACAGTGTTTCTTACAGATATTATCAAAGTTCTCTTCCAAAGTACAATATGCCTTATATTTAAATTCAAAATGTTTATTTCTGATTAACTGGAAGCTATTTCAGTATCATTATGACCATTCATTCTCACTGTCCCTGAGGTTTACAAGTATGAAGTGCCAGCTAAGGTGGTTTTAAATGGAAATGTTTTTTTTTTAATGTTTTATTTATTTCTAGGAGAGAGGTAGAGACAGCATGAGCAGGGGAGGGTCAGAGAGAGAGGGAGTCACAGACTGAAACAGGCTCCAGGCTCTGAGCTGGCAGTCAGCACAGAGCCCGACGCGGGGCTCGAACCCACGAACCGCGAGATCATGACCCAAGCGAAAGTCGGACGCTTAACCGACTAAGCCACCCAGGCGCCCCTGGAAATGTATTTTTAAAACACACATATGTATTTGTACTAGGGATCGCTAGATATATGAGCTCATACATTCTTAACAACACCCTGGAAGATGAATATTATTAAAATTATTTCATAAATTAAGATCCCGAGGTACCAAGGAGTGAAGGAAAGTTCTCAAGGACAGCTATAATTAGTGCATTGTTAGGGTCTGGAACCAGAGGGAGGTCCAGTTTTCTTTCCACTGCATATGGAACGTGGCAAAGACGTGCCTCTCCCTGAATATAACATGAGGTATTTAGAATTACCACCCATGCGTACTTAATGCGGCATGCACTTAAAATGGCGTAAGCACAGCCACTGCCTGACAAGTCTGTGTTTTCCTTCAGATCCTACCACGCTACTGTTCTGGGCATGTGGGGCACATCAGTGAACTGAAACACAGATGCCTAATCTCACGGCAGTGATAGGAGGCAGTGTAGGGGGAGGCAGATAACAAATATCTAACCAAAGTGTATTATACTTATGTTACAGGGGACAAATACTAGGGGTAAAGGACTCCCCCCAATCAAAAGAAAAAAGAGGGGTCAGCAGTATGGGGGTTGGGGGTCTCAGAGCAGGTTCAATATTTAAAAGCATGGGAAGGGTTAACTTCATGGAGAAGGTAATATCTGAAGAGACTTGAAGAAATCTGGAGTCACTGAAGCTTTGGCTGCACGTAAAACTCAGACATCATTCTAAACATGGTTCATAATGCTCCAAGTTGAAGACTAAAAGAGAACATGTAAACTGAACACCCTTAAAGAAGAAGGATAATTTCAAACACGACACAATTTTAATACTGTCATTTTCACATGCAGAGGATGCTGCATCCACCTATCATAGCCTCAACTATGGTCAGATTTTTTTTAGGAATGTGATTTTTTTAATGTTTATGTGAGCAGTGGGGGAGGGGCAGAGAGAGAGGGAGACAGAGGGTCCAAAGCAGGCTCTGTGATGACATAGAGGCTGATGCAGGGTCTGAACTCACAAACCACAGGAGATGACCTAAGCTGAAGTTGGACGCTTAACCTACTGAACCACCCAGGTGCCCCTATGGCCAGCTTTCTTAACAGGAGTGGCAGTCCTTTGAAGCAAATGAGCTGTGTCGTATAAGACCAATGTTTCTTAAATCCCTGTGATGACTCCAAACAGAACCAGTAACAGGGATCCCAGCCAGGCCTCTAGAACTCTTCTGTGACTTGGGGAGCAAGCCCAAGTCATATAATAATAATGAACATGACTCAAACACTTAAGACCGGACAATGAGATGCAAGCTGGAAGGGGACACAAACAATAAAAAGTTCAAATCATTATTTAACAGCAGAAAACCAGGCTCAGGGAGATCACAGAGTAAGTCAGGAATAAGGCCAGAGTGGGCTAGAGAATCACAAGCTTCCCACAAATGCCAGGCCCCGGTCTTTTCAGTTTTTTGACATCACTTTCATCAACCACCACAGCGCACCTTTTGAACAAAACCCAAAGGCAAATCACAACAAAACCCAAAGGCTGGTTTGCTAGCCCAAAGAAAGCACGCAAATCTGATGACAAATGCTTGTGTGATGGTTACAATGTCCCAGACACTGTTCTAGACGCTTTACTGAACCCATGTAATCCTCACAGTCATGTCATTATGAGGAAGGCACTATTATTATCCCTACTTTACAGCTGAGGCAACAGAGAGGTTAAGTCATTGGCCCAAATGCAGCTGGTGTGTTAAAGACAAAGCAAGAATTTGAATTTAGAGTGGCTGGCTGAAAAACCAATTCTCCTAACTAATGTTAAATGATTCCACATAGATGTGTCTACTTGGTCAAAACAGCATGACGACTAATTAAAAACATGTTTTTGTAACAGTTTGAGCTCGAATTTCTCAACATGGATATTAACTGTAAGACAATTCATCAATACAATGAATACCATGGCAACTATTGTATTTCAGCCAGGGTACATGTTACCTAAGTATAGGCATCTTTCCCGGGTAATAAGCATCTTTGATGTGTCTCTGGAACCCACAAACTTTTACGGCATCATGAAAAACAGCTACAACAAATTGGGCACATCCTTTTAGAGTGATTCAATACTTCCATAAAATTAGCATTGATCCAGTACTCTCCCTTGGCAGTTGGGCTTGGTAATGATCTCTAGCTGTGCCCTCAAATGTTTGCAATGAAATCTGTGGTCTGAAAGGAAATGCTATTTACCTCATTTTTAGTCATGTTCTATGTATGTATGTATGTACATATGTAAGTATTTAGGGTTTTGTTTTGTTTTAAATCAAGGTGTCCAGAAATAAACATGCTAGCAATAATAATGAAGTACCTGGTACTTGGTTAAGTACCTGGCATACCTCTCTCTACATATATTTGTCTATTAAGCTATAATTTACTTCCCGTGAAAAACACAAATATTAAGTATTCAGCTCACGTTTTACAAATCTGTACATCTGTGTAAACAATATCTGATCAAGGCAGGGAATGTTTCCAGAACCCTAGAAAGTTCCCTTATGCCCCTTCCTAATTAATCCCCTTCCCTAGAGGCAGTGACTGTTCTGATTACTAATAGAGTAAAAAATTTGAATTCCATGTACAATTCTATGATGTGATTACTCCAAGGAATATCTGACTTCAAAACCTGTGCACCAGGCATGCTGTCCTACTGCATTTTTGTTCAATAGATACCTACCCATGACCTACTCAACAGTGCCCTCTAAGAGAGTGGGGTCACAATGCCTTAATTTCTTACCTATGCATCTAGAATGGAACTTTATGTACAACCCTTAGAAGAACTGTAAAAGAAAGGTCATCAACATCTTTTGAGAGAGAGAGAGAGAGAGAGAGAGAGAGAGAGAAAACCAGAGCAGAGGAGGGGCAAGGAGAGGGAAAAGAAGAAGAAGAGAGAGAGAGGAGAGAGAGAATATCTGAAGCAGGCTCCACGCCCAGCACAGAGCCTAATGCAGGGCTTGATCTCATGGCTGTGAGATTATGACCTGAGCTGAAATCAGCAGTCAGACACTTAACCCCCTGAGCCACCCAGGTACCCTTCAAATCATTTTCTACCTTCTGAGGTTCAGAAACGAAAGCCTACTGAGAGATTACTACTGGAAACATCTATAGATCAGTAAGGTGGGGTTAGCAAATAAAGTGGATAAGTAACCCTCTCAAAGTAATGGGAACAACTCAGATCCTATTAACTGCTATGCTGTGGGGGACCAGACTAATGACACCCTTCTTTAGCTCTTTCTAGATTATCTAGATCTATATATACTATCTCAGAATGTCTAACTGGATTGTAATTAATTAATTAAAAAAAAAAAACTTGGTGATCCAAAATGTGCCTTTAGGCCAGCCCTTAGACTGCCAGTTTGTGATCTGCTGTTTGTATCCTCGGCCTGGCAAACACCAGGCATAGTTCTGTCTACAACAGAAGTGACGCCACAGACCTCTGAAGGTCAGGGCCAACTCTGGGAGTTCATGTCTGTCATTATGTGGTCAAAGTTATGACCATACTCTGGTCTGATCCCAGCATTCCTGACCACTGAGGGAAGCAAATGAGTTGGGTCCGAACCAAACAAATGACAGAGGAAAGTACATCCTTAATAGAGAGAAAAACTGGCAACAGGAAAATGGAATGAAATTTAAAGAGAGAGAGGGAGTGAGTGTGCGCAAGCGCTGGTATGAGTACAGTACAAGAGAAGTGATGGCGGGTACCATGGCTAAGACCGGAAGGAGAGGAGCACAGTGTGACTCTGCCTGTCAGCTATTCCTAGGCTCTAAGTAGTCTTCTTTCATCAAACGTGCAATGCCCAGTACCACAATCCTAACCAGAGTCAGGACAACAGAGTGGTGTCAAATGTTTGCTCGGACGAAGGAGCTAACAGCTGATAACGGATTCACTGAGCTCAAGAAGAACAGTTTCAGTGGCTAAATACTTCAACCCCAGCCAGCAACTAACTGCAGGGTTTCGAAGAGCTCAGAAATATGTTATTTGGAAGTTAGGGTGCTCATGAGAGAGTCTGATCCTATCACCTAGCAAAGGAAAGTGGGCTGAACAAGGAGGGAGTTTCTAATCCCTGGCAATATAGTTTTTATCAGGAAACTGTGCTTGTGTTAATAGGTGCCACTGCATTATCAGTTACAAAGAAGAATAAAGCCTTAGCTTCCACATTCACCTACACACCCAGAGCTCTGTCAGGATAGCCACCAGCAAAGATTTCCGAGCAAGCCAATCTCACAGGATTTATACACTTAGTGAACCATGGTGACACCTTCCTCCCCGAGTCCTACAAACCTCTCTGGCAGCAGGCCAGGGGCCACAGATTACAAGCTTCCTTTCTATAAAGTGGTTCACACTTGGCAACAGGAATTTGAAATAATAATGAAGGCGATCACCTCTTTGTGTGGCAACAAAGGTGAAAGAGAGCGCACAGTGTAATCTGTAGAGAATTTTGGGCAAGGCGGAAAAAAGTAACTTGCATAATTCAGGGTAAAATATACTTTCCTCTGCTGATTGTGCCCATACCTCTTTTTATCTTCATGTGCCTGTTTCATTCTGTATCAGTTTGTCTCATGCTCTCTCAGTTAATATTAAGTGTGTGTGTGTGTGTGTATCTCTTTCTGCTGTAAGATGATCCCACCTCCCACTCTTCCTTCTTACTGTGACACTTCTCTCATAAAATCACTCTCTTCTCCTTATATTAATAGATGTTTGGTGTTCTGGTCATGGAATATGCACTTGGCAGATGACTGGACCTGAGTTCAGGGAATCATATTTTTGCCAGAAGCAGTTTAACTGGAATGTGTTCCAGAAGAGTAAGGAGAATAGGAAAGAGGAGGGATGGATGAAATAATTTAAGAAACCCAGCCTTGGAAAAGGAAGACTTGGACTTTCATCGGGCAATGGGAGAGCTTTAGAATTCCATAAATGATAGATTATGAGAAAGAGAAAACACTCTAGCGACATCTGATCCCATTTTACAGGTGGGAAAACTGAGATCCAGCAATTAGTGAAGTCAGGACCTATCCCAAGCTTTCTGATCACCTCTACCTTTACTCCCTTCTCCAACTCACTTCTGCACCAAGTACCATCACCAATCTCAAATGTGGCTCCAGAGCCCATGACAAAGGGCATAGGTTACAAAGCACGGACATGAAAGTTGGCTCACTTTGAGGAGACCTGAGGTGAGAAATGATGCCCTGGCTGCCTCACAGTGTAGAGAGGTTCTTCTTCATTGAAGGCACAGCCAACCCATGTGGCTGATATCTGTCAGCAATGCTATAAATGGCATCCCTGCAGTGGATCCTGATTTAACCACAGTCTTAAAGAAACCCAGTTCTGTGCACCAGTGTCTGGCTGGCTTCAAAAGAATCACTCAGAGAGGTTTTAAAAATAGAGAGATTCTCCAACTCTAATCTCTGAAATTCTGATTTAGGATGTTTTGAGAAACCACCGAAACTGGTGATTTCTGACAAAACTTCCAATACTTAAGATTCCAGTATAAAGTTACTTTGTCTTTCTCTCTCTCGCTTTTTTCTTTTCTCTTCTCTTCTCTTCTCTTCTCTTCTCTTCTCTTCTCTTCTCTTCTCTTCTCTTCTTCTCTTTTCTCTCTTTTTCCTTTCCTCTCCTCTCCTCTCCTTCTTCCTCCCTCCCTCCCTCCCTTCCTTTCTGAGCTTGGATTCCAAAGTATCACTAAGCTATAATTACGGAGGCAATGCATATAACATGTTGTCCTCATGGTCAAGAACAAGAAGCATTGCCATTGTCACAGACTGCCTGTGTCCCTTAGGCAGTCTTTTGATCTTAGTGTCCACTTTTCAGATCTCAGTGTCCACTTCCTTAAAGTGGAAGAAATAGTCTATTGGAGCAGTGTTTTTCAAATGTATTTGTTTTTTTAATTTTAAGCATTTGTGGCCCAAACTTTCTGTGCCTATCGTGAAGACGTCCTCTCTGGTGTTCACTGATAATAGATAGGCTTTGATAGGCTCATCATCTGGTGGAAATCTCGATCTGAATTTGCGGGTTCCTACTCCATACCCAGAGGGTGAACCGCGGTTGGCAGTACTCCACTGTGGTAGTATCATCGCAAGGTAGCAGTGAGTACACAATCCAGTTCTGGGTGTGTATTCTGGGATGCGAGGGCAAGGCTGCATGGGAGAGGATCCCTTCCTGATGAAGGGGTGAGGTTTCGTGAAGAAAGGTGTTATTTCCCTTCATGCCCCGCCACCTATGCCCTGACTTGGACATGATGCACGGACATGAGCACCGGAAGTTCAGATAAAGAGGAGAAGATGGAGAAGCAGAAAGGAAGTTTTGTTCACTGGGGATGGTGCTCAGGTGCCACAATAGCCCTGGACTGTCCAGGCATGATCTACACCTGTACATGCCAAAACCAACACCTTATACATTCAGACTTTTGTGAGCAGAGTTTCCATTACCTGTGGACAAACACAAGTTTCACGGATATTGCCTTTGAACTCCCTTTTCAGAAGAAATCTCTTACAAAACTCCAATATAGAAAACTGGGTTGCATTAGAAATATGGATGGGGTGTTTCCAGAGCCATCCTTCCCCAGATTCCTGCAGGATTCTTCTACAGAACCAGAAATAGCCATGATCAGCATCTCTTAACATGGAGTTCCCATGAGAGATCCTCAAATCTTCCCTGAGATCTGAGAGTTTGGCACCAAATGTGTTCGTGTATTTTTCTTGCCCTTCCTTTTATTTATTTATTTTTTTGATGTGATAATTTTGTGTAAGTTTTCTCCTAGAAAATATAGATCAGATTCACAACCAATGGCTACTACCATACAGTTTTGGTGTGTGTATTTGTATTAACCACATGATCACATGGGTGACAAACGATTCTATTCTAATTGTCAGGAATAGAGAAAGGAGAAGAATGTGACACAACATAAAATAGCACATTCCTTCAAGGTGCAAATAAAAGGACATAGTAAAGGTAGAAGGGAAGAGGAAAAAGCCATCAAAGAATCAAGTGTCTGTCCAGGATATAGGCGTGTAAGTATGCCAGGATCAAAGTAATCTCTGGGTAACTGTTAGTCCCATATTCATGGTATAAACCTTATTAAATTCCAACAATGCATCTTCCACATAAGAAACCAAAGTTGATAACCTGAATGTTATTAGATATGTTTCTCGGTATTCAATTCAAAATTTTGTTTTAGTGCTATATTTATTCAAGAATGGTTAAAACAGAGGTAATATCTACGTGGGTACTTTTGGTTTGTACATATTTAAATGACAGTACAATCAAATAGTTAAATCAAGAATGTGGGTGTTGATCTCCCCTACAAATACCCTGTTATAAAAGGGGTTTCCATTAAACACACACTCAAGAAATTCTGAACTACAGAATGGCCCAAGTCCCTTCCAGATGGTCAAATCCAAGAGTCTACAAACCTCCTAACCTTATGGATCTAGTATAAAACACTTTCACCAGTAATTGGTACATGACCTCGGAGATGTTTTTTAAATTAAAAAAAATAAATTCATTCATCAAAATAAAGCTTATGTATCATTATATATTCTTTTGAAAAAGTCTGTCTTTATGGTGAATTGTCCATGGACAGGGCCTAGAACAAACTGCTCACTGCAATCACTCACCCGTCTCCACCTGGTCCGTTCACTCAACACCCCCAGTGGGAATATTTTTGGATGGAAGAAATATGGGATAAAAATAAAGCCTTAAGAGCCTGCTACCTCCTTGCTTGGGAAATCTGAACCACTGGGCGTTGCCGTTCTTACAAGATGTGCTCTCTGATTGCTTCCAGAAGGCACAGCAGGGCAGACCAGCCATGGGGTCTCCCATCGTGTAGAAGGTAGAACAATTCTCACTGAGACCATGGTTTATCCACACACTGCAAGACGAACGAATCAGCACCCACTGGTTTGTGCTGTTTCTAGTACGTGTGGTTCATTCCTGTGCACCAGCTCCTCCCTCTGCCTTGGCTGCCCAGTGTGTGAGGTGGCTACTGCTCTCTCCTATTGCCTGCACCTCTGCCCTGGATTTCTTCTCTGCCCTCCCACCCTTTCTTTTTCTTTACAAATGTCAAGGGAGCTTGATCTGCCCCTCCTATACTTCTTTAACAGGGAAACTATAAAGTTTCTTCCAAGTTTTAGGCACTGCTGTTCAAAATTCTGTAACCCGGAGCTGCCATTTCACGCCTGCTCTGCTCAGTGCCTGACGCACACTAAATTTAGATAAGTATGACATTAGAGCTCACTTGAGTCTCCTTTTTCACCAGCAGTGGGCTTGGCTCATGTCGGTTCTGAATGTGTCTGGGCATTTGGCTCACCTAGTAGGCACTTGGGAAAGACACAAATGTAGTCTCCGTCTATGGTGATTTACTCATTTTTTTGGTCCCACGTCCTGCGTATCCCGAACTCTCTCCAACGAACCCAACACAAAGGTAAGACTGATGAAGAAAATGTGTGCACGCCACTCTTCGAGTAAGAGCCCCTGTTGCCCATCATTTCCCAAATCCTTCTTCTGAGTGCAAAACCGTGGAGAAAATGAGTTCTGAGAGTACTGAAATTCTACCGAGAGGACAGAAGGTTTGCCTGCTCAGACGTCTTATACAGAAAAAGAGATGAATAACTCCAGCCCTTTATTCTTCATTCACCCATTAGTCTAGACGGTGAGCCCCTCACTCAGAGATTTTAAAACTGAAGTAAACACACACCTGAATCCATTCATTCATCTATTTCCCCAACTAGACTTTTGGCCAAGACCCTTTGGAGAGCACGAGAGCTGTCACCGATTGCTCTGCCAGTAATCACAAAGCTGTAGTGAGATTTAGCCCAGCCCTTCCTGAGCTGAACGAGTTTCTTAAACGCAATTACACTGTGTATTTCCAAATGCTAAGCATGGAATAAGGTAGAGCTTTCCGGGGATGCGGGGTGTAAAAAACCTATATTGCATGATAGCTGATACGTATGAGGAAGGATTGTTTAAAAAGTTGTTTTTGGAAACCACTCTTTCCAGTAAAGTAGAAAATAAAATAAGCTGATTAAGAAGCTAAAATTCACCCCATCCTATCTCTATCTTTAAACAACAATTGCCAATGAACTATTGTTTTCTATTTCTATTTAGTTGTCTCTATTTCCAAAATACAGAAGCAGTTTTTGAGAGTAAAACTGCCAGTAACTTTTCAGCTCAGGATAGTCGAAAACTATGATAGAAACAGAATTACAAATGTTCCCAGCATATTTCTAGGCAAACCTATCAGTGGGCTCCTTAATGACAGCCCAAGTCCAGTAGAATAATAAAAGATGCCAGGAACTCATACACACGTATCTGCTCCCACTCTCTGAAAGTGTAATCCAAAATAGAAACTTCCAACTCCGATTCCTTCCTAAAATGAAAGCTATTTTCTGCTAAAAACGCCCCTCTCAAAACTCTCATGAAGCAAAGAACACAGATAGTTTCCTCTCAAATGAAACTGTCCTTTCACGCAGAAAAGTTACAGGAGGTGGGAACAGGGTGACCAAACAAGAATTTGCCAACTCTTCTTTCTCAAGTTCGTGTTGCTAGCTGAAGCCTAACTTTCAAGTGTCCCTGCCCTGCTGGAGGTCAGATCTTGAAGAGGTTATGGGACAAAAAAAAGAAAAAGAAAAAAAATGATTACAACTCCACACCAAATGTTTGAAGTGATGGAATTCTAACTTGTAACACACACGCACCCCCACCAAAAACTCACAGCACTTGCAAACACACAGCAGGCTGAGAAAGTGCAAAGCAGCGTGGAAATGCAAGAGCAGTGTCCTACCTCGCGTGTCTGCTCCACAAAGCGGCTGATGAAAATCGCCCAGGATCCCAGAGCGTGCCGAGAGGCTCTGAAGGAGGCGGCCGCTCAGCCTGCCGAGTGTGAGCAGGCCCAGCCTGTGCTCAGAAGCTGCCCCAGTCAGATTTTCCAGCTGCAGAATTGCAGCCAAGTCCCTGCCCATGCCTGAAGAATTTCCTGAACAGCATTCCCGTTCTTTTTCTGACTGCTTTGAAACCGTACTCTGTCTGTACTTCAATAAGGCTTTGTCAGGCCAACTCGGAGCTACTGGGCTGTCTCCAGCTATCAATGGGAAACACATGTGTCAAGCACAGACTCGCTCCCCTGCAGCGGCGTCCATGGCGTCTGCCGGGCTCACATTCACAACCACAAAGGAAAGGGCTTCTAGAACCCGGTCCGATTGTTCGGCCATTCTCCAGGTTCTGCTCTGTGGTGCGAGATGCTGGAGAGGAGTCTTCCGCTGCTGCTCAGCGCGGCCCCTTTTTAACTTTTCCCCTTGGCCCGCGCGGTTAAGCCCTATGAGCCCACTGATCTCTTGCCAGCCCTGATAACGAGCCGCTTATGGCTGAGATGCGAATTCTAATTTAATCTCCCTACCTGCCTCTGCCTCAGTCATTGCTCAAAATCTCAATTGCTAGAGGGGGAACAATATTTTTAGCATTTCTGGATTGGTTCAGTACCTCAGAGCTCTCCCCTCATCCTAATATGTGCATCTTTGCTGCTGCAACTAAAAATAATGCAATTATTTTCAGACACTTTCCTGGCTCTCTGCTCTGTAACTGCTGGTCCAGGAATGTAACATCTCACATGCTCTTGAGATGTGTGATGGTTACAGGAAACAGAAAGTAGAAAACAGTGTCCCTTTAATCAGGATATGTCCTAATTCTGCGCACCTGTGATTATTTCCCCGGTGACATTCCATCAAGATGTCCTGTGTATATTCTGCTGTGATTATTTCCCAGTGACATTCCATCAAGATGTCCTGTGTACATTCTGCTGGGTTTTGCGATCTACTTTTGACATTTCCCCTTACCATGAAACAAGAGGAAATCTTTAAAAATACCAAGAGGGCACCCCTCTTCTCTCACAATGAAAACTCCATGTATAAAGAGTCGAAGCTAAGTTGTCAAGGTAACATTATAAAAAAGATGATTTATAGAGAAAGCCTCATCTGTTTGAGGCATTTAATTAATATTTTATGTCCTAAAACCACATCCCATTAGCAAACTTATTTTAAAGAACTGGCTTGCCAGATTTTAGAAACAGTTGTGTGTTCCTGAGGGGCTGCTGTAAATAACAGGATTTGGTGGGGTCTTGAGTTTAGCATCAAATTGCAATGGGTGCTCGTAGGAGAATTAGAGTTTTACTTTGGGAAGTAGTTGTATGTATGTGTGTGGGGAGGGAAGCATGTGCACCTCTAAGGTCAGGATGCAGTTATAGAATCAGAGAACTTCAGAGTTGGAAGGAACCCCAGAGACCATCCAACCCAAATTGTTTCTACCCTTCATTTTACAGAGGGAAATGGAGGACCAGACAGATGAAATGACTCATCCAGAGTTGCAAAGACAGTTAATGAATGAGCTGAGGTTGGAAAATGGGATTTCGGCTATTTTTCTATGTGCTTTCTCCATCCCAGCATCATCCCAGCCATCTAACCTTCCCAGGAGAAGGTTGTAAGCTGTTCGTCCGGGTCTAATCCTTTGTCTCTTACTGACTGTGAATCTTGACCAGCTTGCTTAAACTCTCTGGATCTCAGTTTCCTCATCTATAAAACAGAAACAATGATAGATTCTACCTCATAGAATTGCGGAGGATTTGGTGAGATAAAGGACTATAAATGACATTAAATATCATACATTATATATATATATTTTTGTTTTATTTCTCAGAGAGAGAGAGAGAGACAGCGTGAGCAGGGGAGGGTTAGAGAGAGAGGAGACACAGAATCTGAAACAGGCTCCAGGCTCTGAGCTAACTGTCAGCACAGAGCCCAACGTGGGGCTCAAACCCACGAACAGCGAGATCATGACCTGAGCTGAAATCGGAGGCTTAACCGACTGAGCCACCCAGGCGGCCCACATTATGTTTTTTAAAAGATATATTACAGTGCCTATAAATTTCAGTTTAGTTTTCTCTCAGTGGAGCAGAAATCAGACTCTTAACTAAAAAGCTAAACTGTACCCTACATCTTGTTTGCGTTCCTAAAATAAACGGTTTGTCTAGTTTTCTTCCACTTCACCTTTAAGTAATAGGGACCTTGCCACACAGGCAAGTGTCCTAATCCTTATTGGAACATTAAGCCCACCACATGGCTACTTTTCATTTATTCCCTAAACTTAACACCTAAGTCTTTCCTCAAGATTAACTCACAGGGAAGGAAAACAGTGAGACCAAATCTGCCCTCAGTTACATGAGGCTGAACAAAGTGCCATTTGAAGAGAACTGGACTTTCTCTCTGAACCTGAAGAGCTCAAGATTACCACTCCAAAAATAGGAAACCACTAACAATTACAATTCCCTGTCTGGTAACTGTGACATCCTCCATTAACAACCAACACACACACACACACACACACACACACACACAAATTGAGAAAGAAAACTTACTGAGTAAACAGCTGCAATAAATTCTAAAGAAGCAGATTTCTACCTGGGGTTCCTGAGTCTTTGTCGTAGAGCCAACAACAGCAAGCAGTTAATGAACCACTAGCTACATATTAATCATGTTTAGTTTGCCAAACTTCTTTCGCAGAAACAAAATAGGAGAAGTTAATTTTGAGAGGTTTACAAATGTGTTAGGAATCAATTAAACCAACAAACATAAAGCGACTGGAAAAAGCAAGCTCCGACTTATACGAAGGCAGAAATATCATGATGTGATTCAAAAGGCGCATCCCCAATACTTTCCCCCCAAATACTTGCTACATGGCTCATTTCAGTGTGGTTATCTGGAGAAAATAGATCAGTTGTGACCCAGCCTCATCACTGCAGCTCAAAAATCCTCAAAAGTTACTTACCGCTTCTCATGGAAAGAAAAATTAGGGGCACCTGGGTGGTTTAGTCGGTTAAGCGTCCGACTTTCACTTAGGTCATGATCTCGCGGTTCGTGGGTTCGAGCCCCACGTTGGGCTCTGTGCTGACTGCCAGCTCAGAGCCTGGAGCCTATTTCAGAGTCTGTATCTCCCTCTCTCTCTGACCCTCCCCTGCTCACGCTCTCTCTCTCTCCTAGAAATAAATTAAAAAAAATTAAAAAAAGAAAGAAAAATTACCCAAAACTTGAAAAGACAGCCAAAAGATAATCTTGTTCTTCAAAGGTTTATATGTGGTTTGTGTAACATGCTCTCTCAAGGATTACCTAAGGGAAATGTGCTTTTGTTCCCTTTACTACTAAATAAAAATCCAAAATTTAGTCAAATTACATTACCTTCAAGACTTTTGTCTGTGAAAGATACAAATTATTTTTCTCAAGTAGAAAAATAATCCCGTGTGATGGTTTACTGCCCTGTAAAATATTAATCAGTTTTGTAGCCAATCAAGCAATCTTGTACTAGCGCTCTTGTATTAACACACCTATACACAAAGAGCTCCACAAATGTTCTTGGACCCAGTCTTACCAGCATACTGAGGTCCCCATCAATTCATGGGTCAACTTAAATTTTTGATATCTTTTTACTCTATATGTGTAGATGCTCTTCCCTTCTAAAATGGTAGTGTGATGCGGTTTCATTTTCCACATCTGCATGATGGATGTTATAAATCTCACGTGAGATAATGCATAATAAAGCACTTAAGGTGTAATATTTGTTTTTCAGTTTTGCAAAAGACTCTAGAGATCACTAGACTAGATCACTCAACAATCTCCTTCCTATTTCATCTTTCAACTCTTATCTTTAGATTCTATAAATGGCCACATCTGCTAGAATCCTTCCACAGATGATGACCTCCTTGCTTCTCAGAAACGTCTACTTTTGCTATTCTAAACTTAATAACTGAAATATATCTCCCTATAACACACGCCCAGATCCTACAGCACTAACCATAAAGGTCAGTTTAAAATTCTGACTTTAATGATCATGTGAGGGATAAAACTTCACTCTCAACTAGAACATCAACTCCGTGAGGACAAGGGTTCTTGCCTGTACTATCTCCTGCCACTGTTTCCAATGTGTATGACTGGGAAGTAGCTGGACCTTGTGTTTACCCTCTGAATAAATAGAGTTCTCTGTGAAGAATTACTTGATTGCAATTTCAACATCTCTGGTGCCATTGGATCATTTCAGCTCATGACAGGTCAGATCCCTCTTACCACCTCATTTGCTTTCTTCTAGGAATGTTTCAGTATGGCTAGTTTTCTCTTAAAATTTGATGCTGAGAGATGAACAAATTTTTCAGGTATGCTAGGTCTAATTTGGGGGCAGTGGAACCAAATTTCTCTCATTTGGGAAGTATGTTTCTATTAATGCAGTCCGTGATAATCTTAGTTTTGGGGATGATAAACTAGAGTAATACTGAGAAGCCAGCTCGCAGAGCATATATCAAGGTGCTCTTACATCTCCTACCTGGTGTGCATCTGTGATTCTCCAGCCTACCTTGATGTTAATCATCTGGAGGGAGCTTTTAAAATGACCATAGCCAGGGGCCCACATCTGAGACTTTGATTCTACTGGACTGGGGCAGGAACCCCATAATCCAGGTGATTCTAATACCAGCCAGACCTCACAATCATGAAGTTGCAGCGATAACTTCTAAAATATAATCCTAAGCGTGTCACTTTGTGAACTAAAATCCTTAAATGTCTTTCTTACTATTGCCTGAAAGGGAAGGACAGCAACTGTCACCATGACTTGAAAGGCCTGGCTTCATCTGGTCCCTTGTCTACATCTTCTGTCTCATCTGCTGCCACTCTCTATTCTTCAAAGAAATCTTCTATCTTCCCACTTGAGAATCCTTTACAAAGTTTTTTTCTCCTTCTGGAAAGATTTTTCTTTTTCCTGGAAGTTACCCTCACTCTCATGTTTTCAGTTCTTTAACTCCTATTCAACCTTCAAATGTATATTCCGTTATCACTTCTTCTAGGATTTAGTTAGTCCTGAATACCTCCCTGTTACATACTCCCAAGGACAGTATTTATCATAGATTTGATTACACATTTGTTTGTATTTTTACTGGATCCATGTCAAAATGTCCTGATAGAAAACTGATATTTTCCATGAGAGCAGAAATCTCTTACTCTCTATTGTGTCCTAGTTCCTTCCACTGTGCCTAGCTCAGGGGAAGTGCACAAAAGGTATTTTTAAGTATGTGAATGCAGGGTTTTGTTTTGTCCTTTTTTTAACCCAAGTGCAAGAATATCCACATAACTCCACTTTACTTTGAATTTCATACTTCATTGAACCTTTCTGACATGTTAAAATATTGTATTGTACTCAGGATACAGAGTTCTCTTATACGCTGTAAATATTCCCCCAAAACTAACAAGCCCTTTACATGTTTATCTACAAGACTTTGTGAGAAATTACCAAGTCAGGTTTCTGGCAAAGACTTTAAGGTCTGAGATACAAGGTAGAATGGCACTGATTGCAGGGGGGAGTGCTTGTTGTGTCACTGACTTGCAAGGGCAGGCTGAGCTACTACTGTGGGCTCATCAAGAGGCACAAAGTACTTATGGCACAAATCTGACAAGAGGTACTCGCAAGGGATCTTTTGGTTACAGCAGTCAAAACTCATTCAAATTAGCATCAGAGAAAAAGAGGGGGTTCCTAAATCACGTAACTATAGTCTTAAGCCGGGTAGACCAGAGCAGTTCTAATGTAATCAAGGCTTTATTTCCCTCTTCTTCTCTAGGCTTCTCATGGTTTCATTCTTAGTTTTGCTTTATTGGGGCATAAAATGTCCACAGGTGACCACAAGAACATGAGCTTGAGATCACAAGATCTAAAATCAAGATCTTTTCCATAAAAGATTCTAAGTAACTCGACTTGAGCCACATAGTTATCCCTGAACAAATCTCTATGGGGGGGGGGGATGACGTACTTGTGTTGGTCATATTTGGCTCATATGACAATCCCAGAGAGTAAAAGGAAGAAATGAGCTCCATTTACACCACATGGACTCAGTAAGCTAATGCAAGATTTGAGAAAAAGTAGAAGGCAGACAAAAGTCCCATGTGCCCTATGGATGGTAGAGTAACCATGATATATTCATAATATTGCCCAGGGAAAGTTCTTTAAAAAGTGTTATGAAGCAACATTTAATTAAAGGATACAAAAGTATTTACTATTTATTCTCCCAATCCATGAGGATTTTAGTTAAACTAATAGCAGGTGATTACAACAATAACATTATGCTAGCCGTTTATTTCACAAACAATGCCTAATGCAAAATGACACTCATCCAGCTTTGGACCTTCCAAACAGAACAAATACAACCCTGCTGTTCACTGGCCAAGGGCAAAATTATCTGGTTGATTCTGAAGAGACTTTTTCTTTGGAGGAAGTCTAGCTCAGTGACAAATCAGTAACCCACAGTTTTGAGAATATCTCCATTGGCCAGACATCGTGTCTAAGCTGAAATCATTTTCTGTTTTGGAAATTCAAATATATGCATGGTACAAAATTAATGTTTCTCAAGCTGTGTCTGTACTTTGAGGAGGAACTGACATACTTGATAATTAATGTGATTAGTAATAAAACATACTGTAGATATATCTTTTTAAAAGAAATTAATTAAATATGGTAAAACAAATACTGTATAAGTTACACATATGGTTCTCTGTATTCTTTCCTTTTCAGCACAAAACATGGACCAAGTCTCCCAAAAATCTTTCTGGCCTATAATTTCTCACTGTATTACAGCTTGCTAAAAGTAAACCTCTTGAAACATCATATTTTTATTTGGAAGTAAAATTTATTGATCAATAAAAATGGGCCAGACTTCATGATAGGCAACCCGTGGTAGGCAGAAATAAATAAGGCCTGTACTTGAAAAATGTTAGCACTGCTCATCTTTATTTTTATAGTCCCATCAGGGCTCAGTGGTACAAAATACAACTGTCTGATGTAGGAATTCCATGCTAATTATTAGCTCCCTGAATGAGGAGTACTGCTTGAAACCAAAGGTCAATCCTCAAATCCTCAAAATTCAACACCATCTTCCAGCAACNAAGAGAAAATTCAATGTTATACATTTCAAATTGTTTGATCTTTAGAAGGAATTCATTTAAATATGTGAAAGACACATAACTGGGCAAACTCACAACTGGCATAGTGTCTGGCATATAAGAGTGGCTTAATAAATGCTTAGTATTTTACTAATAATGAACATTGCTAGTAATAAATAAGATTTTGACATCACCAACAAATAAAAGCTGAGGGAGTTCATCACCATTAAACCTGCCTTACAAGAAATGATCATCAGAGTTCAGGTAGAAACAAAACAACATGAAAACATAAGTAACAATGTGAAAAATATAGGTATAGAAAATCACTGATAAAGGTAAATACATAGTCAAATGCCAGAATACTCTAATACTCTAATGGTGGTACATAAATCCCTTTTAACTCTAGTTTCAAAGATAAAAGATAAAAGCATAGAAAACAGCTACAGCTACCATAATTTGTTAATGGATAAACAATGTAAAAAGGTCAAGTATGACATCAAAAACATAAAATTGGGAGAGAAGTAAAAGTGTAGAGTGATTTTGTATGCAATTAAATTTACGTTGTTACAGCTGAAAATACACTGTTATAACTATAAGATGTTTTATATAAGTTTTGTGGCCATCACAGACAGAAAACTTCTAATGGATACACAAAAGATGAAAAGGAATCAAAGCTTACTACCACATACACACACACCACAAATGAGACCGTGAGACAGGAAGAAAAGAATAGAGGAACTACAGAAGATTCAGGAACAAAAAAAAAAAAAAAAGGCAATAATAAGTCCTTATCAATAATCATTTTAAATGTAAATGAGTTAGATTCTCTGATCAGAAGACACAAAGAGGCTGAATGAACAGGAAAAAAAAAATGCCACAATACACTGCTTGCCAGAGACACATTTTAGCTTTTAAAAGACAGGTACATTGACAGAGAAGTGATTTAAAAAAAAAAAAAGGTATTCCATGTAAATGGTAACCATAAGACATCAGGAGTGGTTACAATCCTGTCAGAAAAAATAGATTTTCAGACAAAATCAGTCACTATATAATAATAAAGGGGTCTATTACCAGCATTTTAACAATTGCAAACATATACGCACCCAATATTGAAGCATCTCATTCTATAAAGCCAGTATTAACAGAATTGATGAGGGAAATAGAGAGCAATAAAATAATGGTAGAAGACCTTCAATACAACACTTGCAATAAGGAATAAATTATCCAGACAGAAAATCAATAAGAAAACAGTGGTTCTGAATAACATTATAAACCAAATGGACCCAGTAGACATACACAGAACATTCTAAGCAACAGAATACATGCTTTGCACATGTGTTCACAGAACATTTTCCAGGAGAGATCATATGTTGGGCCATAAAACTAGTCTTAGCAAATTTAAGAAGATTAAACTCAAGTCAAGCATCTTTTCTGACTACAGTAATATAAAATTAGAAATCAGTAACAGGACTGATTCATAGAAATGAAACAATATACTTCTGAGCAACCAATCGGTCAAAGAAGAATTCAAAAGGAAAACCAAAAAAAGTATCCTGAGGCCAATAAAAATGGAAAAACAACGTACTAAAATTGATGGGTTGCAGCAAAGCAGCTCTAAGAGGGAAGCTTACAATACTAAATATCCACATTAGAGGGGAAAACATCTCTAACAACCTAATCTTATACATGAAGGGACTAGAAAAAGAACAAACTAAGCCCAAAGTTAGCAGAAGAAAAGAAACAATAAAGATCAGAACACAAATAAAAGAAAAACCAGAAAAATATCAGAAAGAAGAATGAAATTAAAAGTTGTGGATTTTTTTGAAAAGATAAAATTGAGAAACTTTGGCTAGACTAACATAGAGGACTCAAATAAATATAATTCTAAATCAAAGGGAAGATATTACAACTGATCCCACAGAAATACAAAGGATTAGAGACTATTCTGACAAACAATGCATGAATAAATTTGAAGAAAATGGATAAATTCCTAAAAACATACAACCTACCAAGACTGAATCATAAAGAAAGAGAAAATCAAAACAGAGCAATTATTAGTAAGGAGACTGAACTAGTAATCAAAAACCTCTAACAAACAAAAGGCCAGAACCAGGTGGCTTCATGGGCAAATTATACCAAATATTAAAAAGAAAAGAAAAGAAATAAAAGAAAAGAAAAGAAAAGAAAAGAAAAGAAAAGAAAAGAAAAGAAAACCAATCCTAATCAAACTCTTCCAAAACTTTCAAGAGGAGGAAACACTCCCAAACTTATTTAACAAGGCCAGCATTACTCTCAAACCAAAACCAGATAAGGCAACTGCAAGAATAGAAACAGGCCCAAATCCCTGATAAACAGATACAAAAAATCCTCAACAAAATATTAGCAAACTGAACCTAAAAGCACATTAAAAGGACCATACACTATGATCAAGTGGGATTCATTCCTGGGGTGCAAGAATGGTTCACCATAGTAAATCAATGAAAACATATACCACAGTAACAGAATAAAGAATAAAAATACTGAGGTGCCTGGGTGGTTCAGTTGGTTGAGTATCCGACTTTGGCTCAGGTCATGATCTCACAGTCCGTGAGTTCGAGCCCTGTGTCGGGCTCTGTGCTGAAGACTGCTATGAATTCTGTCTCTCTCTCTCTCTCTCTCTCTCTCCCCCCTCCCCCTCATGTTCTATCTCTCAAAAAAAAAAGAAACATTAAAATTTTTTTAAAAAGAATAAAAATTTGATCATCTCAATAAACACAGAAAAAGATTTGATAAAAATCCATTATGTTTTCATGATAAGAACTCAAAAATAGAACCACCCTACAACCCATCAACTGTACTACCAGGTATTTATCCAAAGGACACAAAAATGCTGATTTGAAGGGGCACATGCATCCCAATTTTATAGTAGCACAATCAACAATTGCCAAATTATGGAAAGAGCCCAAATGTCCATCAAATGACAAATGGATAAAGAAGAAGTGGTATGTGTATACACACACACACACACACACACACACACACACACACACACACAGGAATATTACTCAGCAGTCAAAAAGAATAACATCTTGACATTTACCACAATGTGGATAGAACTAAAGTGTTTTATGATACGCAAAATATGTCAGGCATAGAAAGACAAATATCATAAGATTTATATATATATACAATGGAATATTATTTGGTGATCCAAAAGAATAAAACCTTGGCATTCCAACAATGTAGACGGAACTAGAGTGTATTATGCTAAGCAAATTAAGTCAGAAAAAGATAAATATGTGATTTCTTGCATACGCAGAATTTAAGAAACAAGACAGATGAACAAAGGGGAAAGGAAAAAAGTGAAAGGAAAAATAAGATAAAGAGAGAGGGAGGCAAACCAGAAGAGACTCTTAAAGAGAACAAACTGAGGGTTGCTGGAGGGGTGTTGGTGGGAGGAATGTGGGTTAAATGGGTGATGAGAATTAAGGAGAGCATTTGCTAGGATGAATACCGTGTGTTGTATGTAAATAACAAATCACTAAATTCTACTCCTGAAATAAATATATCACATTGGCCCCCCAAAAAAAGTATAAAAGCAATGTACCCCAACATAATAAAGGCCATATAGGACAATCCTGTAGCCAACATCATGCTCAACATTGAAAAACTGAAAGCTTTCTCTTTAAAATTTGGAATAAGACAAGGGTACCCAACTAGAGGGGACAGAGTGGGAGGATGGGCAATATGGGTGAAGGGGAGTGTGAAATACAGGCTTCCAGTTATGGAATAAAGAAGTCATATGGATAAAAGGTACAGAATGGGGAAATTAGTTAATGGTATTGTAATAGTGTTTCATGGTGACACATGGTACCTCAGCATAATGTAGTGAGTTGTTGGATCACTCTGTTGTACACTTGAAACTAATGTAACATCGTGTGTCAACTATACTTGAACAAATATATCAGAGGACTCACCCCCCCAAAACCACAAGACAAGAGTATCCACTCCTGATAAACAAACTACTGAAAGTCCTAGCCACAGCAATTAGGCAAGATAAAGAAAAAAAAAAAAGTTCATCCAAGTTGGAAAAGAAGTTAAACTGCCTTGTTGAAGATGACATGATTTTATATAAATGATTTTGTAACCCTAAAGATTATAACAAAAAACTGTCAGATTTAATAAACTCAGTGAAGTTGCAGCAAAGTCAATACACAAAAATCAGTTTTAACAACAAATGATCAATGCAACAGAAGAGAGCACAGAAATAAACCCACATATATAGAGTCAATTTGTCTTTGAAAAGGATACCAAGAATACACAATGGGGTAAAGAACTCAAATGGATTAAAGACTTAAACATTTCACAATGTATACATATATCAATCATCATGTTTTGTACCTTATGTATATATAATATTTATTTGTCAATTATACCTCACTAAAGGTGGAAAAATAAATCACAAACAAGATCAACAGAATAAAAAATATTCTAGTATTATTTCTGCAGTATATTGCAGGCAAGACAATTTTGCATAAATTTTAAAGCTCACAAATTGTGAGCTGTAGCATATTCTAATCTGGAAGGAGACTGGGGATCATCAAGTCCAATTTTTTTTTTTTTTGTTACTTACGTGAAAAACTAAGACCTAAAATGACACAGTGAGAGTCACACAGACAGATAATGTACGAGTTGACAAAAGACTCACAATTTCTGATACCTATGCTGCCTCCCAGGGCCAATAAATGTGTGTGGTCTTAGGGCATGATTCTCTGTACCACTTCTTTACTCTCTTGGGTAATTTCTGCTGGGAATCAATTCCTAAAACACAGTTTATGCACCAAGTTGCATTGTCTGGTTATCTACTTTTCTCCTTACCTCCTCTTATGCAATCTGGAGATCCTTTTAAGGATTTCTAAGTATTATGTTAATAAAGCTAAATGGAAATAGATAAGGCTGTTTGAAAAATTAAAACATAAATCCAAAGAGAAAATGTTGTCTTTCTAAGTTAAATGCAGGCAAAAAATTGTCTTATATACCTCCAACCTTGGCCTTAACAGAGCAAGAGCTCATTAACTATCCATGGAAATGGAGGAAAGTGAAACACTTCCGTAGCTTCAGTGGTTTGCAAGGTTCAATGACAAGGTGGTTTTCCCCAAGGCATCTATCTTGATCAACTTTAACAGTCTTTTAATATCCCAAGCCACGTCTCTAGTAATTAGCAGAAACTAATTTATTAGATTATTAGAAGCAACAGATTGGGCCAATCTGGCTGAGCTGCATTACTATACTATCTTAACAGGTTAGCATGGAGTGTTGATGTAACAAGTTTGTAGAAATAAACTTTATATAAAATGTACTTAGTGGCAGTACTTTGTATGCCTGTATCTCACTCCCCAAACTAGGAAGGAGCAAGAAGCAAAAACACCAAATGGATGAAGACATACATGCACAAATCAGCTATAAAAATACAAATTGGCTACCTAACCCCTCATTGTACTATGTTGGCATATCTAATGAAAGAATGTAGTATTCAAAAAGCCATCCATGGATGCCAAGAAGAAAGAAGAGGAAAAGGAGGCAGAATTCATTCAAACACTAAATAAAGGAGTCTTAGGCAATGGATACTCTCATTTGAGGAGTGGCTGTTCTGTGCCAGGCTTTAGAGATATGACACATATAAGGCACATGGGGGCCTTACCCTCAAGGATTTTAGTTTTTGGGGGAGAACTTCGTCCTCTGAGACCATTGACAAGACCGTCTCTGTTGGGCTGACTTAGTTTGCTCCCAATAAAGAATCCTTTCTACCTAACTTGTTTTGATTTCCATTATACTAATTTTCTTAATTATCTTTCTCATTATGTTCCCTTTTTATGTAGATCTTTCTAAAGGGAGTGAAGATGTAGCTCTCTTGATCCATGCAATGCTTATTTTTCATTGTAAATTTATAAAGTGGTATTTTTAATGTAGACATCAATCTCATGAGGTTGGTTAGAGGGAGTCTCCAATTGAGAGATAAAACCTCTCTTGCTGAGCTGATAGAATCAGTTTCCTACGACTAAAGTTATGAAAGACATTCTGTGAAGACTCTAAGGAAAAGATTTTCCCATGAATAATCACTATAACATCTATAAATTTCCAAACCTGGGATGTAGAATAGTGAATTGGCCAAAGCTTATATGTATAGTTAGAGAAATGGGTCAATTCTTTAACCACTCCATTTAACACGTTTGTAAGATATCAGGGGAACTGAGATACTTCATTTAATCTTCTATCACTAAGATATTATTGTACATCAATATTTTATTTTCAAGAAACACTTAAAGATTCTATTGTTGGATGAGCTACAGCAGCAGTGAGGCTCAATATAAAAGGTGAAGTCAGACTTCTTGAGTTTGCAAGGATATAATTAGTATCAATGTAATCTCCACTCTTTAGGAATTTAAGTCAAAGTATAAAACATATCCACATTGACAAAATGCATTTGAGGTTCAAAATATATTTTATGTGAGTATTCTATTGATTTTGAAACTCATCTTTTAGTTTTAAGACCATGAATTTCAGGGGCGCCTGGGTGGCTCAGTCGGTTAGGCATCCGACTTTGGCTCAAGTCATGATATCACGGTTTGTGGGTTCAAGCCCCACATTGGGCTCTGTGTTGACGGCTAGTTCAGAGCCTGGAGCCTGTTTCAGATTCTGTACCTCCCTCTCTCTCTGACCCTTCTCTGCTCATGCTGTCTCTGTCTCTGTGTGTGTGTGTGTGTGTCTCTCTCTCTCAGAAATAAAACATTTAAAAATTTTTAAAAAAACATGAATTTCAAAGTATTCTTTACATCTAGGTATGTGAAACCGAATAAGGGGGAAATTTTGTACTTGCCACCATGTTTATGATTTTCTTGGAGTTAGAATTTCTTTGCCCTGGGATGGAATTTGACAGACCTGGATTATTAACCTGATGCTATTCCTCTTAGCCAGGAGGAGATGGTAAGCTACATAAACTCTTACCCTTCAGTCCCCATGTGTAAGGTGAGAATAAGGACAGCTATCTCATGAGATTGGACAAGGGTTTAATAAAATACTATTAATAAAAGTGACTTGAACATACATAGCAATAACTAACATGCACTGAGTGCCTACTGTGCTTCAGCTCAGTAAATGCTCAGATATTAGCAGATATTGCTAAATTCCACACGAGGATTTTTTTTTCTTTTTATCCATCCCACTACTTGGTATTTAAATACATTCAAAACACAGGTATGCTTTGTTTATTACAGAATTATTTACAACAGCCAAACTATGGAAGCAGTCCAAGTGTCCAGTGACTGATGAATGGATAAAAAAGTGGCATGTATGCACACACACACACACACACACACACACACACACACACACAGAGGAAAGTTACTCAACCAAAAAATCTGAATGAAATCTTGTCATTTGCAACAACATAGATAGAGCTAAAGAATATAATGCTATGCAAAATAAGTCAATCAGAAAAAGACAAATACTGTATGATTTCACTCATGTGGAATTTAAGTAATGAAAGACATGAAAACAACAAAGAGACAGACAGACAGACCAGGAAACAGAGGGGTGGCAGATGAAACAGGTGATGGGGATTAAGAATACACTTATTATGATGAGCACTAAGTAAGGGATAGCATTTTTGAATCACTACACTGTACAACTGAAGCTAATATAACACTGTGTGTTAACAATACTAGAATTAAAGTAACAAAAAACAAAAAACAAAAAAAATTAAAAAAACCCCAATGCATTCTTTAATATTTAGACACTGTCAGTCTCATTCTTCATATAAATAGTTTAAAGCTTCTCATTTCTCTTAGAATACAATGTGAACTTCCTAACACAGATCACAAGGCTTTGGATGACCTGGACCTGGTACCTCCTATATGACATCCAGGAACCAGCTTACAGGTCCCTTCTTGCAGAAAGCCTTCTCTTTCTTCTCCTCCTTATGTACTCTGCTATATGTTAAGTCCTCTGTTATGTGCTCCACAACATTATTTGAATTTTCCTGTCATATTACTTGCCGCTCTTTATTGTTATTGCTGGCTGTCTAAATGTTCAACTACATTGTCAGCTCTTAAGGACACACGCTAGGTCTGTTCCCTTCATCAGTTATCACAGGAGCCATCACATTGCCTGGGCCAGAGTAGATACTATAGTAACTGCTGGATGAAGGTAGAAGGGAGGATGTGAAAACTGTACCCAGAAAGGTGGTAGTGACAGAGACAGTACTGGTAGGTTGGAGAACTTAATACAAAATAACATTTATGATGGAGTTAATAATTTTTATCCATAAAGTTTAATCTTGAAATGTTTATTTATTCTGGAAGGCAGCTATGCCAACCATTCTCCCTCCAATGCCTCCTAAATGTTGATTTACTCTGTTATCTGTCTAAATACCCCGAGTGCTTACTGACCGATGAAATTTCCATCTAACTCTATTCTCTGGCTCAGTCTTTATAGACTTTCAAAAATAAGGCTTTTAAACTGCTACATTAATTAATATCCTGAACATATATCCTTGAAGTTCAATTGGAAAAAACTCCTCACCAAGAGAGTGACCTTCCTCTAGATTTAGACTTTATGTTTAATTAATTTTAAGTTTTTGACTAAATTGGTTTTTCCTTGAAAACTCTTTATTGTACTTAATTAGGGGGAAACTGAGACGTCTTATCACAAACTCAATGATCACAGGCTTGCACTTTCTGAAGAGTTTCAGGAACTGTTAGCCAAGATTTCCATGATGTTTGGAAAGGCAATGTTAGAACAGATGTCTAACTAGTTAGTAGAAAAAAATCAGGATCCTATGGCTTTGTGCAGCATTTCTTATACACATTTTCACTGAAGCTAACTTGAACTGCATTTATAAGCTCAAGAATGCACGAACAGAGAAAAAATAAATCTGAACGTGGAGTCTGCACTGAGGAATGGAAATCTGTCCCTGAGAGTTAGTGAATGAAGACAGTTACTACCTTAACAGTCCCTGCTTCCAACCCCGCCATGTTAAGAACCAACTGCATAAGCTACTGAAATAACAACATCCTTCTGACCCTCACACTCAGATAGCTTCTCTCCCTCAAACTCTATTTCCACAGCATTCTGAGGCACTTGGCCTTATCTCAGGAAACTTGACCTTACAGGACATTATGTTTTGTAACCAGAATTGGATAAGATGCACAGACTCTTTTTATTAACATAATATTTACATATAATCCTAGCAGCCAAGATTTATGAAGTGCCCACTGTGTGCCAGATGCTTTAATTATAGTATCTGTCTTCATCTCACAAAAACCCTGTGCAGTGAGTCCGATCTCAGGGTTTGGCAGACTTTCTCTGTAAAGGGCCAAATAGTAAATATGTTAGGCTTTGCAGGCTGCACAGTCCGTTGGAATTTTGCAGCTTGGCAGATATGGCAAGAAAGCAGCCATAGATAATACATAAATGAGGGGGTGTGTCTCACTGTCACAAAACTTTTGAATTTCATACATTTTTTCATGTGTCAAGACCTTTTTTTGTTTCGGTTATTAAAAAAAGAAAAAAAAAACAAGCCATTCTTAGCTCATGAGCCTTCTGAAAACACGTGGCAGGCCAGATTTGGCCCAGAGAGGGCCACATTGGCCAACTTCTGCATTATCTAAATATTTGGGGCAGAGGACTAAAGCTCAGGGAGACAGTTACTAATAAGAAGCAGAGAGGGGTGCCTGGGTGGCTCAGTCAGCTAAATGTCTGACTCTTGATTTTGGCTCAAGTCATGATCTCAGAGTCCTGAGATCAAGCCTCACATTGGACTCTGTGCTGGGCGTGGAGCTTAAGATTTTCTCTCTCCCTCTCCCCCTTCCCTGCTTGTGCACTCTCTCCCTCTCTCAAAATAAATAAATAAACTTAAAAAAATAAGCAGAGATAATTCTGACTGGATGATTCCTTCTCCCTTGGATCCATGTGCCTCTGTCTGTATTATGGTTCATATTTAATGGAAAGGCTAAATCTTCCTCTAGCCAAGATCTTAACATGACTGACAAATAAGTGGATTATGACTGAGTTGAAAGGTTTCTTCTTCAAGTAACAATGAATTCAACCACAGCCTATTCTCTTCAGTGGAGCTTTTTATCTCATTTGGAAAGGAAGTGGTTCTGGCAAATCAAAACTAGTAAGTTATGCTTGTATTTACTCATTAGTCTTTAAAATAAAAACAAGTTGGTTTCCTCAAATGTTTGCTACTTTAGATGACATAGTTTAAAGGGAAATGAGCAAGAGAAAAGGTGCTAATCTTCACAGTCTAGAAAAGAAAAGAAAGGCAATACCCCTTCCAGCCTTGCTCCTCTCTGTTTCCTGGTGCCACTTGCTCTCTATGGTTGATTCTGCGATTGGCATTGGGATGGATACTTTTCTGTATCAACCTGGCTTGCCCATTATCCCCAGACATTTGAATAAACATTATTCTGGAGGTTCTATGGGGGTGTTTAGGGATGAGATTTATATATATTAGTTCACTTTGAGTAAAGCATATTGTTCTCCATACCATGGTGGACCTTCCCAAACAGGGGAAGACCTGAACAGACAAGCCGATAGGAAGAGGAAATTCTGTCAGTAGACTGGCTTTGGACCGGAACTGCAACTCTTTCCTGAGTATCCCAAATGTTGACTCCCCTCCCACCCCCCAATCAGATTTTGGACCTGTCAACGCCACACAATCATATGAGCTAATTGCTTGAAATAAATCTCTTTCTATATGTAAAAACAAACAAACAAACAAACAAAAAATAAGTTAGTTTCCCTATTGCTCTGAATTTTATTTTTATCTTCTCGAATTGGTAAGCAACTTTTTGGTTAAAAATTCAAGAGACTATTAGAGCCAAGTTCTTGAGAAAAGGAGGAATACTAGGTAAGAAAGAAAAAGTGTGGAACATCAAGTATAAATTAGGTTCCATTTTAAAATTCTCTTTTAAATGCATCTTTTAAAATTCAGGAGGAGTATCTTTTCAGGTTCTAAGACAAATGAGGAACTTCAAGCACCATGAATCAATAACTAACCATTATTTGCTAAATGGGTATTATGACCCGCAAACACATTTCCAAGCAAGAGAATAAGAGGAAGCATGGAGGAGGAGAAGGAGAGAAGAAGGAAGGGATGTTTTGGCCGTGAGAGGTAGAGATACATATGGATCTGGTACACATTGCTTAGAAGAGATGAGGGAGGAAAGAAAGTCTAGAAGTTGACAGCAATGCTGGATTGGGAAAGAGGAGCTCTCAACCACTTTGTAAAGACACTGAGTTTGTAAAAAAGCTTTGTACAGAAACTTCAACTACATATGGTGACAAGGGCTCACTGTACTTATTGTGGTGATCATTTCACAAGGCACATTAATATTAAATTATTCTGTACACCTGAAATTAATATAATGTTACATGCCAATTATATCTCAATTGAAAAAAAGAAAAGAAATTAAGCTTGGGATTAAAGAAAAAGAGTAGTCCCCTAACTACTATCTCTGGGAAAAGAGAGTTTAGACAATTCTCTTATAAAGCTAGTTGAATTGGTAGAGGGATAAGATAAATATAATTCCAACTATTTTTTTTTAAAGCTCTGACTCTCTACCTGCACTGTCTTAAGTGCTTTTCATACATAATTTAATCTTTAGACAACTCTATGAGTTAGGTGCTGGAATTACCTGCATTTTATAAGTGAGGGAACTGAGGTACAGAAATGTTAAGGAACTGCCCCCAAATCACCTAGTGGGTAAGAGATAAAGATGGGATTAACTCAGGCCTGCCTAATGTCAAAGTCTGCATTCTTAATTGCTATGCTAAACTGCTTCTCATTCCTATTAATGAATATGAAATTGAAGTAGAGTGGTGTCACAATTTAATATTTTATATGAGTAATGGACTAATATAATTTTAATAGCACTTTGTAATTTATAAAAAGCATTCACACACACACACAATGTTTCACTAGAGTTTCACAATATCTCTGTGTGGTAACTTAGCATTATCTTCTTCTAAGTCTATCAGTGAGGAAATTTATGCACAAAGAAGTGACCTGTTCAAGGTCACAGGGCTAGAAAAATACTGGTATGGTGGAAGGGAAAGAGCTGGCTCTATCTATGTACCTGGGAACTCTGACTCTGCCACTTACTAAATGAATGTTTTTGGACAAAACCCTATTTTGGACAAATACCCTTTCCAACTCCAGCATCTACAGCTGAAAAAAATGGGGATAGAATTGGTACTTCTCAGAGTCTTTTACACCATAATATTCTTTTGCCTACACAAGTACTTTTGGTACATGTAGGCATATAACATGCAGATTTCCTTTACCTGCTTGTGACACTGGCTATGTAAAACAAAACAGCCCTGAGTATATGTACATCAAATCATCATGCTGTATACTTTAAATATATACAGAATTTATTTGTCATTTATACCTGAATAAAGCTAAATAAAACAAACAACAAAACGAAGAACCATCCTGAATCAGAGATGGAAAATCTAGGTTCTTTTTTAAAACATGCCTTTAGCCAGCTGTGACATAGTATTGATTGACTACATCCATTTTTATACATGGGTTGATTAACTGGGTTGGGCATAGGTGGGGATGGACCCTATGTGATGTCAACATGGAGCTGGGAAGAGATGTACGCTTAATGAGAGATATCCTCTCCAACAAGTAAAAGCTGGTCCCAGAAAACCACAGAGTGCAATGATGAGATTTTGTGAAAGGAGAAAACACTTTTTTGAGAGATGAAGTTGAAAAGCTTGAAGTGAATTAAAGAATAAAATAGTAGCAAAACAGGGCTTCCCAAAGAGTTCTCACAGAAAAAAAAAAAACAAAGCAGTCAAAAGGGCATTGTTAGTCAAATCATGTGGGGAGGTAACTAATTTAAATAGAATGCTAAACTTTGGATTTTTTCAGAGTTTGTATCCAATGTACGTTATGATTCTCCAAGAGTCGACTAGTACACAGAGCATTTCCTAAGCTTATATGACCATAGACTCTTTCTTAATGGAGCATTTTACAGGACTAATGTTCTATAGAATGCATTTTGGAAAATTTCACTACGGAGGAAATAAGGCAAGCTAACAAGGACTCTAACTCCTTGTTTTAATCAGTGCAATCTAATCAGGTAATTATCTAACACCAATAGTGTGCCCATTTCTGTACTAGAATACCATGGAGACAGGAAAAAAAAAAAAAACTATCTGCATGTCTTTCTCCATAGGAGAAAAATAGACATGTCAAGTAAAGGAACAATGGTATAAGATCAGAAAACGGGATCCAAGGGGCCAGACTGTAGATCCAACAGTTAATTAATCATGGTTTGATATTCTCATGGTCAGAATTGAATCATGAACCAAATACCTGTAGCATACTGGATACCTGAAAAATGTCAGGAAAAAAGAAGTGGGCTAAAGACATGTTTATTCTAGAATCCAAACTGATATTTTATCCATTCATCTCTGAAAAAAAAAAAAAAACTAAGGGCATTTCTTTTGATCTTCAATCCCACAAAATCCCACAAACACTGAGATTAACATTCTATGATGTTTACCATGTTGGAGATGCAATGAGCCTCAGAAGTAAAAAGCCTAGTTGGTTCTCCATTGGACAAACATTAAACAGAACAGTGCTCTTCAGGATACCACATAATGCTAAGTAAACCCACTGAACAGGAAATAAAACCCAGAAGGGCTGCCAAATGAAGCTAATTTCAGGTAGGCAGAGAAATGTTTCTTCCATCCTAGGATTTGGTTGCAAACAGAAATCAGGCTATGTGGTACAAATCAAACTCTAAGAACTCTTAGTTGTACTATGTTAGATATTGTATGTACCAAGCAATGAACTCTGAACATTGCTGGTTTCCTTAGGTCTTCGAAAATGACTGACAAAACATGAGGGGAAAAAATCCAGTACAAAAAACTCTAAAGAGTTCTACACAAATGACTGTTTCCAAACTGTTTCCTATCATGACAACTTTCCTGACACATGCCTATATTCACAAAATATTATGGGGCACACGAATGAGTGTCAAGATCCACGTTGTATCACTTTGAGGCTTTTGGATCCTCTTCGTCCTTATGTAATGTTTTAAGAATTCATTCTGCCTTAGCTTCAATGCCTTCAAATCAGCATCACCACCACCATATATGGAGGGGATGGACTTTGGCATATATAATCTGAAACCTAAAACTACCAACAGTGAAGATATGTATACGTACATGGGTGTACACACGCACACACACACACACACACACACACACACACACACACACGGTCCTTGTGGAACTAAGGTTTCAAGAAGCTAAGTAACATGGCCAAGGCCACCAAGCTGGTAAGAAAGAGCCAGAATCACACATGCGTCTCTCCTACCCACCATACAGTCTTTCCATACAGCCTATTTGCCTGCACTTCTCACTACCTCTCCCCCGTAGAGATTTTGCTTTCCCTTCTTTCTCCTTGTGTCTGTCCTTCCAGTTCGGTCCACCTTCCTTCTTAACTCTCTCTAGCTACATTGCTAACCCTTCTTACTACCCTCTAGCTTGCTGTTTGTTAATCAGATTCCAAAATCCAAGTCCATTTGCTTTGGAACCACCTTTCAGTCAATGGACAACTCCCAGCCCAGGCTCCAGCCCAGACCATAGATAGAACAGGAATATCAGGGGGTGGAGTATGGGCATCTGAATTTTGGTTAAGCTCCCTGAGATATCATTGTATGTATTATGTGTGAATTAAAACTGCTTCTCTTCATACACCTATCTCCAAGCCTGCTCCACTTTACTCTTCTTCATTTCACTTCTTCCCTCAGAATGTGCTGTGTGCTTATCCTCTTTGTTGGATTTTCCTTCTAGAATGCGAACTCTACACAAGCATAGGTTTTTGTCTCTTTTCTTCACTCCTAACTCTCTCCATTACCACTTACTGAGTGATGAGTAAATATTTGTTGAATAAATAAATGAAGGAAAGGGGATCATTCCATATTTAAACTCCATCCACAGCAGGCTCCCACTGACTGATCCTGTCAGCAATTTAAATGCTCTATCAATCATTTTTCACCACCCTTCTTCTAATATGATATTTTCAACTCCAAAGCATATCACATTGCTCCTGACTTTCATCCATAAGATGCCCTAAGAAGATATGCATACATGTTCACAAATTAACAATGCAGGAAACCAAAACTCAAAGTTAAATGAGCAAACTATTCCCTAAATGAAAGAACTGTGGTGGAACTCAGGACTTCTCATTCCACATTTCACTTTTTCCTCACAATACCAAGCACATTTTCATCATAACCAACTATTTCTTTGAGGTTGAGCAGTGGTTCTCAAACTATGGTCCCTGACCAGCAGCATCACTTGAGAATTTGTTGCACATCCAACTATTTAGATATGGCTCCAGACATAATAAGTCAGAAACTCTGAGAAGGAGCCTAGTGATTTGTTTTAACAAGTCTTCTAAGTGATTCTGGTGCACATTCAAATTTAGACCCACTGAATTAGAAAAAACAAAACAAAACAAAACAAAACAAAACAGACTGTTAAAGGGGAAAAGCTGCTGGGGCACCTGGGTGGCTCAGTCAGTTAAGCGTCCGACTTCAGCTCAGGTCATGATCTCACAGTTTATGGGTTCATGCCCCGCATTGGGCTCTGTGATGACAGCACAGAGCCTGGAGCCTGCTTTGGATTCTGTGTCTTCCCCTCTGCTCCTCCCCTGATCACACTGTTTCTATCTCAGAAATAAATAAAACATTAACAAATTAAAAAAAATAAGTTAATTCCTATTCTCCTCAAACTACCCCCCCAAAAAAGAGGGAAACTCCCAAATTTATTCTACAAGGCCAGGATCACCCTAATACCAAAACCAGATGCTAAAAAAGATGAAAACTAGGGGCTAATATTCCTGATAAATATAGATGCAAAAATCCTCAACAAAATATTAACAAATCACATTCATCAATACATTAAAAGGATTATTCACCAGGATTAGGTGGGATTTATTTGAGGATGCAAACATTGTTCACTATCTACAAATTAATCAATGTGATACCCCACATTAAAAAAAATAAAGATAAATCATATCATCCAAACTGTTGATAACATTCGACATATGTTGATTATAAAAACTTTCAACAAAGTTATATTAGAGGAAATATACTTTAGCAAATAAAGGACATATCTGACAAACCCACAGCTTATATTATCCCCAGTGGTGAAAAACTTAGAGCTTTTCTCCTAAGGTCAGGAACAAGACAAGGATGTCTACTCTCACCACTTTTACTCTACTAAATACTGGAGAGTCTAGACACAGCAATAAGAAATAAAAATCAACTGGGGCGCCTGGGTGGCTTAGCCGGTTAAGCGTCCGACTTTCTAACTTTCGCTTAGGTCATGATCTCCCGGTTTGTGGGTTCGAGCCCCGCGTCGGGCTCTGTGCTGACTGCCAGCTCAGAGCCTGGAGCCTGTTTCAGTCTGTGACTCCCTCTCTCTCTGACCCTCCCCTGCTCACGCTGTCTCTCTCTCCTAGAAATAAATAAAACATAAAAGAAAAAAAAGAAAAAAAAAGAAATAAAAATCAACCATATTGGTTAAGAAGAAATAAAACTGTCACTATAGGCAAATGACATGATACCATACATAAAAAACCCTCAGGATTCCATGACGAAAACAAAAGAAAACAAAAACAAAAACCATTAGAGCTAATAAATGAATTAATTCATTTATTAATGAATGGTTAAGTTGCAAGTTACAAAATTAATGTACAGACGTCTGTTGCATTTATGTACATTAATAACAAAGTAGCAGAAAAATTAAGAAAACAATTTCATTTACAATTGCACTGAAAATAATAAAATACCTAAATATAAACTTAAACAATTAGGAGAACGACATGTTTACTGAAAGCTATAGAACACTGATGAAAGAAACTGAACTTGATATAAACAAATGGAAGGGCAAAACATTATCAAACACTGGAAGAATTGTTAAAATGTCCATACTACCCAAAGCAACTTACAGATTCAGTGCAATCACCAACAAAATACCAAAAGCATTTTTCACAGAACTAGAAAAAATAACCCTAAAATTTGTATGGAATCACAATAGACCTTGAATAGTCAATCTTGAGAAAGAAAAACAAAGCTGAAAATATAATAATCCCAGATTTCAAGATATACTACAAAGCTTTTGGAATTAAAACAATATGGCACAAAACAGTCACATAGATCAATGGAACAGAAAAGAGAGCCCAGAAATAAACCCATATTTACATGGTCATTTAATCTAAGACAAAGGAGGCAAGAATATGCAATGGGGAAAAGACAGTCTCTTCAATAAACGGTGCTGAGAAAACTGGACAGCTAATGCAAAAGAATGAAACTGGACGACTTGTTTACACTACACACAAAAATAAACCCAAAATGAATTAAAGAGCTAAATGTTGAGACCTGAAACCATAAAACTCCTACAAGAAAATGTAGGCAGTCATCTTTCTGACCTCAGGCTTAGGAACATTTTTCCAGATAAGTCTCCTCAGGCAAAGGAAACAAAAGCAAAAATAAACTGTTGGGACTACACCAAAATAAAAATAAATAAATAAATAAATAAAACTTCTGCACAGAAAGTTTATGAAAAGACAACCCACTGAACGATAGAGGTTATTTGCAAATGATACATCTAATAAGAGCTTAAGACCCAAAATATATTAAGAACTCAAAGAACCCAGTATCAACAAAAATTAACTAAAAACCAAGATGATCTGAATACACATTTTTCCAAAGATGCCATACAGATGGCCAACAGACATATAAAAAGATGCTCAATATCACTAATCAATAGGGAAATGCAAATCAAAACCACAGTGAGTTCCCACTTCACACCATTTGGAATGGCTAGTATCAAAGAGACAAGAAATAACAAGTCAAGGATGTGGAAAAAAGCAGCCCTTGTGTATTACTGGTGGAAATATAAATTAGTACAGCCATTATGGAAAACAGTATAGATCGTCCCTCAAAAACCAGAACTAGAAATAACTTTGATCCAGTAATTACACTACTGGGTATTTACCCAAAGAAAAACAAAAAACACTAATTCAAAAACAATATATGCATTACTATGTTTATTGTAGCATCACTTACAATAGCTAATATATGGAAGTAACATAAGTGTCCAAAGGTAGATGGATGGATAAAGAAGATATGGTATGTAATGTATACACACATATACACAATGGAATATTACTCAGCCATAAAATAGAATAAGACGCTGCCATTTGGCAGGGACAGAACTAGACAGCCTTATGCTATATGAAATAAGTCAGATTGAGATAGACATATAACACATATTTTCACTTACATATGAAAGCTAAAAAAAAAAAAAAAAAGAGCAAAGAAAATGTAGACACCGACCCATGAATATAGTAGACAAACTAGCAGTTGCCAGAGGGGAGGGTAATAGAGGATGGGCAAAATAAGTGAAGGGGAGTGAGAGGCAGGAGCCCACAGTTATGGAATGCCTAAGACATGGGGATAAAAGGTACAGCATTGGCAGTATAGTCAAAGGTACGGCAGGAGCACATTATGGTGCAGATGGTAGCTACCCTTGTGATGAACACAGCATAATGTGTAGATTGTCAAATCGCTATGCTATACACCTAAAACTAATGTAATATTTTGTGTCAACTATACTTTAATAATAAAAAGAAGAAAAAAAGAAGAAGAGGGGAACGAGACTGATCTTCTAATAATGTTAAACCACAGTAGAGCCCAATTTGGAGCAAAGAAATATGATTTAGCTTTTCAGTTTCTAAATACCATTTATGCATGAAATGTTTATTTGGCTCTTTCCTTAGGACCAATACTGATCACCTGCTTTTCAATGGATTACATGGTCATGAAGAAATAATAACTATGCTCTCCTATAACCACCATGTGTGAATTTCCTTCTAATTAGTTAAATGTCTCTATTATACACAATGTTCCTGGAGAATAACTTAAGAAACATGGAATCTCCTACTGGATATAGTAGAAAGTGCCCCCTTCTTATCCTGTAGCAACACGAATTTACTCACCCCGAATAATTTTTGAAGTACAGAAAATCACTAGAAATTTCAGACAATGATATCATGTGCAGAAATATCCAAAATAAGATAAATATTTACCAGTTTAATCTACTTTTATTAAAAATAAGTATTTTTAATTGTAAGTATTCAGTTGAATATCTCAGACAGTGGAGACTGGTATAAACATTCCAATTTTCCTCTTTATAAGAGAATTTCCTTTTCTTTTCTCCAAGAAAAAAAAATAAGAATGAATAAAACTACATGTAGAGAATGAGAGTAAAGGATAAAAACACCCCTTGGCCCAAACCAGTAATTATTCAGTTAAGTATCTAATAGTACACAACCAAATTACAGCTAATTGAGTTACTTTTCTTTGCTCATTCTATAAGGCAGTTAAATACATACAGCTGCCTTAACATTGTCTTTGTGCCGGCAATGATAGAAAGTCTTATTTAACCAGGGCAGCCAAAATCATGTATTCAAGTCATTCACGGATTCACTTGCTCATTCCTTTAGTAAAAGTTTGAGGGCCTACAACATCCCAGAACTATGATAACTGTGGGAGACAGGATACTCTACGGGATAAACAGCCCTCCCCACTACACAGGAAGTACATACACCCTCTAGCTCTATTTTCTGGGGCTTCAGAAAGCACAATTCTAATAAGTGAGTCCAAATGTATTAGAGGGCCATTGCTCTTGCTTTTCACTCATTCTGCCCTCCTCTTGTAGGAGAACCCTCATTTTGCTTAGAGAACCCACCCTTCCATGTTTCAGTTTATTTGGTTTGAGTGGTGCTGATTCTACCACTGGGTGCCAGAACTGGTCACATGACTCAGCCCTATTCTATCAGCATATTCTCTTTTCCTGGGATTGATCCATGTCAGAGGTAAGACCCAAACTATGCTGAAACTCGTGCGTGGTTTACATTAGAGCTACAGGAATGCTTTATCTGCTGAAACTGGTAGTTTCTTGGACAATATAAGTTCAGAACTCTTGGAGTTACTATAGTGCCACAATCTATGGTACACTGAGGAAATCAAGCCGAGATGCAGAAATAAACTGTGCTGTGATTTACGTTGTTTGATCCATTTCCTGTATCAAGCCAGGCCTGAAGCTAGAACTAACCTCTAGTTTACATTAGAAAGCACACATACACACTCCATATTCTTCTTCCTGCTTTATTATTATTTTAAAATTTGACACTCTATGTTATTAAGATATTTGTTTTCTGTCAAGATCCTTCCACCCTTAAAGGTTCTTGAAACCCTTTTTTTGGCAGGGGCGGGGGGACATCTATTTTGTTCACTATCATGTCTCTGCATCTGGAATGGGGCCTACCACATGCCGGTCATTCACTACTTTTCAAAAAATAAATATGAATTGATAGTCAAGACATGGAAGTAATCTAAGTGTCCACTGACAGGTGAATGGATAAGTAAAATGTGATACACAGACACACACACACACACACACACACACACACACACACACACACACTATTACATATCCATAAAAGAATGAAATCTGGCCATGTGACAACATAGATGGACCTAGAAGGTATTATTCTAAGTGAAATAAGTCAGACTAAGAAAGACAAATCCTATACAATTTCACTCATATGTGGAACCTCAAGGACAAATGAAATAATAAATAAAAGGCAGAATCAGACCTATAAATATGGAAAACAAAGATTGTCAAAGAAAAGGGAGGATGGGCCAAATCGGAGAAGGGGAATAAGGATTACAGGCTTCCAGCCATGGAATGAATAAGTCATAGAAATAAAGGGCACAGCATGGGAAGAATAGTCAAAAATATACAATAGCATTGTATGGTGACAGATGGTAGCTACATTTGTAGTGAGCATAGTATAACATATAGAGAAATGGAATCACTATGTTCTACACCTGAAACTGATGTTCCATTGTGTCACTTATATTCAAATAAAATACTTAAAAACTAGGAATCACATTGGTCCTACTATCCCTTTTCCCACATACATACACACAGGATACCTACTTACTGTTCCTGATACAGCTCCTAAATTTTCATTGCATAATCATTCCTTTCTTGATCTTAATTATTGCAAAAAAGATGTAACCATTAGGTACACAGATTATTTTTGTCATGAATCAGGAAAACTAGGCTTATAAATTAATAACCTATTTCCAAAATGAATATGCTGGAATTAAAGCTCAATATTTGTATTTCTAAATGTAACACTCTGGAAAATTCGAACATGTAAGCTCCCCTTCCCTCCAACCCCCCCATTTACGCTTCCATCAAGACAGTCTCTAGAATTCTGTATGTACTCATACATGTCTACTGAATGTTGAATAGATATAAATATATCGGTTAAATTTTCACTTTGTAAGACTATATTAAATTTTCACTAACACCTATATCTTTAATTCTGGGAACTGCCTCCTAATTAAATGACCTTACTCCATGGGTTTGCTCTAATAACGATTCTTGATTCCAATTAATACAATGCAGTGGGAAAACTAATTCACTGTAAAAATTTCTCTCCGTTAAAGGGGGGAAAAATGGTGAAGCAGATTGGGTCCAAATGCTACTGGCAGGAATTATATTCTTAATTCTTTTTTTCCCAACACTGAAATGTGCCCCTTGTGTGAATTGCCTGTGCTTGTACTAACTATGTAAATGTATCTATGATTGATATTTAAAACAGTACACCAGGGTATATTCAGCCCCTGAACAAGAAAAATATCATCCAACTGTAAATATCCAGTGGAGCATTAAAACTGTTTCTTCTTTGCCCTGTGTAACTGCAGAACCCAAAGAGAGAAGGAACATTTCCCCAAATCTGCCTTTCCATTACACTGAATAAACGTCAACGTGAAAACCAGGAAACAAAAATGCCATTATGAGGTCTTCTGAAATATAAAATATTCAAAAGTCTCTCTCTACAGCTCAGGAAGAATTCCTAAAACTGCCTTTCAGGCTTAAACCTGTAGGTGAATGTTTTAAAAGTTTCCACTCTAATTGCACATTGTTATGTGTGCGCTCTTATTCCCAAATCAGACACACTCTATGGGTTTCCAGTGATGATGGCATTGGATGCCTATTAATACAATGCTGCTGAAAAGCCAATCTGTTGGATGAGCTGTTCTCAGCATCGCAAGAGGCAAACTGGGGGCACGATGCTGATGCCAGGTGTTGGCCAGTGTCGATTTTTTTTTCATTCTCATTAAAACATGAACAACTGCTGACATACTGGCCAATGCAACATCTCATCTCATCCAGGAGAAAGAAAAGACTAGATAATGTGTTAGAGAATACGCCAGCAGTACAACATTTTTTTAATGGTGGAAAAAAAACCTGACTTTGTATGCTCCTCAATGGAACTCATTAGTATATAACTTCGGCTCCGACCATTTCACAGAGCAGTAGATTTCTATGCAGATTATTTCCTGGACTGCCATCATGACTTGGTCATCCTTTTTGCCTAAATGTGCAGCTATGTTCTCTTGAAATAGCTTCTTCAAGATTCTTATCCAAGGTAATTAATATAGAAAGTGGTCCCTCTTTGCTTTCATCACTTTCTATTTCTGCATTCTTCACTAATAAGATGATTTTGAATACAGAATAAAACAGTCCTTTCTCATGGAAAAAATGTGGCACTTGCGTTTTCCTAACACTTTCTATGACCACTGTTCTCAAATCAAAGGAAAACAGATTCTGGCAGATACAAAAAGCAAACATCAATCACAACATGTTTGCCTTTCCTACTGTCTTGATATATTTTTTAATAAAAATGTAGGTGATTTTGATGTGCAAAATGTTTTAATTGTTTGAATTTTAATGTTTATTTATGTATTTATGTGTGAGTGAGGGGTGGGCAGAGAGAGAGAGGGAGGGAGAGAATCCCAAGAAGTTTCTGTGCTTTTAGCACAGAACCTGGCATGGAGCTCAATCTCAGGAGCCATGACATAGCCTAGGCCAAGGTCAAGAACTGGGCACTTAACCCACTGAGCCGTCCAGGCACCCCCATGATATGTCAAAACTGTTTGATTTTGCATCTCATATTATTGAAGCTCTCGAATAAATTTTTCATGTTTGCGGGTTGGGGGTGATGGGTATTTCTTCTTTTTTGAACGGTCTATTCATATACTTTGTCCATTTCATCATTCGATTATTTTGGGGAAGTATTTCTTAGGATGTGATGTTAACAGCTAGGAAAAAAAGATCTAATTTGGGAGAAATTTGAAGTAGTATCTATTGGGTATATCCTCGAAGCACTACATTTGCTAACACCATGATCTAAATTTTAAATACAAGCTATTAATTATTTAAATTTTCATTGAGTCTATATTTGGTTTCCCACACATAATTTTAAAAATTTATATTGTAAAGGCTATAGAATTGGAGACTCAGGACAATGTTACAGGTTTCTGGTTATTTAAAAGAACTTAGGACCCTTTGAGTTTCCTACCCAGCCCAGAATGGACTCTGATCAGTGACACTGGTTAAGCCCTTTCTAGCTCCATGCAGAACGTCAACCTAGTAAATATCCTTCTAGTTCAAGTTTTCTTAATCTTGGCAGTACTGACATTTTGAACTGGATTACTCCTTGTTGAGGAGGCTAGCCTGTGGGTCATGGTTATCTGGCCTTTTCCCACTTGATGCCTGGATGCCTGTAGCACCTCTTCTATTATGATAATCACTTCCAGACATTGCCCAAATGTCTTCTGAAGGACAAAATTTTCTCCATTTGAAGACTAGTGGTCCAACTCATTCATAGTCATCTCATCTCATCTCATTCATTCATTCATTTTTATTTTTTGAGAGAGAGAGAGCCAGGAGGGGCAAAGGAAGCAAGAGGGAAAGACTCTGAAGAGGCTGCATGCCCAGCATGGAGGCTGATGTGGGGCTCCATCTCACGACTGTGAGATCATGACCTGAATTGAAATCAAGAGTCGGATGTTTAACTCACTGAGCCACCCAGGCACTTCATATAGAAATCTTTAAGAGTTTCCCAACAAAATTGCCTCCAGTTGAAAATGACTGATTTAGTTTATGCATGGAATAGAAGTTTTTTATATTCTTTGAAATGAAAACTCATTCTCTGCCATGGCCAGCCATTTTTACAAATGCAAGAGAAACATCAAAGTCAAGCAACATGACCACAGAAGAGAGTGCTAGAGTATAATGTTGGGTGTATGTTGCTCATAACTTTTGAAAAGTTAACTCTAGTTGACCCTTGAACAACATGGGCTCAAACTGTGTGTGGACACTTACACACAGATTTTTTTCCATAACTATACTGGGACTTTTTAGAGATTTGTAACATTTTGAAAAAAGTTATTAATGAAACACACAGCCTAGAAATACTGAAAAAAATAAGCATGCCATGAATCCATATACGTACATACTAGTCTATTTTATCATTTGGTACCATAACATGTATATAATTCTGCTTAAAAACTAAAATTTATCAAAATGTACATACTTACCAACCATACATGTCACATTTTGTTGCTGAGACAGATGTAAGCAAAGGTAAAGATGCAGTCTTAAATTATAATTAACTACATAAAATTAACAAGAGTACATATTGCACTGCTGTAATAATTTCATAACCATCTCCTCTTAGTACTGTGGGGAGCTCAATTGTTACAAGTATTCCCTTATGAAGTCCTGTGATGCTAATCATCTCCACCTTTTCCTCTCCAATAAATTGCCCAGTGCAGTAAAAAGGGACACTTCCCAGTTCTTGCATATTTTTCATAATGTTTAGTGTAGTAACATAAACCTTAGGAAACACTACTGGACACAAAAAATGCCAATAGTGAGTCTGGAAGTGCTTCAAGCAGCAGAGAAAAGTCATGACATGACTCAAGAAAGCTGAATTGTTTGATATGTCCTGTAGATTGAAATCTGCAGCTGCAGTTGCTTGCCATTTCAAGATAAATGAATCCAGCCTAAGGATCATTGTAAAAAAGAAAGAAAAAAAGAAAAGAGAAAGTAAAGGAAATTTGTGAAGCCATTACTGCTCCTATGCCAGCAGGCACAAAGATCTTATACTTTTTACAATATACCTTTTTATCTTGTATTGAAAATGCAGCTTTTTTGTGAGTACAGGATTGCTATAAGAAAGGCATATTTATAGATTCTCAGTCAAGAAAAAGCACAGTTATTTTATCATAACTTAAAGCAGAAGGAAAATGAAGCCTCTACAGCTGGAGAATTTAATGTCAGCAAAGGATGGTTTGATAATTTTAGAAAAAAGTTGGGCTTAAAAATTTCAAGATAACAGTAGAAGCAGCTCTGCCAACCAAGAGGCAGCAGACAAGTTCCCAGATACCATGAAAAAAATCTGTGAGGGGCATCTGGGTGGCTCAGGTCGTTGAGCATCCGACTTCAGCTCATGTCATGATCTATGGCTCATGAGTTCGAGCCCCACATCAGGCTCACTGCTGTCAGTACAGAGACTGCTTCAGGTCCTCTGTTCCCCCTCTCTCTCTGCACCTCCCCCTCTGTCACTCCCCTGCTCATGCTCTCTCTCAAAAATAAATAAATAATTTTTAAAAAAGAATAAGAAAATCATTAAAAAGAAAAGGCATCTGTCAGAACAGGTTTATAATGGAAGCAAAAGTGTCAATATTTGGTGGGGGTGGGGGTGCCCCAAGGATGTTTATCAGTAAGGAAGAAAAACAAGCACCAAGATTTAGGGCAAGAAGAGATAGGCTAGCATTACTGTTTTGTGTGAATGCAGTTGGGTTTATGATCAGGACAGCCATTATCTATAAACTGTTAATTTCTAAGCCTGGAGAGAAAAAACAAACATTAGCTGCCATCTTTTGGTTGTACCAGAAGGTCTGGACAATGTGAACCCTTTTTCTGGACTGGTTCCATTGATGCTTTGTCTATAAGGTTAGGAAGTACATGTCCGTAAGGAACTGCCTTTTAGAGTTCTTTTGGTATCAGCAAATTATCTCTGGCTACCCAGAGCCCCATGAGTTCAACAGTCAAGGTGTAGAAGTGGTCTACTTGCCCCCAAATACTCTAATGTCTCTAATCCAGCCCCTAAGCCAGGGGATCTCAGGGACCCTTAAGGTACTCTATGGAGAGGACTGCCAACAATATGAAGAGAACCTCAAGAGAGAAAACATTATGTGAGTCTGGAAGGATGACGCCACTGAAGACGCCAGTGTTGTTACAGAAGAAACCCTGAAAGCCATCCCGCCAAGCAACTCCTGCCAACGAAAACTGTGTCCAGACGTTGTTTATATGATTTGACAGAATTTACAAGAGTCCATCAAGGAAATTGGGAAATCAGGAAAAAGTGTGGATATGGAAAAAAGGTGGGAATGAAAGATTTCAAGATCTGGACCTAAGGTTAATTCAAGAGCTACTAGACACTACGCCAGAGCAATCAACAAAAGACCACTGGATGGCGACGAGGGCTTCTGACCCAGTGCCAGACGATGAGAATAAAGACTTAGAAGAGACAATGCAGGAAAACAGAACGACAGTAGACACGCAAGGGTTCTGATTATCCAAGGCAGTTTTTGACATCTTTTACCACCTGGGCCATTCTATGGTAAGGGCACGGACACTAAAGCAACTGGTAGAGAAAGGATTGGGTGGCCGTAAAGAAACATATTTAGAGAAATGAAAACGCAGAAAAGTCAGAAATTATATTTACATAAAGGTACATGTAGCGTGCCTGCCCCTCCGCCTTCCTTTCCACCCCCTTCATCTCCTCTGCCACTGCCGCCCCTGGAACCGGAAGACGAGCCCTTCACCTCTCCCTGTCTACTCAACATAAAGACAATAGGATGAAGACCTTCATGGTGGTCCACTCCCACTTAATGAGCAGTAAATAATCATCACGTTGTACAGTTGATAAACTTACCTGTCATATGTATGTGTTCACATGGAAATCTAATAACTCTATGGCAAGAACCCTATGAGATATTTTGGCATCATCATCACCACCTACATATTCGTCATGCAGAACATCTTATGCACGACTTGTATGAATGTAAACAGCCTGTCATATATCACAGGTATAAGGTGAGTGACACTGAACGTAAAGTTAACAATGTGTTTGTTTTCTTACTGTTTTATAACTGTGGTTTCAAAGAATTATATTACCATACAGTATGTCTTTTTTTCTTTCATAATTGGAGAAACTACACATCAGCTTATCATCACAGGTAAGTGGTTTTTAAACAAAGTGACAATGCTTCCAGTGTTGTATTATGAATATGACTGTAATACTTTATGCCATAAAATTTTTATAACAATTCATTCACTGAGGTATAGGCTAGACTTCTGTGAAAGAATCATATCAATGATACTAGACTACCCTAAAGTTATCATATGGATGCTTCTTCATCAGTGCATGAATTGTTAGACATATAAATAAGAAGGAGTTTATTTTTCACGTTATTTATTCATTTTGGATGTTTAGTGTTAGCAATATAAATAACATCTATAGTGTTTTGTGTCATACAAAACTGATATAGGAAGGTTTGGACAGAGGATTCATCTAATAAACAGGAGATGTAAACTTATGGTATCAATAAATACAGTACTGTAAGCTTTCTTCCTTATTACGTGTGTGTGTGTGTGTGTGTGTAGTTTTTTTTTTTTTTTCTTTTGAGAATGAGAGAGAGGGCGAGCCTAGGAGAGGGACAGAGGGGAAGACAAAGAGAGAGAAGATCCCAAGTAGGCTTCATGCTCAACGCAGAGCCCAATGAGGGCTCAATCTCACAACCCTGTGGTCATTACCTGAGTCAAAATCAAGAGTTGGGACACTTAACCGAGTAAGCCACCCAGATGCCCCAATGAAATCCTTAACAAAATTGTCTTTTCTTTAGCTCCTGCACAGTGAAGGAAACAATCCATAAAACTAATAGGCAACCAACGGAATGGGAAAAGATAGTTGCAAATAACATATCAGATAAAGGACTAGTATCCAAAATCTATAAGGAACTCACCAAACTCCACACCCGAAAAACAAATAATCCAGTGAGGAAATGGGCAGAAGATATAAACAGACATTTCTCCAAAGAGGACATCCAGATGGCCAACAGACACATGAAATGATGCTCAGCATCCCTCCTCATCCGGGAAATACAAATCAAAACCACACTGAGATACCACCTCACACCCGTCAGAGTGGCTAAAATGAGCAAATCAGATGACTCGAGATGCTGGCAAGAATGTGGAGAAACGGGCACCTTCCTACACTGTTGGTGGAATGTAAACTGGTGTAGCCCCTCTGGAAAACAGCGTGGAGATTCCTCAAAAAATTAACAAAAATTAACAGTAGAACTCCCCTATGACCCAGCAATAGCACTGCTAGGAATTTACCCAAGGGATACAGAAATGCTGATGCATAGGAGCACATGGACCCCAATGTTCACTGCAGCACTCTCAACAATAGCCAAAACATGGAAAGAACCCAAGTGTTCATCAACTAACGAATAGATCAAGAAGATCTGGTTTATCTATATGATGGAATACTCCATGGCAATGAGAAAGAATGAAATCTGGCCATGTGTAGCAATGTGGATGGAACTCGAGGGTGTTATGCTGAGCGAAATAAGTCAGGCAGAGAAGGACAGATACCATATGTTTGCACGTATAGGAGGATTAGGAGGAACTTAACAGAGGATCATGGGTGAGAAGAAGAGGAAGAACAGTTGGGGAGAGGGAGGAAGGCAAATCATGAGAAACTCTTGAATGCTGAGAACAAACTGAGGACTGATGGGTGTGGGGGGGGAGGGGGGAGATGGGCATGGAGGAGGGCACTTGTGGGGCTGAGCACTGGGTGTTATATGGAAACCAACTTGACAATAAACTATTTAAAAAAAAAAGAAGAATGCACTACTTAATACATACAACATACAAAATGTGTACTAATCAATTCTTTTTGTTTTCAGTAAGAACTTCTGTTAGCAATAAGCTATTATAAGTTTGGGCGAGTCAAAGGTTATATACACATTTTTGACTGCATAGGGGTGTCAGCCCCTAACCTCTGCGCTGTTCAAGCATCAACTCTATATTACACGGTGTGTTGTGTGGTTATACTGCCGGGAAAAACGTAAGTAAAAAAACCAACCCACAATTTCCACAAGGATAGATCTGAAAAGTATTTGTGAAACTGCCACAAAATGACTGCATCACGAATTACCTCATAAAATAACAGTGATTTGAGTTCCACGTCCCGGAAGGCCTCCCTCTTATTTACTTCTCACTTCCAACCCATCACCAAGTCTTCCCGATTTCGCCTGAAGAAATATATTTGGAGCTGTTTCTGTTTCCATGTCTGTCACCACTCTGCAAGATCGGGCTGTCCCCAAATCTAGGATAGTGAGAGCCTCCCAGGTGGTTTTCTCATACGCACCCGGGTCCTGCTGCAGCGGACACAGGCAAGAGCAGCCAGAGGAACCTTGGGAAACATTCTGTCATGTTCACCCTGCATCTCTTCCGTCACAGCCCAGAGCTTTAGCATGAGCCCAAGGCTCTCACGACAACTCACCTAAGCATGTTACTTCTTGTCACTTCTTCCCTTGCTCACAACATTTCAGTCACCATGACCTTCTTTCAGCCTCTCCTCCAACTTGATTCCCTGCACATATTCTTTTCCCTCTGCCAGAATGCTCTTACTTCCACTCTTCACATGACTGGCCCCCTCTCCTCACCTTCAGCATCACCTTCCTTGATGTTCCAATTGGATATTCCCCCCTCCCCAGTTTTCTCCCTCTTTACCTCTCCATTCTTTTCCTCAGTAATGCATATCTCAGTCCAATGCTTCATTTACCATGTATATAATTGCATCCTTAAGAGTTTCAGATCTGGCTACATTTCCATGAGGTCCGGGATGGCATGTGTCTTATTTGTGGGGACAACACAGTGCCTCACCCACAGCACAAGTGAGATACAAATGACTGGAGTATGAATGATCCAATGATTCTCAATCACCCCTACATCTCTTAAGCATAACAGCAAAAGCCAGCTTGTCTACAAAGGTGAGCATCCCTCACAGAGATTAAAACAACCCAATTATCCCAGAGAAAAGAAAAACTCCAGCCTGCTACTTCTCAAAGCAGAGGCATGGAAATAAATGGGCTTGATCGCAAAACCACTCAGAGTCTCCCCGCCTCTTCAAAGGGTAAAACTGATCTATCATTTGTCACCCTCCTTCTACTCACCAAAGTTTTATTATGCTGTGGTCAATACTCAGCAGCGAATTCTGCAAAGGTTAATAGGCCAGCTCAGAGAGCCCACAACCCACTTTGCATTTTCATGTCCTTCATTACCACAAGTGGGCTATTTTTATACCTGTTAGCTGCTAACAATCGGCAAAACCTCAGGCTCAGAATAAAATATGACAAGGGCCAAGATAGGTAACAATAACACTGCTTGTACTGCAGCCGGCTTGCCATTAATAATAGCAGGGAGAGAAAGTGAGGAAGAGACAGGGGAGGTGTTAGGAAGGAAAGGAGGTTCCTTGGAACCCAGCAAAGACAGCGTTCTGGGGTAGATGATGAACACCCAGGGCTGCGACCCACTCACTCTCCGTCGCCTTGCCCTCTGAACTGAAATCCTTTAAGATATTAAATCTGAGAAAAATGTCATAGCGTGACAGGACCGTACACTGGGTAAGGCCAACCGTGAAGTGTTAATTTCTTGCAGACACCATAACCCACCATTTTGAAACGTCTCAAAGTTCTTTCACAACCATGTATTTGTCTACAGAAGGAAAGGGGTATCCACAGGATAATCAATGCTTCATGCATTATTAACAAAAATCTGAAAACACCTGTTCATTCTAGAGGCATGTCATGCAAATTTTGGCACATTCATGCCTCAGAAAGCTATTACATCACAGTGTTGATCTTGCACATCAATAATTGTGAGCTGACATTGCATACATTTTATTATATACATCTCCTGTCCATTTTTAAGTGGACTAATTTCTCATTTCCATTACTAACGCATAAGCCCATTGGGAGAAGAACCCTCATTCCTTACACAGAATGAGGTGCACAAAAAATGTTTGTTGAAAATATGAAGAATTAATATATACTGTCCGAGGATAGTGAATTCATATAAACTTACACAGAGGGTTTTAAAACTGCTCTTAGTTGTTTAAGAAAACCCTGGGGAAATGTGACAATCTGGGAAAGGCACCTGAGCTGCATTCGAGGGCACACCAGAACGAGGGAGAATTTGATGCAGAGCACCAAGTGACCATATCCTGTGCAAGGTGAACATATATACCCTGGTAAGAAATCAAAAACTTTGGTTGAGGTTTTGAAATCCAAAACCTTTCATAAAACTAAACAAACACTGCCAGTCTTCTTTTGTCATTCTGACTTGCCTGTAAGTGAGCTGTTCCCTACCTACTAATCACATTAAGGTGTCTTTTAGAATGACATCGCAAAAGATGTTAAGCCTCCCTATAAACCAGAAAGATTGTGTGTCAACTGCCATGCGGCCAGGGGTCTGTGTCCAGTACTGAGCTGGTTGGGACATAGAAGATGAGAGAATGAAATGGTTCTGAGACTAGATTTGACATTCTGGTGGAGCCGGGGTGAAATCACTTCCTGTAGCTACAGGACCTTAGGCAAGTCACTTAACTCTTCTCAGGCTCAGTGTCACCACCTCAAAGAATGGGAATGATACCTCCAACTGACACATGATGATGTTAAGAACGGCCAGTGTACACAAGGACTTTAGGACAGCACTTGGCACATGGCAAGTGTTGAATAAATCATACTTAGGCAGTTTTATTTGAGGTTTGGACAGGGAGTTTGCCTTTCTGAGAGCCCATTAAGTGCTGCTACACTTTCAAGCCAGTGACTGAACCAATATGGCACCTCAGCAGTGACATCTATTCACAAAGAAGGGGGCAACGTGAGTGGGGGTAGGGATGGCTCATTCAAACTTATTTTCATTCCTTACAAGTAATTCAAAGCACGGCAGTTTGGACGGAATGTTTTGTCACTCCTCATCCTTACTTCCTTCCATCCTGGAACTTGGTGCATACATACTGAAGCCAGCACAACAGGTGGAGCCTTCAGTCATGCTTCCCAATAAAGAAGGGGAGGCACTCTGGGGCGCCTGGGTGGCTCAGCTGGTTAAGCATCTGACTTTGGCTCAGGTCATGATCCCGCAGTTTGTGAGTTTGAGCCCCGCGTCAGGCTCTGTACTGCAAGCTCAGAGCCTGGAGCCTGTTTTGGATTCTGTGTCTCCCTCTCCTTCTGCCCCTTCCTTGCTCTCTCTCTCTCTCAAAAAAAATTATTATTTAAAAATTAAATAATAATAATAAAAAGAAGAGGAGGAGATATTCTTAAAAGCATCATGATGTGCAAGAGGCACGCTAGCGGCAAGCAGACGCGGGCAATGGGAAGACGCCATCTCATTCACTTCAGTCCCTTCTGCACGTGCTTTAGGTGTGCCACTTTAAGTGTCTGAAGCCTGTATCTCCAACATATGAGTATTTACTAATAAATTATACACATGGTCCCTGTCCTAATACAGTATGGATACTATCAACATGAAAAAGAGACATTGTAAAGGGATGAGAAAAAGAATGCTGTTTTAGATCATCCCCTCTGCATTCTTTGCACCCTCAGGATGGAAAGCTTCCCTCCCTTCCTCTCCCATCCCTGCCTGAGCTGGGGGAGCAAAGGGTAAAGACATCAGCTTTGCCTTCACGATGTTTTACTTGGCTTGAGTTATTTTTTGCTTTACTTGTCAGCATGTTACAAGTAGAATGTTTCTTTTACCTAAAGAAGTAACAAGTCCAGACACTGGACTCCTGAGTCCACTGACACTTTTACTGGACCTGAGTAGCAGTCACACAACAGCCTTAAAACAGTCCTTCCCAAACTTATTTCTCTCATTTGCAGAACGTGCTCTAATTCTACAGGTATTTGAGCTTTCAGTGGTTTATAGACTGCAGGGCCTGAGGGTCACAGGAAAAGAAGAAGAACGTGTGCAAAATGGGGAAAATTCCTTGACTAGCCAAGTCTCCATGTCTGTCGAAGCAAAAGCATGGAGTAACGAGGATGGAATAGTACAGAAGCCAGGCTGGGTTTCTAGGTGCTGTGATCTGTGCCCATTTTGCTCTGGCACTGGAATCCAGAATAGAGGACTATCTAAAAACTCTGGTTTTGTTGTTAAATGTTTGCTTACTTATTTTGAGAGAGGCACAGAAAGAGGGTGCACCTGCAAGAAGGGGAGGGAAGAGAGAGAGGGAGAGAATCCCACGTAGGCTCCACACCGTCAGTGCAGAGCCTGAGGCAGGGGCTCAATCTCACGAGTGGACCGTGAGATCACGACCTGAGCCAAAATCAAGAGTCAGATGCTTAAACAACTGGTCCTCTCAGGTGCCCCTGAATATTCTTCTTGATCTAAGTGTTTGTGCTTGTCCAACAAAGAGAAGGACCAGTTTGCACTGACAGCATCAGACAGGGCTCTGTAGTCATAGCAGAGGCTGAAGCAAAGGAAGATGGCACCTTCCTGTAAGCACTTATCAATATAACCGCTTGTATTTTGAACCGAGTGCAAAAAGTTACTGAAATCTACTAACAAAGTCCTATGTTGCTTCATCTGTTCACAACCTTGAGAGAAAGAAAAAGTGTTTGGGGGACATTAACAATTATCTTAAAAATATGGCATTAACATAGGATTTATCTGAATTTCTGAGGTTTTTGGCATCCCCTGAAACCTTGTGTCTGAAGTAAGAGCCTGATCACTCTCCACGCTCCTAGCCTGACCCAGGTAGCCAGTCTGTCTCTCCTGCTAGCGACTCACTGTGAAAGTCAGGTTTTTATCTCACTCGAAGCAGACCCCCAGGAGCATCGCCAAACCCAGGCCAGTGCCACCCCCTGGAGACGCCAACGGGGCTCCCATATGACCCGATTGGCCCACATTGTATATACCCTTGAAATCTCACTGAGGACAGAATTGGGTCTCCTCATTTACCCATACTCCAAAGAGAACATCACAACCTTACAAATACAGCAGCAGCACTCAGGCTACTAATTTTAACTACGGGGACCTTAAACATACACACACACACACACACACACACACACACACACATTATTGTCAAATTTTCTCACTCTTCTGGGATCCTATGATAACCCCCAAATGACCTGCCTCCACTGGCCAGCACTGAGTCCTTTCACACTTTTAAAGATTCCAAAGCCAAATTTTCAAGGTGTCCTGAATATCAAATAACCCAGACGGCTCTTCTCCCATGGTAGAAAGGGTGTTAAAAATTCTTTCCTTCTAGATGATTAGACCCTTTGAAAGGTCAGAGGATAAATAAATTTAGCTCCAGCAATAAAATGGAAAGATCCCATCACAGAGTTACCCCAGCGCCCGATTAATAAGTTATGTTGGAGGAGACTGCCCTATTGATCCAAACTGTGAGAAGTCACAGTTTTCCAAGAGCTGACGATGCGCTGGGAGGGAGATTCCCATGTTGTCAAAAGCTGTCACGCATGCTAATCTTGGCATCGCTCCCTACCGACGTGCAAGAAAAAGGAATTCAAGTCAGCCTGCTGGTGTTTTTGTTCTTTCTTCTATATGTGAGGAAAGACATACTATAAATACATATAACAAACACAGCAATTATTTTGCACTTGCTTCCTGCAAGTTAAGGGAATGCTAAGGAAAGAAGGAGACCCTAGGACTTGTCATCCTGAACAACGGCACGTGGGTAAAGAGAACTAAGTGATCCTGTGTGTTGCTGTCCTCCCTAGCTTCCCCACACTCTGACATCCTCCTCACTGACCCCACTTTTGTGATTCTTCTGAGCAGAGAAGCTGGAGGAACCCATCCTAAGGAAGGTCTAGGGAAAGAACATTTCAGATTTTTCCAGAGCTATCTTTCACCCTCTAAAGCAGGAGGCAGCAAACGTTTTTTGTAAAGGGTCCCATACTAAACATTTTTGGCTTTGCAGGCCCTATCATCTCTTTGCAACTATTAACATCACCAATGTAGTGTGCAAAAGTGGCCAGAGGCACTAAGTAAATGGATGTGGCTGTGTTTAAAACAAAAACAAAGCTTTATTTACAAAAATAGGCTCTGGGTCACAGTTTGCCTTCCCCTGGTCTAAAAGGCATTAAATCCCTCTTGAGTCTTGAACGTTAAAAACAAGCAAGCAGACAAACACCCTACTGCCAAGAAACAGAAATATACTGTCTTTGGCAGAAAGCAAAAAGAACTCAGCTCTTCGCAAGAACACAAGGCATTCCTGAGCTTTGGAACCAAGTGCCCGTGCTTTTCTTGCGGATGTCGTTGAGGATGTCATTATAATGGGGAACTTAAGTCAAGTGGGATTTTGCTCTTGCTGAAAAAAAAAAAGCAAAACGTTTAAATTGGATCTCATCCTTTCTCTTTTAGATATAAATTCAAGTCAAAAGTTGCCATAAGCCATGTTCTGTGATGGCGTTCAGCTTGGGCAGAAGTTGGCTGGAAAAATATTGCGACTCACAGGCTTACCCACTGCACCTGTTGCAAAATTTCCCTGAGAGGCTGCGGGGAAAAAAGCAAGCTAACTTTAGACTGTGAGCAAGGGAGGAGCAGGAATCCATCACGTTCTCTGGGATGTGCCTGTTGGATCATGGTCTATTTACAAAAATAGCTTCCAAGGACTGTTCTCCTTGGCAAACATAAAGTCACACACACACACACACACACACACACACACACGTGTCTTTTATTCTTAAGCTAAAAGATACTCCAAAATAGTAGTTTTTAATATTTTGGAAACAGGGACTAATTCAAGTATGTGATAAAAGCTACATGCTATGCCAGTGGAATACAAATAAATACATGTTAATATATATTATATATTAATATTAATTAATATAATAGAATAATCAATATTATATATTAATATAATAATTAATATTATATATTAATACATGTTTATATATATATATATAATTTTTTAACACCCCTTCCTCCCTGCCCGGACCTGCCCACATATCCAAGGATAAGAAAGTCATACCTCAGAGAGATTAAGATTTTGCCTGGAATCTGATAAGACTGAAACAAATGTTGGGGGGAAAGTGGACTGCCTAGACAAGATACAAGACTCCCCCGGACAGGATGGGAGCATGGAAATCCTTTTCCCACCTCAAAAAGTTCACAGAATCTCAGCCTTCAGTGGCAAGAGCTTTCCAGGACAGGTCAGTTCTGATACAACATCTCTACCCTTGATGTTCTCTAAGAACATGCTGGCACTGAAAATGTCTTTCTCAAAAAGCTATTATCCACGGACTCTTCACCGGGATGACAATTAGAATAGGCGTTTACATATGCGGAGTAACGAGCAGAGTTGAAAGGGTCCCCTTCCTTCCAAAAATTACCTCCATTAGAAATCCCTTCTTTTAGCTTAAGCTACTTAATCAATGCCAATGATGGAGGGAACACGTTTAAATCCAATATATTATTTGAATTTGCCTGTATTAGGTTAATATTAAAAAGAAAGAGTGAGGTGTCTGAGTGGCTCAGTCAGTTAAGCTGTAAACTCTTGATTTTGGCCCAGGTCATGATCGCACAGTTGGTGGGGTTGAGTCCCATGTGGGGCTTCACACTGACAGCACGGAGCCTGCTTCTGATTCTCTTTCTCCCTCTCTTTCTGTCCTTCACCTGCTCGCCCTTACTGTCTCTCAAAATAAATAAACTTAACGAAAGAAGAGGTAGAGGAAGAGGTAGATGAAGAGGAGGAGGAAGCAGCAGCAGCAGCAGCACCACCACCACCAACAACAACAGTATCAGCACTGGTGTTTTCTGTTTGTGTTTTTGGTCTTTGTTTTTGATAAAGGCAGCAGGAATAAAGGAATATGGTGTCTCCCATCATCTAGGTGACTGTGGACCAAAATTAACAAGAGCTAACATTTCCTGAGTACCAGATGCTTCATAAAGTACTTTCACTGCTCAGTGTGACTTGGTTCTTCCCACAGTCCTACACTAGGAGGTACTCTCACTGTCCTTATTGCACAGATAGGACACTGAGGCTTTGAGACAGTAAGTGACAATTTTTGCTTTGCATCGTAAGGGGAGCATTGGAGATTCAACCTAGGTCCTCTGGCTCTAGGCTATCAAGTCTTAGCTTTACCAAACACATCATGTGCTTGAGAAGTCTTCATCCTATTGTGGCCCTGACAGATAACTAAGAGACCATGGAAAGATCATTCAATTCTGGGGATTCAAGTCTGAAAGTTGGCAGTCAACAACTATTCAAAAATTAATTTGGAAATGCAAATAATATAAGATAACCAAACAGTCTTTAAAAAGAAACAAACTAACAAGACTTATGCTATCTGATTTCAAAACTTGTTAAAAGGCTACAATACACAAGACCATGTGATATCAATATAAAATAGATGCATACAAAAATAAAGAACAGGTGTAAGCAATACAAGTTACCATCAATTCGGTGAGAAAAGTTATGTATATATTGTTAGCTAGAATATTGGACAGCCATATGAAAACAAATCCTTGTCTCTTTTCTTACTCTATACATAAAAAGTGAATTCAATATGGATCACCAGTCTAAACATAAACCAAGAAGCATAAAGTTTTTAGAGAAAATAAATAACACATTTGTGATGTCTGAGTAGACAAACAGAAATCATAAAATAAAAAAATACATTAGATTTAATCAAAATTTAAAATATTGCTCCTCAAAAGGTATCATTAAGGAAGGAAGTAAATAAGGTATAAAATAGGAAAAAAGACATTTATGGAATTTGTCTAAAGAAAAATGTATATCCAGAATAGACAAAAAAATCTACAAAACAGTAAAATGGTGACAAATCCAATAAAACGATAGGCGCAAACTTGAGTACACAAATTATAAAGGATATAGGAATGGCTATTAGGCATGAAAAGATGTTCAACATCATTTGCAATCAGAGAAAACCAAACTGAAATCAAAATAAAAGAAGACTCTACACCACCAGAATGTTTCTGTTTTTTAAAGAGAAATAGCAAATGTTGGAGAATGTATAAAAAGAAACACAATCTGCTGATAAGAATAGAAAATAGTACAATCACAACAAAGACTAGTTTGGCAGTTTCTTATAAAAAATTATTCCTCAAAATGTTTAGTCAGGACCCCTATACTCTCTTAATTATTAAGAAGCCCAAAGATCCTTTGTTTATACAGTAATTATAAATCAACAGTTATGATATTAGAAATTACACAAATTTTAAATATTTCCTTATTAATGCACTTGAAATGACAAAATATTTAATATTTTAATGAGAAACTATACAGTATATGTCAAAACAAAAAGAATTAGTAGAAGTTTTACATTATTATAAATCTCTTAAAAATCTAGTTTAAGAGTAGACAGGTGCATTCTTCTATCTTTCTCTGCATTATCTTGATGTGATGTTAGGTTGAAGTATATGAAGGAAATCTTGCCTTACAATAGAAAATTAGTTGAAAAAGAAAGGGCCACTTTAATGGCCTTTTTCAGATAATTATGGGTACTTTTTTTGTCACTAAACCAACATTCAGTGGCAGATTTTTGAAAGAGGAATCAACCACATCAATAAACTTTGTATCAGTTACATTAAAATCCATTGGTCTGTCTTGTAATATACATTGATCTTCACCTCATGCAAGATGTTGTAACACTAGGCAGTGACCCATTTGGAAAACATTGGTCCCCTGAATGATGTGGATCTTCCAAATTATACAATCTTTTTATATCACATTTGTTAATATTACCACCAGTCTCATCAGGAAAGAGCATAATCCTGAAAAGTTGTTAAGCTCATGGCTAATACGTGTTTTCTGAAATTCTGATTTTTGCTTGAAAGCTCCAATTTTATCAATGACAACAAACATGGTCAGTTATTTTCCTTAAAATGACAGACTTATTTTGCTCATTTACAAGAACATATCTGGGGCACCTCGGTGGCTCATGGTTAACCATCTGACTCTTGACTTCAGCTCAGGTCATGATCTCATGGTTCAAGTTTGAGCCATGTGTCAGGCTTTGCTCTGAGCACAGAGCCTGCTTAGGATTTTCTCTCTCCCTCTCTTTCTACCTCTGCCCTGCTCATTCTCTCTCTCTCCCTCCCAAAAGAAGTAAACTTAAAATTAGATTTTTAAAAACAAAATATTGAGGTTCCTGGGCATCTCAGGTAGTTAAGCATCAGACTCTTGGTTTCAGCTCAAATCATGATCTCACAGTTTGAGGGTTCGAGCCCCTCATCGAGCTCTGAGCTGACAGCATGGGGCCTGCTTCTGATTATGTCTCTCCACCCTGCCTCTGTCCCTCCCCCAATCACTTTCTCTCTCTGTTTCTCTCCCTCAAGGTAAATAAACTTAAAAAATAAAATTTAAAAATAATTAATTAAAAGATATAAAAGGAAGTATCTGCCATACATAAAAGTCTGAATAATCAGTCTGTGTGTCAATAACAAATGATGTTCCATGAAAAAAGTAGCCAGTTTAGCTTGTAACTCAAACAACTGCACAACTATGTTTCCTTGTGCTAATCAACATATTTCCATATGCAGAAGTGCCATTTGTGTAGTATCATCCCATTATACAAATAACTGAAAATATGAGTACTCCAGAGATTTAATAAAATTAATAATTTTTTACTGATTCATCAAGGATGTTCTTTNAACTGTGAGATCATGACCTGAGCTGAAGTCGGATGCTTAACCAACTGAGCCACCCAGGCGCCCCTCATCAAGGACTTTCTTAACTGAAACTGCTGTACTCATATGAATGTTTGGTAAAGAATAAATACTCAGGAATATCATGAGTACTGAAGGCTCCATTTGTTTTTTCTACCCAATATTGAATTTTTATCAGTAGTATGAATGTCAATGTAGTAAAAAAAAAAAAAAAGTAAATACCATGTCAAAAATTATCACAAAAATGGCTTTGACACTCAGGGTCCATGGACCACAGCCAGAGAACCACTGTTAAAAATGTAAGGATCAACCTACCCTCTGACCCAGCAATTTCACTTCTAGGTATTTACACAAATGAAAATGGACATCTACCAAAATACTAGGTAACAAGTTTATGGCAAACTCATTCAAAATTGCTCTGGACTGGAAACAAACCAAATATCCATCAAAAGGAGAGAAGGTAAACAATGTATCATGCATCTACAGAATGGTACGGTAGTGGATAATAAAGAGAAAGATAGCAACACCCAGAAAGCAACATTGGGTGCTTTGTTCAAAACATTATGTCTAGTGAGAGAAGCAAGGCATAAATGAATATATACTGTGTGGATGCTCCTGAGGAGGCTGGACTGGAAAGGGCATAAAGGAACAATTCTGGAGGAAAACATGTTCTATAGCTTTGTTTAGGTATATATAATTTCCAAAATATACTGAATGGAATGCTTAAGATTTATACATTTTACTGTATGTTGATTATATCTCTATGAAACAAAAATAGTATAGATTCCCTTAGTTTTGAGGTTACGTTTTCTCTACTTGCAAAACAGAGAAGTGGACAAAGAACAGAAACTCAGCAAATGTTTCCTCAATGAATAAAAGCACGCAAACACTGAAGGCATATGTAGATAAGATGTGCAGATGACCAGCATCTCCTCTGTACTGGAAGAATTTCCATTATCTCGTAAATTTATATTTCTGCAAAAAATTACATACTATGAGTCTCAATTACTGAATTAAGTGTCTGACCTACAAATTTAGCAAAAACAAGAATGTAAAACAACAAGAAAGAAGTAGTAAATATTAGATATTAATAAAACAGAATGCAGAAGATCAATAAAGCCAAAAGTTGATTCTTGGAAAAAACAAAATAAACCTCTGGCAAGATAGATCAGGAAAAGAGAAAACAAAAAGCAACTATTTTAAATGCAAACAGAATAGAATGATCAAAAAACAAGAGTCATGAAGGTACTACCTGTAAGTATATGTCAATAATTTTGAAAACCTAAATGGAATATCTAGAAAAATAATTCACTGAAACTTATTCAAGAACCCACCTCTACTCCTTGAAAACAAAATCAGACAGTGATTTCACAGATGAGTACTACCAAAATCTCAAAGAACATATCCAAATTTCACACATACATTTCCAATTAACAGAAAAAGAGGTACAATCCAGGGTATGAGACTGACACCAAACTTATCAAAGTATTACAAAACAGAAAATTAGAGTTTCCTTTTTAAAAGCTTACTAAAATAAATCCATCAGTGTAATATAATAACCACACCAAAATTGAGTTTCTACCAGTTCTATAAGAATGGCTTATTACTAGAAAATTCCTAAATGCTTTTCACAATATCAGATTTAAAGAGAAGAAAATTCACATGAGTATCTCAGCTGATACCAAAAAAAAAAAAAAAGACAGAATTTAACATGCATTTATGGGGAGAAAAACTAAAGAAGGCCCCACAATTTCTTTTGTTTCTAATTAGAAACAAAAAGTTCCTTAACCTGATAAATAAGATCTATTAAAAACCACAACTAGAGTAAACATGATGATAAATGGTTCAATCTTTGAAGCATTCTCTTTAAATTAGGAATGAGGCACATGCCAGCCACCAGTGTACTCAACAGAAGTAGAGACAGAAAAAGAAAAGAAAAGAAAAGAAAAGAATGAAATAAAACTGATAGGACTTGCACATAATAGGACAGTTTACATAGAGCTCTACCCCCCCAAATATACAGAGAGGCAATTCATTGAAATGACACAAAAGTTTACTAAGGTGGCTTTTATTATTTTACTCACTGACTGAGACTCCTTGCTCTTGCTCTATGCAATTTAACCATTCAAAGAAAGTGTAGATTCTTCTGGAGTTAGGAAAAACATTGGGAAGTTTTTTCTTGAGTAAGTTTTCCAAGTATAAATAAGATTTATCGCAGAACTGCATTCAGACTACCATATTGAACCTGACTTTGAGCTAGAGGACAGTTCAGTTATACCATCTTCCCTTTTTAACTGAGGTTAACTGACTAACTGTAAGTTTCTGTGACCAGAGGGACAAAAATAATACAACACAGGTCAGATATATTTTAGATGAATTAATTTACTAGGCATTAGATATGGTAAGTATTCAAAGTAAATATCCTGGACAATGGGAAGCCCTATCGCAATAGGAGGCAATGGAGGCAAGTACAAGAGAGTGAAACTACGGTCATAATACATTTCTCATCTTTGTGGCTTTTTTCCTTGTTTTGAATTTTCAACCCAATTCAAGGATACTCGTGACTGAGGACTGATTTTGGCACATAATATCTTTCTTAGGAGTGTCGATCTGGTATTGATAATGCTAGCTTCTTTCTCCTGTAATTTAAATGGAGAGGAAGTTACTGCCGGAGGTGTGGGGGGAGGGCCCACATCTTGGGCGACAGTCAGCAAAGAGATAGACAAGTTTGAGCCCTATGCTCAGAGAAAGGACAAGACAAGGAGTCAGACGTCGATGGAACTCGAGGGTATTATACTAAGTGAAATAAGTTAGGTAGAGAAAGACGTATACCGTATGTTTTCACTCATATGTGGAACAGGAGAAACTTAACAGAGGACCTGGGAGGGGAAGGGAAAAAGAATAGCTAAGGAGAGGGAGGGAGGCAAACCATAAGAGACTCTTAAATACTGAGAACAAATCCAGGATTGGTGGGGTCTGGGGGAGAGGGGAAAATGGGTGATGGGTATGGAGGAGGGCACTTGTTGGGATGAGCACTGGGTGTTATATGGAAACCAACTTGACAATAAACTATAACAAGAAAAGAAAAGCCCAGAACCCAACTCACCTGGCTTCTGCATTCATTCCTGGTCCAATTCTACTCTCTGACATTAGTTCTATAAGATAACAAAGTTCTGTGGGTTTCTGCGACTTTCAAGAATAAAGCACTGACAAAAGTATATGGAAAAATAGGGCTTTAATGCATTAGAAGGCTCTTCTATTGAAAAGACTAGGTATTAATGATTTTTTCAGATACTTCTCATCTTAGCACCTTCTAAGAGAAAACTTTGTGTCTGTTTCTAATTAGGTTCCATGGACTCCAAGGACATGTAAGCAGCATACTTGCCAGTATCCAAAGCCACAGGATAAACATGCTACATCTTCCCACAGTGTCAAATTTACTACATATTATATAATTTAAGATACTTTTTTTTTTTTATTACACTAAGACTTTGCATGAATATTTAAGATAAAATACCAGACTTCAAAGAAATTTCTGCTTGTTGGCAGACTGCTTGAGGCTACGTTTGAGCCTCATGGGGTCCCACATTGCTTTCCTCTGCCATTAGGGGTTCTTTAAGAGAAAAGTTTGAACACTCATGCATTATAATACCAATAACTATAACAGTGCAAAAAGTAATTCCATTTGCCAGCATGTATAATTTAGTCTCTTCACAATTAAACTTCCCATTTTATTATTACGTTTAAAACACGACAAATTATTTAGAGGTCCACAGCAGTTTCTGTGCAACATTCTGCATTATTTACTCACTTTCTTTCCACATATTTTCATTACTGGATCTAAAACACTAGCATCAAACAGAATGTAACACAAATGTGTATCAACATATTCAAACTAAAATTCTAAAGTAAAACAAGTTTACTAACCTTATATCTAAACTTACGGCCATTTTCAAACACTGATTTTACTGAGAAGAGAGGTTAAATATAAATAAACCGTGGTTTAAGGGTGATGGGGCGTAGCACAAATAGAACAAAGTAAGTCTTAAAGGGCTAAGTTCAATACATAGTACTGAGAAGAGAGAGAGGGAGGGAGGGAGGAAGAAAAAAGAAAGAAAAGAGAAAGAATGAAAGAATGGATAAAAGAAAGGAAGAATGAAAGAAAGAAAAGAGATATGCAGTTGCTTTTTTAAGACATTAAGAGATCCTTTAATGACTTGCTTTCCTAATTTATACACAAAGTTTATTAATGTAAAATGTGGTTATATTTTAATAACATTTTAACCCAAGTTTCCTATGGTAAGAGTAATCTGGTAAACCATAAAATTAAGCTAAATTCAATAAACTAAAGCAAAAGAAATCATTAAACTCTCTCCAGAGCAATGCCTGTTTTCAAGCTCTTGGTTAAGTGTCCATAAAAAGCTCAACAAGATATTTAGTTGGCTCTTTATTACCATCACTTTCCCATTGACTTACTTGGTAATTTCAGATATGCTTTATTTTCAGTCTGGATTCATTTTCTGTTGGAATTGACTCAAAAAAAAAAAAGAGTTTTAATTTTCCCTGATCACTAACTTCCAACTTCCAGTTTTGTGTCAGACAGTTAATAATCTGTAAACAAACGCTAAAACACACTTGAGTCTTCCTTAAAGAGATTTCTAGATTTTGTTACCGAATCGTAGAGTTGGTGAATTTTATAGGCAAAATGAACACTGGTTAAACCTCTTTTTCTTTTTTATTTATCTTATTTATCTTTTTTATTTCCAGCAAATGGAAGTGGAGCAGTGAGAACCTTATTCAGGGTCCCATACCTCATTAGTAGCAGGATCTGGACACCAATTCCCAGCCCAGGACATTCTGCTCCCCTGACTCTGGGCAAAGCAAATTATTTGGGCTTTTATATATCGGATTTTGACATCATTAATTTTATCTGTGGTCCTTGTGATGTTCACACATTTTCTGTATTGATCATAAAAAGAACTATCACGTCTCCTTTGGATAAATAACAAATTTCAAAGGTCTCTTGCTGTCATTGGGAAATATCAGTGGTGACACAGGTGGTCTTCGATGCTTCTTTATAAATTATATCTGAATTCGAGTAAATTCCAAAAAAGAGGAAATCCAAATTTATGCTGTCGATTTTCATGGTCAAATAAGAATACCCAAGTCAGAGAATGAATCAAAATTTCAACATTCATTATAGTTATAAAATTCCCGAAGAGCCTAGAGAGAGTCATGTACATGAACTGATTCTTAATCTTTATCATTTTTAATGTGTAAAATCTACAGACATGCAATTTAAAACCTGTATGGGCACTTGGCCAGGAAATGTTTCTTACCAAGTAGACAGCCATATTTGTCACACACATATATATACTTTTTTGTTATATATTTCCTGTTTAAAAATAACCCTTATGAATCATTTTTTGACGACTGAAAGAGTAATAATGTGATTTTCAGAGAATAAGAACCTTATGAAGCAATTTTTATACTAATTACTATGGAACTTCATTACTGAGGCTGGAAGAAAGAAAGAAAATTACTTGTAGAAGATCTGATAACAGAACACCAGGACTTGAATTCAAGTGTTTTCATATCAGATCCAAAGCTTTGCCCCTTGTATCATCTGTTTGTCTTGGAGCCTGTAGGCTCAGAACATAGGGAACATCAAAGGTTCTAGAAATTTGCTAGTGCCAATCTGAGGATTATCACTGCTCAGTATCTGGTATCCATTTCCATCAAAACTGGCATTGACTTGTTGCTACTCCAGCCTAATTTTCAGTCCTCATCCCGCTGACCCCCTCTCAGTGGCCTGTGATGCTGCTACCCTTCTTTCTCACTTGAAACACTCTCATTCCCCTGCTTCTATGATATCTGCTCTTCTCTTCACTTCCTATTTCTCTGCCCATTCTTCCTTCTTGCCATTATACGTTTCCCCTCCTCCACTCCACCACGAATGTTAAGAGGTCCCAGAGGCTTAGTCCAAGCATCCTTTCTCCTGTCTCCTTGTAGGTCACCATTCACATCCAAACCTGTGATTTCTATTTATCCCATGTGGATAAATAGCACCCAGGATCTCTCATCTGCAGTCTGAACACATATACTCAAAGGTATCTTCAAATTTTCGATTCAATATCACATCTCAGAATTCAATAAGTCTCAAAAATATTGATGTCACCCTTCTCCAAACTCAGTCTCCTTCCAGGCTTCAATAACTGGTGAACAGCAGCTTCATCCCAATCATTTCATGAGAAGCCTGGAATCCCCTTGAACACTAGCTTGCCAAGCCACCAGCCCTACCAGTGAGTCACACCGAGTCCTACCAGAAGTGGGCTCCTCTCCTTTTTATTTCTACCACCTTGTATCCTCCATTGTTCTCTCCTGTCCAAGGCTTTTCATTGCCTAACAGGTCTCCCAAAGAGATTCCAATTCATTTTTCACCCAGTGACCTGAGCTATCTTTTCACAGTTTGGCGGCTTGCTACTATCTCAGGATAAAGTCCTAAGTCTGTATTATTGTCCTACATAGCCCAGCATGAACTAACTTCTTTTTATCAGGAAGTTCCTCCTGTACTTTTCTCTGTTTGCTCCCTGCATCTCACTGACTTAGGTTTTGATTTCTAGAAGTCATACTTCCTTTTGGCCAAAGGGCCTTAGCAGATTCTGATCCCTCTACGTGGAATATTCCAGTCCTCCCTATCCCACTCACACTCTGTCTGTTTCTGTCTCTGTCTCTCTTACACATACACATCCATGCCCATGCACACACACTATACTACACTCTTTATTCTACATAACTCTTACCCTTCAGAACTGAGCTCAAAAGAAACTTCTTCAGGGAGCCCTTTTCCAGTGTGCCCACCCCACCCCTGCCTCTGGCAGGTTCATTAGTTATGGACACCCAGATAACCATGTTCTGTTCCTTCAGGACACTTATTTCAGTTTACAGTTATGGTTTTATTAGTGTGGCTATTTGTTTAATGTCCACTTCCTCCATGAAGCAGGGCCTGGATCCCCGGGGCCTCGTGAGGCACAAGGCATTGTAGGTACTCAATAATTATGATGAGTGAATCAATTTCTGCTTTAGAAAGGATTCAATGTGAGAACGAGGGACAAAGTACAACACTAAAAAATGAAAAGGTTAATTGCTTCCAAACTTCTATTTTCAATTACTAGCCTCCCTTTGGGTATTTTTATTGCATGGGTAGTGCCATAATGTACCAAGTCGTCTATGCTGGAAGCCTAATAATCATTCTCATTCCGTCTTTTCCCTAGATCAGCTAATCCTGCTGTATTTATCTCTAACAGGCAAGCAGGGGCCTCCCCGTTCTATCCCCTCTAGCATCACTAAAACCATCCAGTCTAAGGTACCCTTTCTCCTACTGGAATTACTGCAATAGCTGCTTAACTAGTCTTCCTACTTTCCTCTTGTTCTAAAATTATTTCTCTACTTACAAGTTAAAATGATTATTGAAAATGAATAAATCAGATTGCTTCAAATCCTGTTTTAAAAACCCATAATATTAAAAAGAAAAACTCCAAAACCATGATTCTCTGTCATATCACTATTTTATTCTTCTTATGAAATGATACTTGTCTGATGATTTTCTGTCTGGCTCCAACAAGAATGTGAATGTAAACCTCATGAGGTCAAGCACCTGGTGTCTGCACCTATTTTGACAGGCACTTAGTAGGTATTAGGAGCTATTGTTAAATTATTGAATGTATGTTGACTGTCATCTATTTTGCCAAAATCCCCTTTCAGAACATCTTGCAAGGGTTTGCTTCCTGAAAAAAGTCAGGGGCTCCGTTTACCCTGAGTCTTACTGTGAGGTTTGAGAACCCCAGGAAGTCAAGGAGGAGCCCAGAAATGACTTCTGATGTTAGGCCCCCACAGAAGGCTTATTATATCTTGAATAAAATCTACTTAACAATTCATGACCTTCAGAATTCATATGAAAGAAAGATAATGTGATCCTCTAATTTCTTGTTCTTTCCAGTCCTGACTTAGTGTGAGGACTGGAAAGTGTAGCTAACAGGGCAACAGGGTAATCATCTTCATTATCTCCTCTTTTCAAAATTGCTCACGAAGTGCTTCAAATGAAAAGGGGCCCACTGGTGCCCCAGGACTGTGAGTTTAAGTGGTGTTTTTTTTGTTGTTGATGCTAATTAAGTAGGTTGCAGACTGGTTACTTAGCAATATCCTTCACTGAGATCCCCAGTACTCAAGCTTAATTATATGTGTTAGGCCTAAAGTGGTCATTACTAAGATGTGAGCAGACGATATCCAGGGATTGGATGCTTTCTCAGTGTTTCTTGGGTCTGGCATGTGGAAACTCCTGGAATGTGCAAAGCCATTTTTATGGAAAGATACGCTGAATTATATTGTGGTATTTCACTACCTACTGGCTCAAATGAGAACACAAAAAAAGAGACATCATCTTGTAAACCAAACTATTTTAAGTATAGTTTCACATATTTAAATGTATTGGAATAGAGTAACACTATATACTTTGCACATGGGTTTGAAGAAGCTCTCTTAGCGTTAGCATACCCCTTGTTTGTATGAAGCAGTTTCTACACCTCCCTTCAGTTGGTGTGAATAACAACTTCCTAAATCAATCTGCTCAGCATATGTGAAAGAACAACTCCATTAAAAATCAAATTTCTCATGGGCTTTAATGGAATCCATCAATATTGTGTGTTAGTGGGGAAAAAATCCATAACCCTATTTTTTTCCCAAACAGAAAACAAACTATTGATTTTTTTCAACAGATTTTTACTCGTTTAGTTCTTTTCCCTCTCAGACATCAGTCTGCTGCCACTGTCTGTGAGGCAGAGATGAAAATGTGCTGATTTTATGCTAGCACAGCTGACTAGGGAGTGCTCCGCGGAAGCAGAGCAAACAAATGTAAACAACATAAAATATTTAGATCACAGAAACATTAAGAACGATTTTGGTGATGGGCATGAATTATATTTAGTGGACAGATCATCTATGTAACAGCAAGAAGCTGATAATCCTCCAATGTTTTTACAGACAATAGAGACAAACCACAGTTCAGAATAAAAAGCTAGGAATCTGGCAGATTGGAAAGGCAGCCACCATTTAAATGGATTGGATATAAACATATTCTAATCTGAATCCTGTCACTGTGGTTGTGTGAGTGATTTGCATTTTTTCCCCAACCTTCATTGGCCAATATCCATTTTGTCCCACATTAATAAAGTCTTAAATATTTATCTTAGAGAGTAAGTGTAGCAACTCTTTTCTTGAAAGCTGATGGAGGACACACATCTGATTCACCACTGTATCCTCAGTGAGGCTAACAGCTAGGTGCTAACATCAGGGATGGGGAGAGGTGAGAGAGGCGTGGCTATACTGAGAGGCAAACTAATGAGAGATAGTAAGTCCATACAAAAAGGGCACCGAGCACCCTTTCATAGCCTTCTCTCTGGCATTTACTCCATGCTAATATATCCCTCTAGTAGATTTTCATCAATTTTAACAATCATTCTATATCACATTACCTTTAAAAAACTTGATGGCGGTCCATAAAGGGAAAGTCAAACACTGATTCTTTCTTGTTTGAATGACACTTTAGGGAATCAAATAGTTGTTCAGAAAAAGTTACTCTTTAGAGAAAATTCCCAGCAAATGAATGGATAAGAATTGATACAAGTGGAACACCACCATTTTACATTTCCTTTTGAAATAATAGAACCAGGTAATAATAACAGCTTATAAAACCAAAAGGTGAAAAATCTTGTGAGGTGTTTTAAACTGGAGACACTGAACTGATAACATAAAAATCTGATGATTAACTTTAGAAAAAAAAAAAAACAGACATTATGTATCCTCTAATGTAGAGCAGTAAGATATACATGAACCACTTTCAAGATAAGCCAAAAATTTGAACCTGATTCTGATAAAGCCTCTGGTCTAAAGGGCAGTTTATAGGAAATACCAGGGGTAAATGAATACATTAAATAATACTATAGAGATGAAACTCACAAAAAATCTAGTGGGTGAGAAATTCTAGAACACAGTAGTCTTTAAAAAACTAAAGAGAAAATGATTACCATTAAATGATATGTAAGTAATATATTAACCAAATGCAGTGCATGGACCTTGATTATTTTCAACAAGGAAACATAGTGATAATTTATGAGACAAATGGAGAATTTACACTGTTTATTTGAAGATACTGAGAAATTATCAACTTTGTATTTAAAGTATGGTAAGTTGGGGTTGCCTAGGTGGTCTGACTTCCGGGTTAAGCATCCAACTTCGACTTCAGCTCAGGTCATGATCTCATAATCTGTGAGTCTGAGCTCCATATTAGACTTGGTGCTAACAGCTCAGAGCCTGGAGCCTGCTTGGAATTCTAGGTCTTCCTCTCTTTCTGCCCGTGCCCCCACTCACACACATGCATGCTCTCCCTTTCTCAAAAATAAACAAACTTTAAAATACTTTAAAGTATATAAGATGTTATCATATAAAGAGGTACACCAGAATGTTCACTGATGATATAATGTCTGGAGTTGCTTTTAAATAATCCTTTTAGAAGAAAGAGGAGAATTAGATGAAACAAGACTGTCCATGTGTTTATAATTGTTGAAACTAGACAATGGGTACACTGAAGTTCATTATACTACTTCTCACGCTACAACTGAAATTTTCCACCAATGGTGGAGTGTAAACTGGTGCAGCCACTCTGGAAAACAATACAGAGGTTCCTCAAAAAGTTAAAAATAGAACTACCCTATGATCCAGCAATTGTACCACTATGTATTTACACAAAAGACACAAAAATGCAGATTTGAAGGGGCACATGCACCTTAATGTTTATAGCAGCATTATCAACAATAGCCAAATTATGGAAAAAGCCCAAATAATCAATGGATAAAGAAAATGGGGTGTGTGTGTTTGTGTGTGTCTACATATATAAATATATATGTGTGTATATATGTATGTGTTATATATGCATATATTATATATGTATATTTGTATATGTATGTATTATATATGTATATATTATAGGTAGGAATATTACACAACCATAAAAAGAATGAAATCTTGCTGTTGCAATGACATAAACGAAGCTAGAGAGTATTATACTAAGTGATAAGTCAGTCAAAGAAAGACGAATACCATATGATTTCATGCATATGTGAAATAAAACACAAAACAGATGAACATGAGAAAGAAAAAAATAGAAAGGGAGTCAAACCATAAGAGACTCTTAACTGGAGAGAAGAAACTCAGGGTTACTGGAGGGGAGATAGTCCCAGTGGGGAATGTGTTACACAGGTGATGGATATTAAGGAAGGGCACTTGGGATGAGCATTGGGTTTAAGTTAAGAATCACTAAATTCTACAACTGAAACTAATATTACACTGTAAGTTAGCTGGAATTTAGAAACTTGAAGATACACACACATGCACGCACAGAAAAGCCAAAAAAATAAAACAAAACAAAAAAAACAGAGAGGGAGGGAGGCTTGGTGGGGAGAGAGAGAGAGGGAGAGGAGGAGAGAGAGGGAGAGAGCACAAGCAGAGAAGAGTGGCAGAGAGAGAGGGAGAGAGGAAGAGAATCCCATGCAGGTTCCACGCTTGGCAAGGAGCCCCATACAGAGCTGGATCTCGCGACAGTGAGACCATGAACTGAGCCAGGTGTTCTTATTATCCTTAATGTATTCACTTCTTTGATAATTTCCCTGAGTGTAACCAATAGACCATCACTGCTACAACTTTCTCCCCCATGGGGATGACCTCCTTACACTACACCTAGCTACTGGGTCCCTGGCCCCCCAACTCACCCTGCATACGGCGCTGCACCACAGGGAAGCCCTCCTCACATGAGTCCCAATCCCAAGCCTCCCGCACAAAGAGACACACTCTTCACCTAGCTTGGGTTTCATACCCCCTGCCAGGCTGCCTTTACATGGACACAGTCCTCAGCCTCCTAAAGCTCTGACACCATGGAACTCCCCTCACCCACCCTCTTCACCATCGCCACACATAAGTCTATCAGTGTGAACCTTCCTTACCTTGCCTAACACACCAGGCCATTTCTTCATGGAAACAACTTTCTCATTTTCCTTCTACTTTGACCTCGTCATCCTCAACACCCCGTGGATGCACCCTCCTTTTGTCCTTTAGGCTTTGACATCCTGCGCAGAGGCACCCCTTACCGTGGCCAATTACAGACTTCTTTCTCATCTTCTCAGGCTCCAACACCACATGCTAGGCAGTCGTTCTATTCAACGCCCTCCACAGCCTGCTTGATTTTGACACCCTGTGCTCGGCAACGCTCCTACACGCGAATGCCCTCCTCACTTTAGTTGGCTCTTCTTTTACTTCATCATGTTATTTTATCCCCATTATCAAGAAGACAAGAGACAAAAATAAATGTTGACAAGGCTTTAGAGAAAAGGGAACCATGGTGTACTGCTGGTCGGGATGTAGGATGGTGCAGACACAAAAAGGGACAGTATGGAGCGTCCTCACAAATTAAAAATAGAACCGCTACATGATCAAGCAAGTACGCTTCTGAGCATACATACAAAGAAAACGAAATCACTATCTTGAAGAAATATCTGCAACCCCATGTTCATTACAGCATTATTCACAAAAGCCAAGACATGAAAACAACCTAAATGCCAACTGACAAATGAATTAATAAAGAAAATACGGTGAATACATAGAGTGGAATATTAGTCATCCACAAAAAAAAAAAAAGGAAATCCTGCCATTTGTGACAGCATTTATTGACCCTGAAGACATTATACCAAGTGAAATACACCAGACAGAGTAGAATGGTGGCTTCGGGGGCTGGGAGCTGATGGAAAATGAGAAGATACTGGTTAAGGGGCACAAGCATTCAGCTACAAGTTCAAGAGCTCTATGTACAGCATGGTAGTTATAATTAACAAAACTGTTCTATCCATCAAAGTTAAGAGAGTAGATCTTAAATGTTTCCACCACACACAAATGATAATTATATGTATGTAGTGAAGGTATTAAGTAACCTTATTCTAGTAATCATCTTACAGTATTTATCTGTTTGAAATAATTACATTGTGTACCTCAAACTTACATATTGTATGTTAGTATCATCTTCATAAAGCTGGAAGAGGTTTTATTTTAAGGTTATTGCAGATTTACATACACAGGTATAAGACTAATAGACATTTCACCTATCCTTTGCTCAATTTTCCCTAAAAGTAACAGTTTACAAAAGTCTATTACAAAATGGAAGACTTACATTAATGAAATGTACCAATATAATTTAGGTATCTCAAATTTTACATGCAGGTGTGATATATTTAGCTTCCTGCAACTTTATCACCTGTATCGAATCATGTGAAAACTCCCCAAATCAGTACAGAACATCCTTCCTGTTACACTTTCAAAAGCCCACACGTCCTCCTTCCACCCCCACCTGTGCCATGTCTAACTCCTGGCAACCACACATTTGACCTTTAGATCTATGGTTTTGTTACATGAAGTATATTGTGTAAATGGTATCATAAAGCATGTGGTCCTTTGAGATTGGCATTTTTTTTTTACTCAGTCTAATTCCCTGGAGATATATCTTTTTTTTTTTTAATTACTGTGGAGTATTCCAAAGTATAGATGTGTGCCACAGTTTATTTAACCATTCACCTGCTTTTTAAAAATTTTTTAATGTTTATTTTATTTTTTGAGAGAGAGGGACAGAGCACAAGTATGGAAGGCGCAGAGAGAGAGGGAGACACAGAATCTGAAGCAGGGTCCAGGCTCTGAGCTGTCAGCACAGAGCCCAACGCGGGGCTCAAACCCATGAACTGCGAGATCATGACCTGTGCCAAAGTTGGACGCTTAACCGACTGAGCCACCCAGGCGCCCCCCTGCCTTTTTTTTTTTTTTTAATGTGAGTGTAAGAGTGTGAGAGAGAAAGAGAGAGGGAGGGAGAGGGAGAGAGAGACAATCGTAAGCAGGCTTCACGCTCGGGCTTGATCCCATGACCCTGGGATCATGACCTGAGATGCAATCAAGAGTCTGATGCTCAACTGGCCTGCACCCCTACACAGAAACCCTTGGAGTGGGTTGAGCACTTACACTCACTACAGGTCACCATGTGGAGAAATAGCACTTCCCTCCCAGTCTCAAGTAGCAGTGTCTTCTTTGCTCTGCCCTACTTACTGGATTTAGGGCAGAACAGTATGAAAGGGGGATACAAAGGAGCTTAAGTGATTATAAACATTATGCAAAGGCTACTTCAGAGAACGTATTTCCAGCACCTTCTACTACAGTAACTGGTGCCAGTTAAGTATTGGATGTCTGTGAACGAGGGAAGGCACATTTGAGAATGTGCTTCCTCAACAGACAAACTGGAAATCTCTTAATTTAATAATTGATGAATGTTAAATTCTTTGGAGAAAGAGTAAATGATTCTGTAAATCAGAGAAGAACAGAAGGAAACAATAGGAACGTTTTTAAAGAAGGAAACTTTGGAATGGCCAGCAGTGTGGAGCTGAGCCATGGCTTTTCCCTAGCTACTTCCTCCCCCCGTCTCTACCTCACATTCTATGCGTACATGTTCCCTGTAAGCCCACAATGAGTTGGTCACCCTCCATGTCAATGTGGTAAGGAAAAAAAAATTGTGATCTACCACAGTTGTTAGTAAAGCTTTCTCTAAAACTGGAATTAAGTTGAATCACTGGAAATAAACTTGCTGAATGATTAATTTTCTGATCCCTTAGCCAAATAATGAAGGACAATTTCCATCCCCCCAAAAAGTTTTGATTTCATGATGCATCTCCAATGGCCAGTTAGCTATGAACTCATCAGACTCACTGAGATGAAGGTCCATTTCTCAGATGTTTCAAGTGTCCACCTTGCAGCTTATCTCAATTTCTCAATGGTTTACTAAGTAATTGGTTTAGTTTTCCCTTAAATACAGTTGACTGTCTTTTTATTTGTCAGCTTATGTTTTGTCTTGCAGTGAAATACCTTTGGTGAAATATCATACACCCATTTTAAGGTGCCTCTTCTGCATTAGCTTTTATAGAATCAATCATCTAGTGAAATAACTAGAGCCAACAATTCTCACCTAAGAACAAGTTATTTCTTCTCCAACCTTACAAATACTGGTATCTACCAGGAATTCTAAACATACCCATGGTGAAGGATCAACAATTTGGTGTGTGTGTGTGTGTGTGTGTGTGTGTGTGTGTGAGTGAGTGAACTGGTTGCTGATTAATAGTTTGGTAAACTATGAAACACAAGTTTCAATATTTCACTAGATTAAATGAAGTAAAAGGCACTCTGTCAAATTGGTCTGGAAGTTTCTAGGCACTTACTCCCCATTTCGGCCCGTATCTCATCGGGGATGAGTAACAAACACCACAGCCTGGCGCCAGTCTGCAGACCATACTTTGTGTGGCACTGGTCTATACTGACCTCCATTTCACAACTAATTATATCTCGGCTTTTTCTCATTTTCTAAGACTTCATGCATTTGCATGTATCTCTAGGTCAAAGACAATGTTTTCTATTTTGTTAGCATCTCCCAAAGCCTCAGCCTGATAGAGCTTAATAAATTCTTATTGATCAACAGAAGACCAGCTTCTTCTACTCTTTCGATTCCCTTCTCTGCTTTTATCCCTATTACATTCTCTTTGAATATAATTCATTTTAAATCCTTTTTGGAAGAAGGCACAATTTGCAAACTGGCGGCCTGCAGGCTAGATATGGACAATAACTGAGCTTTGTTTGTCCCAGAGAATCTATTAAGAGTCAGCCTTTAACTGATCAAAATGCATTGGCAACCCTAGGCCCAAGTTCACATGCAGCCACCAAACAGAGCTGTGTAGGGCTGCGCCTTCCAGACTGGGTGAGCTTCTCAAGTTCCCCACAACTTGACTTGGTTGATCCAGTTATTAAAGTTACCTGTGTGGAACCTTTAGCGTTTTGAAATTGCAACAGCCCACATTAATAAAATCGAGGTCAATGAACCCTATATAACACAAATAAAGAACAAACAAAAAAGCACCCAATACACTATCACAGAAGCTTGTTTCCCTAACAGCGCATAGGACCAAAACCTTTTGTTACCGCATTCAAAACTCACTAAACCACATGAGAGGAGGAGGTAAAATAATTGTTTCCATTCATCAGCAAGAAAGCTGAGGCTCAAAGGATAAGTAAGTGGTTTCAGACTTCAAAGCAAGCAGGCTAAAAAGCCTGTGGACTCAGACCATGTCTCTATGCCCCACTACACTGCACACTAGTTATGGTGGTTTTATTTCTTACGCATTTTCTATACACACAGCACTAAAGCTTTTTTTCTCTAACATACACAGATCTGTTTTCACAAGTATCCATTCAGCGTTCACAGCAGACCTGTGATAGCAGTTTTGGGGTTTTTATTTGTTTTGTTTTGCTTTTTTAGCATCATACTAATCAGATTCTTTCTCACAAGTTTTTCTCATCCACTATTCTGTGCTACACTGTTCTCCAGTGAACTAACCAAATTGGATCCTTTATTTCCAAATCAAAGATGCTCCACTGGAATGCTTCCAGGAATGGACAATGTCCTCAAAGAGACCTCACATTTTCATTTTTTGTTGAAAACTGTTCTAGGCAGTGATTCGGAATGCCTCTGGCCCAAAAGAAACGTCATGTTCCTGACAGACCAAACCTCAGCATCTCACTCAAAAACTCTAGGAAACCAGTGATCAGAAATTCTTCCATAAGCCTACTATCATAGCAAAAGAACCAACTCCAAATCTCCATTAATAATCCTCCAGAATAGACTGTAGGCCACTAATACTTTGGGATCCTAACACATGGACCATCAAATGATCATTGAGCCCCAGCCTACATAGGTCTCTTGGCTCTCTCTTGTCTTGGGGGGGTCACTTTAACAGGTGGAGATACATGGCTGTGCACATTTTATTAGAAAAGTGTGCAGTTGTACAGGGTAGCCACCATCTTTTTGTGGCTATTTAAATTTAAGTTAATATTAGATAAGATTAAAAATGTAGTTGTTAGCTACATCTCAAATACTCAGTAGCATTAAGGGGTAATCTCAGACAAAGTCTGGCCTTGGCCTGATCCAAGGGACAGAGTCTGAACCACAGGGCCAGCCGTATGTGTGTAAAGAGAGTGGGGCAGTTGTGGGCCATAAGCTGCTGACATGCCTAAGAGATGGATGCCTCATCCAGTGGAGAATCTAGGCTCTACCACTCTCTACTACAGAAGGCCACAGGTTATGTTCTTTCACCAAATAAAACCAACAAAAACATAAAATCACAAATAAACTATCAAGCATGTAAAATCATTCCTCTTGTTCTCCATTAACATTTCCTTCTACTAGTAGGAACTTTATTGGTTCTTAACTTCCCTACCTGACTATAATCTCCGGGAGGGTAGGAGCTGTTCTTTTGTACAATGCGTCTCCAGCACCTGGCACAGGTTAGGTGCTCAGTAAGTATTTACCGAATGAGTACTGAATCTAACAACTGTCTTTAAAAGCATTATAATTAAGGTGAACACAGATCCTGTTTTGCTACCTCCATTCTAGTTTATGCCAATTGCTCTAACGGAGTTATTAACAGAATACTTCCTTCCTTTCAACAGAGTTGTAGTTTATTTTATACATTACATGGTCCTTCTAGTTTAAAGGACCACTGGTCAAGGTGCCAGGAAAAAAGTGAGAAGAGGCTGAGTGACTTCAGTAGCTGCTTCTGTTAACTTTCTCAGTGCACCGATAAATCAGACATTTTTCAGTGCAGGTATTCCCTTTAGAGATAAAATGTCTGGATTTTACTAAAAAATGGTTTTAAAACTGGCTCATATGTGCATTCTTTGTCTTTCTGGTTATAACATTGTCTCTTTGTATTGGGAGGGGGAGGACTCAAAATGAATATAAAATTAGCAACATACACTCATAATCAAGTTGTATATGTAAAATGATCCACTGGTGTCATTAACTTCAGGTGGCACCAAAGTTAACTACTAGAGACTAAGAACTCACTAAAGAAGAAATGACTGTCCTTGCACTAAACCCAAAGGAGTAATATGACAAACTAAATGAGGTTTGCCTGGAGTGTATAACAAGACACACATTGATCTTGTCTCATTTCCTCGTACATTGTGGAGAAGAAAATATTACTCATATTTTAATCAATTCGTGATTTTCAAATTTCTGGGTGGGGGCAGAGAGCATGGGAAGGACATATTTTAAAGATAATTATCAGTCAGCATTTGCTCCTTTATAGTCTTCTATAATCATTTTCTACAGTGAATTTTTTTCTAAGAAGGTAGCTGCATGTTTTATCATGTCAACAAGCATGTATTTTTTTTCACAAGAGAAACATTTCACACATTTCTGCCTTATGCACCAAACTGTGTGTATACTTCAAGAAACACGGATGCGAAGGTGAGATAGAACAGACTGACTTAATATAAACCTCTCTCCCCCTCTCCAGATTTCCTAATTTTCCTAGTAGAAGAAATAGAGGAGAGACCATTGAAACTCTCCAATTTATGAAGAATTCAGGAAGATAAAATACCTCATGCAAAATAAAACAGTATTGAATTTATAATCATGTTATCTGAAGCACACCCAGCTTTCTAATGAACTTTTACATAATAGATTCATGTTAATCAAAATCCTTAAGACTGTATTATTTAATTACAGTGGTTTCCAATGGAGGACAGACCGTCGCACTTCACCCTAAATTATCTGTAGAGGAGAGAATAAGAGTTGTTTCTTTCATTAAGAAGTGAAATTAATTCATATTCAATAGAAGAACTCTCTCTTTGATGAAGCTCTGGGCTACATTTGTACTCAGCAAATACATATTTACATTTGACTGTATTTCTCCAGTCCCATTTCCTTACTTTCCTGTTGGGAAGTAGCTTATAGAGGTAACAAGTTAAACCAAAGAGTCAAAATACAATTTTTCAGATATGGATAACCACGTTCCCTTACTTGCTTTTTTTTTTTTTTTTTTTTTTGGCTCTGTTATAAATTATCCAAGAGTTTTATGGTACAACATGATTGATCTTCTGCCTGAGAATAAAAGCTATGCACCAAGTGACATTATAAAGCCCAGGTCAACTAGGCCATATGTACAGTTATCCCAATTTGATTTGCAGTAGTGGCTCCATGTTCTTTTTCCAAACTGTATGCTTCAGTCACTTCCAGTGATAGTTCCTGCATCTCATTAAATGTTTTCTCTATGTAAAACCTACCAGAGATGGCTAGGGAGGGAAAGGCTATATGTTGTCAGGGTAGAGACTGGTTTATAAACAGTTCTCACTGGTATTATAGAAAAATCTAATTAGATCCATAAATCTCCTTTATCAAAGATGAGATATATACACTGGCAGAATATATCCACCTGTTCTATCAGGACTCTTTCGGAAGTGAGAGAAAGATCAAATATAGGTGGTGACCCAAGGGATCAGATTATGATAACCCTGCCTGGTTCCTCCATCTCTTGGCTTTGTACATCTCCAAAAGGCATTATACTCAGATCCCACGTGGTAGCACTGTGGCTTCCAGAAGCACTAAAATAACATTTTCCCAGTTCTAAACCCAGCAGAGATGTAGGAGTTAAAGTAATGTAGCAAGAGTCTAGAAACGGTCTGATTCACCATATTCCCATCCATGAGCCCATCACTGAAGCAAACAGAATCAAATACTTTGACTGTGGCAGCCAGACCTGAGTGCCATGTCCATATTAACCTCATGAACTAAAAGCAGAGATAGGATGGTCGTACAAAGCAAAATCAAGTATTAGTACAAAAATTGGTAACTGATGCTGGAGACACTCTATAAAGGGAAGTTTTCTTCCCTCTGAATCACTGTTTGCCTCAGCCATCTTTTTTTGATAATGCCAAATATCAGAAATTATTACTGAAAATTCTCCCGCTAATTACTATATCACTATCTTTTAGATTAAATGAAGATGCTCATTGGTAGGGACACTTAAACTTGACTGTTTTTTTAATGCATTTATATTAGGTCACTCATATTCTTCAAGAGAAGTTGTAGATGTGAGAAGAGAAGTAGTCCTAATCACTTGGAAGACCCTTGAAAGCACTCTTTTGAATACTTGAACTCAACAAGATTTCTATTCTTCAGTGGACACTCGACACTGCTTATGCCTAGAGCTAAAAAATATCTAGTCCTAGGCGTGCCAAGTAATGCAGAAGGCTCAGTTAAACTGGAATTTCAAATAACTAATGGCTACATTTTTATATAAAGATGATCCAAATATTTCATGAGGCATAGCTGTTCCAAAAATAATTATTTGTTGTATCTTTGAAATTCTAATGTAATTGAGTAGCCTGCATTTTATTGGCTACATTTGGCTTCCCTATCTGCTATCCATAACTACCACTCCCTTCATGGATTATTCTGACAATTTAAAAGTTCTTCCTTATGCCAAGGCTTAAACTTCCAGAAAACACTTCTAGCTATCAAAATGAATTTTCTTCAAATACTTTCCTCATCGAGTGTTACAACAGTGTTATTTTTTTTTCAAGCTGTGTAGCACAGTGCAAGATTGTAATGATACCCCCATGGAGGAGGTGGGGTGGGGCCCTACTGGGTTGGCCTCATGTCTTCCATCTATGGTTCTGCTTTAATCTACGATATTAATTTAAGCTTCTGGTTTAGAATTTACATTTAAAAATTATTATAAAAATTTGGGTTAAGAGAATGAAAAGACAAGTCACAGTCACAGAGAAAATATTTGTAAAACACCTACTTCATAAACTACTGGGCTCCAACATACACAAATAACTCTTAAACTCAACAATAAGAAAAGAGACAAGCCAATAATTATATTAATATCGTATTACACATTTTAAAGTAGCTAAGATAGATGTCTAAAGTCCTCATCACAAGAAAGATTTTTGTAACTATGTGAGGTATCATTTATTAACTAGACTTACTGTCATTATTTCATGACATATACAAATATTGAATCACTATGTTGTACCTAGTACTAATATAATGGTATATGTCAAGAACATATATGAATTTATGCTTATAAATGCACAAATATGCAAGTGTATAGATATAATATTTATATTATGTATAACAGGATATACAACATGTATCAATAGGATATATTGCACATGTAAATAAACAATGTACAGCATACTATATATATATAAAAGAAAAACTGACACACCAATTAAAAACTGGGCAAAAAAATGTGTACATCCAGCTCCCTGAAGAAGACATGCAAATAGTCCATAATCATATGAAAAGACACTCAACATCCTGTGTCATTCGAGAACTCCAAACTGAAACAGCAGTGAAATGCCACAGTACAGTATTAGAATGGCTAAAATCCAAAACACTGAGAACACCAAATGCTGGCCAGGATATGGGGCAATAGGAAGTCTCACACATTGCTGCTAGGAATGCAAAATGGCACAGTCACTCTGGAAAACAATTTTACAATTTCTTGCCAATATTTTTGGTAGAACACACACACTTGCCTTTGGAAACCTGAGCAACTACTTCTAAACTCTTTTGAAGCAGGGTAACGTCTTATTATCTGACTGAATCAAAACACAGTCACATGCTCCCTTTTAGTTGCAGATATAAATGCTGACCCTCTAAAATTATCATTTCCAAAATTCTGGCATCTATCAATGCTCTGACAAGCTTTAGGTTGAATAAATTATCAGAAGCACCTTAAACACCTTCTAAACCTTTTATTTCCCCTTCACTAGTACTAAATGCCATAGCATTTTAATGTTTGTCTCTTGAACACAACCTTGCTCATCAACAGATGCACCTGAAGTAAGTGGAAATCCATACACAGGATAACTGACAGTCAAGATATGGTTGGAGTAGTCCCATTATGATGTTTAATTACTGGAAGTTATAGGAGCTTTCAAATATAATATTTATTACTCTGTTTTATGATACTTTATTACAAAAGCATTGCACAAATAATTGCCTTTCTCTGAATAAAATCTGGAGAGCAAATCTTAGCATTCTACATAGGCAACGGATATAGCCTATATTCATCTTTCTTATGGGATGTATTTTAATTTGGCCACAAATTTTTCCATGCCTCCATTAGGATAGGCAAAATAAATTGTAACTGAGCAAGCTGTCTCTGGTTTCCTGTTGTCAAGAGAATATGCATATGATCCTCGAAAGAGAGAAAACAATGCATCAAAAAAGTCCTTTCAGGCAATCCCATACCAGCTCTTCATCTCTGGCTATGATACATCAGAGATGAGGTAAAAGGCATTTATTTCATGTAATGAGAGAATTCCTGTATCTTTGTCTTTATAGTTTTCTGATGGGATAAATGGTCCTTTTAATAGGAAAGAAAACACTGGGGATCTAGGGAAATGTACAGGAAGAGCCCCAGACAATATTAGTCAATAAATATACACAGAGTGAATTGCAAATAAAGGCAATACAAAGTCCCAGAACTGCCTAAAATAAAATGTGACATATTTATTACAGGAGATACTAATAGGCATGCTAATATACTCAGAAGGGGCTACAATTCCATTAAGATTTCAGTCTGCCAAATCATTCCAGGTTTGGAATATGTAGAGAACTAATGATACATGTTATATATGTCAGGCATAACATAGCTTGTGTACGTTAAAGAAACAGTTTGTTGCCATTAGTTTCTCAGAGAAGCAGAGTTACTCATGTTAAATTGTCAGATGGAATATGAAAGACTCACCAGTATCAGATGGGTTGTTAAACAGTGACCTCGAAAGAACTAGAGCAAGAATCCATGGGTGAATACATAGAGATGGGTTTCTACTTCAATTTTAGGCATCTATCCAACGGTTGAAATGGGGAATGAGATGTGAGAGTGAAATCATTTTTAGAAGCAGATATCTGAGGTGTTTAAGCAGAGAAATGTAACAGGGATGCTAATGGGCTTCACTAATTGGATACGTGCTTCATTTAAAACAGTTCTTATCTGTTGTTAGTGATTTTTATTTTTAAATTTTTTAAATATTATATTTATTTCTGAGAGGGAGAGAGAGACAGAGAGAGAGAGAGAGAGACAGAGAGAGAGAGAGAGAGAGACAGATCTGAAACAGGTTCTAGGCTCTGAGCCGGCTGTCAGCACAGACCCCGAGGCGGGACTTGAACCCATGGACCGCGAGATCATGACCCGAGCCGAAATCGGACGCTCAACCGACCAAGCCACCCAGGTGCCGCATTAGTGATTTTTAAAAATCATGAATACTTAAGTTAATGGTGGCAAAAGATGAGGATTTTAAAGGGAGGCTTATGGAGGTTTTAAAGGAAATTTCTGGATACATTCTACTAACTTTAAATGTAGACCAGTGTTGGCTCTTCTCTTGGTTTTCATTTTCCTTAGTAGAATTGTTTGAAATGTTCAGAATGTTCTTATTAGCCAACATGAGGAGACTTACTTTTTCTGTTGCCCAATACAATGCTCTAATGACTACAGGAACTGCCTCTTAGGAGCATTCCTAAAGCTACTAACAGTGCCTCTGAAGGTCATTACTGAAGTTATACCTAAGCTGACAAGAAAAGACAGGGGTACCACAGAAGCTCAAGACAGGAGGTTGAGAGTGACCTATGAGACCTGGAATGGGGAATAGGAAAATAGTCAAATTCTAAAACAATCCCCACTTCTTCCTGATTGGCATGTCCACATGGTACACAAGTCCTCCTCTCATCAAATAAAATTTAGCCTAGAATCTGGGTTACGACGATACTAACCTTCTTCTCAACTCTATGAATCTACAGCTCTTGTATCTTTTCTCATGGCACTACTTTCTAACTCTTAGTCCAAACTATCAAGATACTTAGAAGCTTATCCTGGGTTAGTAAATCTTCTAGTCCCAAAAACTTTCCCAAGGTTATCCTGTATTCAATATTAGGTTCCCCGATCCCACCTTTCAACAAAGCACGGAAGGGCATTTCCATAGAAGGAAATGCCCTATCGGTTATTTCTAAGTCTAACCATCAGCAACCACCTACTAGTTTCTTCTCCTTGGATATCCTAGTGGCTTCTTCCACTCATTGTGCTCAAAACCAAGTTCATTTCTCTTCCTTGCCATTATTTTTCCTGTATCTTTCCTACTGAAACAACCCCTCTTCCAGGCTACTTATTTCCTTATCTATCCTCAATCATTCCCACTCAAAACTTCAAATTCAGCTTGACTTCTGTTTTTCTCTTCCTCTTATCCTCTTATTGTGTACAGATTATACACAGCTGATTACTTTTATGCAATGGCGACGCATGAGCTGATATTTATACTTTAAGAAATATTTACATACCCAAATATTTTGCATGAGTATTAGGAGCATTGATAATACAGATGATAATCAGGAACTGTGCTGGGCTTACACAACTCCTTTATTTGACCACTAAACATTCACTAAGCACATACTACAAGCCCAGCACTATGTGAAGTACTGGAGATAAAACAAATGAATGTTGCTGCTTATACCTTGATTGCAGTACTTGCATGTGAAATCATTTCAAATGAATGTCCTAAATGCCCAAGAGTTTTTCATTTCTTTTCCTTATCAAAGTAGAAACCATTCAACTATGTAAATCAGGTGGTATAAGTGTTGCTCTTCCGCAATACTTAGGCAAACTCTTGAGTAAACAGATGAGAGTTTCTCCTAGCTTTCTAGTTTTGCTTGTGTCATCTGTCAGAATGGCTAAAATTAACAACAGAAGAAACAACAGGTGTTGGTGAGATGCAGAGAGAGGAGAACTCTCTTGCACTGCTGGTGGGAATGCAAACTTGTGCAGCCACTCTGGAGTACAGAGGTTCCTCAAAAAAAAAAAAAAAGAAAAAAGACACCAAAATTAGAACTACCCAAGGATCCAGCAATTAGACTATTAGATATTTACCCAAAGGATACAAAAATACAGATTCAAAAGGGCACATGATCCTCAAAGTTCATAGCAGCATTGTGAAGAATAGGCAAACTATGGAGAGAGCCTAACTTTCCAGAGACTAATGAGTGGATAAAGAAGATGTGGTGTATATACACAAGGAAATATTACTCAGCTATCAAAAAATGAAATCTTGCCATTTGCAATGATGTAGATGGATCTAGAATGTATTCTGCTAAGTAAAATAAGTCAAAGACAACGATCATATGATTTCACTCATGTGTAATTTAAGAAACAAAGCAGGGGAACAGATAGGAAAGAGGAGAAAAAAGAGAAGAAAGGGAAATAAACCACAAGAGACTTTTAACAATAGAAAACAAATGCTGGGTTGATTAGGAAGGGTGGGTAGCAAATGGGTTAGATGGGTGTTACAGAGGGCACTTGTTATGATGAGCATTGAGTGTTGTATGTAAATGATGAATCACTGAATTCTACTCCTGAAACCAATATTGTGCTGTAATACTGTGCAATACTGTAATTAACTATCTGAAATATAAATAATAAAATAATAAAAATAAAAATTTAAAAACTGAGGCAAACTCTTTTGAGTAAAAAGATTAGAGAGTTTCTCCTAGCTCTCCAGTTCTCTTTTACCATTTGTAGTCTTCTCCCTGTCTTGGTGTCTAAATAAAAAATTATCTTCTGTCAGCTATGGTAAAAACTGATTCTCAATCCCTTCAATTCAGTAAAAATATTAATGATACCATTGAAAAATCAAAACTCAAATCGTAGTTTGAAACTATAGGCAAACTTGGCATCCCTTCTCTTAACAAACTGCTTATTTCTGATCTAGCGACAGCAGCAAACACATACAATGCTGAGTAAGTGGTCCTGAAGACAGAATTAAGAGAGACTCAAAATGTCATTTCATAGTACTGTACACTCTACTTTAGATTTTCAAATGGCAGTGTGTATTCTTAAATATTTTACTGGGATATATGATTATAACTCTAATGATAATTAAGGTAAGTCTTTTCAACAGATTGTGCTTATATTTTCTGTAGTCTCATGTGTTTAGAAAATACCCTATTAATCTTCACAGTGTGACATTTTTATATGTATTAGATAATTAATATTCTAAGGCAGCTTGATACCTAGATTGCTTATCACTAAGGAATATTTTCAGTCAAGAAACAGGTATTTTACTGGATACTAAAGTTGAACAAGCTCTGAACTCTGAAACACCAAGGAAAAAAAAGCAAAGTGTCATCTTTGACACCTGGCTAGTGCTGTATTGGTCTCTAGTGGCTTTAAAAGGCTTCAATGGGAAGTTATCAATGAAGTGGTCAATGATGAAGATATTTTCACAGAAATGATAAAACAGAGACAAAGATGTTAAGTGACTTGCTTACTAAAAATGAAAGACCCTTACATAGCATTTAACTTATCCTTATATCCTTATTTTCTGGTTTGAATGATAACTTATGAAGAGATTTCTACCACAAGCTGAAGTCATGCAGATTTTTTGTTTTCTCTGGTTTCCGCTTGATAACAATCTTTTCCCCAAAGTGACTTCTGTGGTTCATTTGAGATACCTTGTTACAACAAGACCTACTGGTTCTTATACAACTGCCATTTCACAAAATGAAAATGTAGACAATTGGGACTAAAATATAATTTGGAAATAAATCTCATTGGAATGTGGTTGTTATTAATAATGATAATAAGGTCATATTGGAACACCAGAAATCTGTCTGTGCTTCTGATAGTTTGTATCCTTGTTCTTAGTCTCAAATATCTTCTCCCTTTGTCTGGGACATTATTCTTCACGTTTTTGTCCACTTCAAAAGATATTTTAAGAATAATGGTTTTGCCTCCAGGGTAGGTCATAATCAGAAAGCTAATGATGATGTAGGCTGCCAAATTTTTAAGAGAAGGGATCTGGGTCTGAGCGATGAAAACTGACCTTGGCCCTACCATTTACTGGCTATGTGATGCTGAACAAGTGTCTCTAACCTTCATAAACCTCAGTGTTGCCATCTATACATTGGGGGTGAAAAGTGTACCTATATAGATTAAACAAACCAATGCATATAAAATAGCACATTTTATTTCATTTAAAATTTTTTTTTTATTATTGATTTATTTTTGAAGAAGAGAAAGACAGAGTATGAGTGGGGAAGAGGCAGAGAGAGAAAGGGAGACACAGAATCTGAAGCAGGCTCCAGGTTCTGAGCTGTCAGCACAGAGCACGATGCGGAGCTCAAACTCACAATCCATGAGGTCATTACCTGAGCTAAAATCAGATGCTTAACTGACTGAGCCACCCAGGTGCCCCTCACAGTGCCTATTTTATAGTAAGTGAGCAACCAATAGAACTATTGTCATGTTAACACAAATTCATAATTTCTCTATATTGACATTTGTTACAAAACCCCAGAATTGAAAGAAGATATGGATCATAATTGGACTCATTAATTTATGCACCAATTTTAATTTTCCCTTCACTGGATGCATACCTTATCACATATGTTGATTTATCTAAAAAGACATGCCCTGTTGTGATTACTGTTCCATTTGTGGCTGTCCTTGGACAGAAAACAACTGTCACACAATCTACATCCTGCTTCTTTGTTGTCACGTTAGACACAAGCCAGTCATGTCATTTAAGTCCCCCCTCTGCATTCAATCTGTCACCACATCCTGCTGTTTACTCTTCCATGGCATCACTAATGTCAGCCCCATGCTCTCCATTCTTGGAAACACAGCATTCCAGCCAATGTCAGCACAAACTAAATCCAACCTGTTTCCCAGGATTCTACCTCATTTGCATCAACTATTTCTTTAGAAAATCAACAGGTTTAAAGTCTCACCCAATTTCCGAAATCCTGCACTATAAACTTTCAATTCAAACCATGAGCAACCAAACACCATGTACTCGCATCCCCTAATAGTCTCATTTTAGAATTCTAGGTATTGTTCTTCTTTGTTAAACCATACCAATGTAACTCTGTTTGCTTACATGATATTATCGATCTCTCAGAGAACTAGTCCTACATACTCCTATCCCTCTCACCAGCCATGCAACAATCTCCACTGATGACCTAAGAGAATTCAACTTCTTCAAAGTCTACCTATTCAAATGGTCCTGACTTTTCACAATCCTACATTGTGAATGTTATTACTTTCAGTTCATTTCAAAGTGTCAAAATTAGCTATTTCTCAGAAACTTTATCAACTCTTCCTCCCTCATCTGATAAAAATTGTGCATTCAAAATAAGAAGAAACTGCACATTGCCAACCACTTACTCCTTCTTTACACTCTTCCAAATAAATACAAGGACTAATTCCATAGTTACCATAATTACTTTATTATTTCCATTGAGAGCAATAAATCTTGATAATAGTACAAGGGGAAGTTCAGGGTTGCTGGTGAAGGTTGACCAGTGAGGCATATGAGAATCTTTAAGATGGAGGAAGTCCATTTAAAAAATAAGTAAAACATGATTGACGAGAAAGGTGACCTACATGGTGCTTCATTTTTTCACATTAAGTAGAAAAAATATTTAAGGCAGATGCACCCAACACTTGTCAAAGAAATCAAATAATGTATAGGTTTTACTATTTATGTCTCTTTAAAAGTCAAATAACTGTCCACGAACTGATGAATGGATAAAAAAATGTGTGTATGCATACATGCACGTGCACACACATGCAATGGAATATTACTCAGCAATCAAAAAGAGTGAAATCTTGCCATGTGCAACAATGTGGATGGAACTAGAGTATATTAGGCTAAGCAAAACATGTCAGAGAAAGACAAATATCATACAATTTCACTCATATGTAGAATTTAAGGAACAAAACAGATAAACAAAGGGGAAAGGAAAAGAAAAATAAGATAAAAAGAGAGAGGGAGGCAAACCATAAAAGACTCTTAAATACAAAGAACAAACTGAGGGATTGCTGAGGTGTCTTGGGGGTGTGATCTAAATGGGTGATGGGCATTAAGAAGGGCACTAAATGGAATGAGCCCTGGATATTATATGTAAGTCATGAATCACTGGGTTGTACTCCTGAAACCAATATTACACCATACATTAACTAATTTGAATTTAAATGAATAAATATTTTAAAAATACTTCAGGTCTTAAAAAAATAAAAGTCAAATAATTGTATCTTCTTCCTGTTCTAGTATGTATTTAAAAATATATTATTATGTTATTTGCTTTGAAATTTCAAAGAACATTGAAAGGAGAGTGGTCCATTTTTATGCACCCTAAGAAGATGTGAGATTTCTAAAACTATCAGAAAAACAAGTCTAGAACAAATCTCATTTCAAAAGCTAACCACTTAATCTCACTCAGGGATTCTTTTTTTTTTAAAATTTTTAATGTTTTATTTATTTCTGAAAGAGAGAGACAGCATGAGCAGGGGAGGGTAAGAGAGAGAGGGAGACACAGAATCCAAAACAGGTTCCAGGCTCTGAGCTAGCTGTCAGCACACAGCCCACCATGGGGCTAAAACCCACCAACCGTGAGATCATGACCAGAGCCAAAGTTGGACGCTTAACCAACTGAGCCACCCAGGTGCCCCCACTGGAGGGTTCTTTAAAGTACCACCTTCTACCTGAAATTATTTATTACTAAAAAAAAATCAAATGTACCTCACCTCCTATAGAATAAAAACCAATAGATGATGTTGAGACCTTGTTAAGACTTGCCTCTCCTTTCTTTCAAAAGAAAATATTAACAAATTAAATGGAATAACTAGTATAAGGTGAAATGTCTATATATAGGAATCTCAAAAAGTAGAAATTATTAATATTTTCTGTTTTGTCTCTACCCATCAACACTTGCAAATTCTTAAAATGTGGAATCCTAGCAGTGGATAGAACTTTAGAAATCTTCTAGCACAATACCATCTTCTAGCACAATACCTTTGTTCCCATGAGACACTTTTCTACTTTTGTCTGCAGTCTGAGAACAACTATTTCCAATGACAATGAGTTCATTCCTCCTTGAAGAACCCTCTTCATTGTTTTAAACAAAAAATATCAGAACTCAAACTTTCCTGCTCACAATGTCTACTCATTGGTCCTACTTAGGCCATATAGAGCCATGAAAAATGAGCTTAACCATTTCAACATCATAGATCCTACAGTTCCAGTTCACATAAACGCCTAAGCCTTCAGTTCTCTAGACTGCCAATTGTTCAACCATTCTTGTTGAGAAAATGAGAGGAGTTAAAATAATGAGGTCGAAAGTCCGTCTGATCTAACTCTCAGTACCAGCCCTGTCCTATGTAAGTTGCAGGTGATTAGGCAAGATATTTAATCTCTATGAAACTTGTTTTCATCTGGGAATAACACCATTTAATTCACAATTTTGTTATGAAGATTAGTAGATCCTGTATGTAACTTGCTTAAAACACACATAAAAAATTTCAAAAAAGCATTGATATTTTCATAATGGTTTTCATTACCATCATCTATTGGGATGTCATTCCCTATAACCTGATACATCTGCAAAAATGAGTATAATAAACATAATCAAATTCCTATTATTGTTNAAAATAGAAGGAGAGATAAAACTTTTCCAAATAAACAGAAATTGAAAGAATTTGTCACCATGAAGCCAGCCCTACAAGAAATCCTGAGGGGGACGCTCTGAAGGAAAGGTTGCAAGGAACAAAGATACCAGAGACACCACCACAAGCATAAACTCCACAAATGACCCAAAGACTCTAAACCCACATATCTCAATAATAATNGCACTTGTGCGGATGAGCACTGGGTGTTATGTGGAAACTAATTTGACAATAAACTACTTGTAAAAAAAAACAAACAAACAAACAAAAACAAATTCCTATTATTGTTGAGATTACTACAGTTGCATATCCGGTCCACTATTCATAACATCACATATTAATGCTTTAAAAAACAATTCTAGGGGCGCCTGGGTGGCTTAGTCGGTTAAGCGTCCGACTTTCGCTTAGGTCATGATCTCGCGGTTTGCGGGTTCGAGCCCCGCATGGGGCTCCGTGCTGACTGCCAGCTCAGAGCCTGGAGCCTGTTTCAGTCTGTGACTCCCTCTCTCTCTGACTCTCCCCTGCTCACGCTGTTTCTCTCTCTCTCCTAGAAATAAATAAAACTTAAAAAAAAAACAATTCTAATTATTTTCAGCAGATACTTCATGACTGTAACTGAAGCTTTTGATTTATCGTGATAAAAATCACAAAAAGCTGGTCTACTTGACAGACTCTGTTGTACACACGAGTGAATTAAATACATCAGGACATGTTAAGATTTAAGCATACACAAACATGCACAATATCAAAATGGAACAAACTCCGTTATCTAGCTGGTACTCTTAAGTATGAATGGAAACCTCAGGTACAGATTCTATAGCAATAAAACTCCAAAAATATGCACTCACAAAGGCCAGCTTTGGAAGCATATAACTAAACTGCAAATGTTCCTTCTCCAAACCGAGTCACCATGATAGCTCCAGTGTGCGTGACTTCTCAAATACTTATAAAAATGATACCAGATTTTAACTGAAGGCAGAAGTATGTGGATATTTCTTTTGTCCTATATTTTGCCTCCAGAGTTCATTACAAATCTATAAGACTTCAAACATGGTAATCCTACCCCTGGGAATTTAAAGGCAATGATCATGTTCTACACTGGCAGCATTGCTACCATAGCAAAAAGTACATTAATTAACTTGGTATTTTGTGAATTGTACCTCTGCGTGTTTTGATCTAAAATACTTCTCTTATATAGAAAGCTACAGAAGCAGACAAAATAATCAATTATTTCCATCATCACTAAATCTTATGGCTGGCCTTAGTTGTCATTAAATCAACTAAAGTCTAGATGGCAGAAATGGTATTTGTAGCTATATCACTAAGAGATAGCAACATAAATAAGGCTTTGGCTTCTATTTATAGTGTGACCTCAACAAAGTACTACAGAGTAACAGCCACTTCTCAGTGAAGCTTAGCTATCACATCACAAGGTCTCATTTTAACAGACATGGTGATCCTAAAGCATGTGTGAAGTATTTTTTTTTTTTTCAGTATAGGGATTATGCAAAAAATCAGATTCAGGATACTTTTATGATACATTAAGTCAGTTTAACTTATAGTCCAACTACCAGAAGGGAAATTCTGTCTCAATTAAAGAAACTTCAATATATAGGCACACATATACATACATTTATGTATGTATTTATTTGTCTATGTATATCAGCAATGTGTTTAGCTTTTAATTTTACCAAATTAATTTTCTTAACAGCCATTTCACAACTGTTATCTAATTGTATCCTTACATTATAAGGATAATATACGTTCTTATGCTCTTATATAAGAAAAGGTGAATAGATGTGAGTGGCTTTAAAGATGAAGAAATTAAAGTAGATAAATATCCAATACATTTCACATGGTCACAAAGGAAGAATCCAGGTCTCTTGACCTACATCTTTGGAATTCTCAACTAAATAGTGTTACAAAAGAGAGAAAGAGACAGCAAGAAGAAAGAGAAAAGGAAGTAAGGAGAGAGGCAGAGAGAGAGAGGGAGAGAGAGAGAAAGAGGGAGAAACTACCCATTTATATGATTAAAGTACATTTATATGATTAAAGTACATTTCTTCCTTGTGGCTATCTCATTTCTTTTGACCAAGCATTTATTTTAGGGTAATAGCAAGACAAGACAGTGAATAAGTGCATCAGCAAGTGGACATGGGGAGTATACTACCTGGAAAACACTCCGTGAGGTCCTGTGGAATGAAGATAGAAATATGAGTAGTTTAAATATCAAGACAGTATTGCATCTATGACAACATGGATGGAACTTGAGGACACTGTGCTAAGTGAAATAAGTCAGAGAAAGACAAATACTGTGTCATATCACTTACACATAGAATCTGAAAAAGCTCAAGTCAGAGAGTAGAATGGTGGTTACCAGACACAGGGAGGTGGGGGAAACGGGGAGATATTGGTCAAAGATTACAATCTTCCAGTTTTAAGAAGAATAAGATCTGGGGATCTAACATACAGCATAGTGGTTATAGTAAATAATACTGTGTTAAATACTTGAACGTTTCTAAGAAAATTATCTTACATTTTCTGACAACCCATAAGAAATGGTACTTATTTGATGTGACTGACGTGTTAGCTAATGCTATGATGGTTATCTTTTCAAAATTCATGTGTATCAAATCAACAGGTTACACCTTAACTTATACAATGTTTTATGTTAATCAGATCTCAATGAAGCTGGTAAAAAAAATAGGACATGGTTCTTTTCTTTCATGAAATTTATAGTCTAATAGGGATAAATATAAAAACCATATAAATATACTAATGCACTTACTATTTATGTTAGCAGAATGAATATACACACAAAAAGAATAGGTAATAAGCCATTCTTTCACCCACTGGTAGACAGAGTATTAAAACCTGCAAAATAAAAGCTGTCATAGTTGTACAAACAGTGTTTAAGAAAGAAGGTAAAACCCAACTCATGACTCTGGCCTTTCTCACACAAGACTCAGGTCAACCTCACCAAGACTTTAGAAAACTGTTCAGGCAATAAGAGCCATTTCAGCAAAATTCCAATTTAGTAAATTGAAGTTAACAAAACTGAGTTTTGCCAAATAGAAAATGTTGGCCATAACATTACCCATCCTGGGCTCAAAATTTGATGAGGTTAAGTTCTATTAAACTGTCGCCATCTTATAAAAGAGTCAGGTGCTAGCAAACATATTGCTATTTTCTGTCCCAGCCTTAAAGTAAATCTGACTCACCTTGTCTCTTTTTTTTTCTTCCTCAGACAGTGGTTTATGTAAGATCTTTCATGTTGCTTGAGTGACAATATTGAAATATTTTAGCAAATATAACACTGTTATTAATGTTAAAATTACATTATCAGCTTCTTTCCTTCATTAGGCTAATCATTATAAAATTTTTGCCATTATTTTGATGATGAATAGAGCAAATAAACAGATGAAGAAACTGTAAAAAAAAAAATCCCCCCAAAGCCATGGAGGTAAATACTTATTTTTATTTTACATTATTAAGGTAGCTTTTACTCTCTCTGTTACTTGGTATGTTATGGATCAAAAGATAACTTTGCCTTTATTTATGTTCGGTTTCACTCAAAAAAATTTGGGGGAGTTAAATTTGGCAGAGTTCAAAAGGTCAAGCATCTATAGGCTAAAGCTTTCTTAGCTATTACTTACAAAAAGAGAGATAAGCCAGAACTGATTTTTGTGCAAAAATAACAATATTTAAAGTTAAGGGGATTTAAAAACCAGTGTAAGGTTTCCCCACATCTATTCTTTGTATTATAAATTCTGTGGAAGAAGAAAAGCCAAAGGGGGGAAAAAGTGTTATCAGTTAGTTTAGAAAACTCGTGGCTAGTATTTCTTCTTGCTGGTCTGTGAATGTGTGGTAATATTACACTCTTTTAGAAGATTAGGATTTTATTTTTAGGTAATCTTTAAAACCAAAATATTTCCCTATACTATTAAAAATCAAATTATATTTTTCTTCATGACTGAATAAATTAAGCCTGACACCAATACACTTTATATAAGTATATTTATAATGGCATGACATTTTCAGAGATGCCATTGTTTAAAACACCATGCATTCTGTTTTCAATCATGTTAATACTCTTTTGGTCTTAATATTATAATATTACATTGCTTTGATTATACTTGCTTTAATTTTTTTCTCAGAACTCACATTCAAGTATTCTTCTTTTTGGAATTCCTCAAAATAGATTTACCTTATCCATGTGACAAATATGTTTAAGAGCTTGAGACTATCATGACAGAATACAAGTTACGAAACTGCATCAAATGCATGTCTCCACTCTCTTGAAAAAAGCTTATACTTCATTCTGAAAGTGCCAGGTATAATGTAGCACCTTATAGGTGGTGGCATAAGAGACATCTGGGAATAAAATAAGTATTGCCTTGGCTTTATAGAGATGCTTACATTAACAAATCAATCTAGTATTTCAAATTTAGGAGTTTAACTTTACAAAAGTAAAAGCAGTGCGGTAGAAGAATATATAAACAAAAAAAATGACTAATGAAGACTTATTTCTAAGAGCAGCAACAATGAATGATATTTATCAGTAGAGAAATTGTTAAATATTTTAAGGACATCTACAGTTGTTAGGTGTGGAGAGTGACAAGAAACTGTCCTTCAAGAAGTTGAGTCAACATTTTCAACGGAGCCAGAGTCCCAAATCCTTTGAATGGCTAATGGATTAAACTACACAACGCACATCCACTGGTAGCTCTCCATTGTGCTGAAACAGAAGTGCTTCTAATCCTAGCCATGAACTGCTTAAAATGAAGGCTATGTCAGTCAACTTCAAAAGGCAAAAGAGCTACAGGGAATCAGGGGAGTTTCAGAGTCACTTGACACCAATGACCTTATTGTGATTATTTATCAATATATAATATCTAAAATCCAGAATGGGTCTAAAGTTTATTGCATTTGCTTTCTACTGGATCACTTTATAACNGAGAGAAAAACAGAGCATGAGCTGGGGAGGGGCAGAGAGACAGGGAGACACAGAATCTTGAGCAGGCTCCAGGCTCTGAACTGTGACCATGGAGTCCCACACAGGGCTCAAACTCACTAGCCACAAGATCATGACCTGAGCTGAAGTTGGAAACTTAACTGACTGAGCCACCCAGATGGCCCTAATTCCACCTATTCTATGTATTCCTTTAAATAGTAAGTATAAACTGCATTTTTATAATTTATGCTTGCAATTCTTCTCATGTATTTTCTCTCTCTCAATTTGAATTTCATGCTTATTAATAATGCTAAGTTTTATATCTAACTTTTTATTATCAAAAATGTTTTCATGGAGGGTCTCAAAAATGCTTTAATGAATAAAATGAAAGAAAAAACCAGTGACCCCCTCCTTATCTTTTTTTATTTTTCTCAATGACAAAAGACAACTTTCAAGGTGACCAGTTGCTATAGCGACAAGTAAAACAACAAATGCAGATGGATCAATCAACAAATTTTTCCTCTCTACCTCTGGTTTCTACCTCGAATTTTAAGAAATGGGAGCCTCTTTATTCCACAATTTAAAAACATCTATGGTACATTATAATCAATAGACTATATGCAACTGATACTGAAATAATTTGGGGAAAGATTTGGAAAGCTCGGCAATAATCTAATTTTGATGTAGATTTAGATATTCTCTACAGAAGTGCCAAAGCTTAAATGCATAAAATAAAGACTGATAGCATAATTAGAAAAATGCATTTTAGAGGTGCCTGTATGACTCAGTTGAGTGTCTAACTCTTGATTTTGGCTCAGGTCATGATCCCAGGGGATCATGGGCTCGAGCCTGCATTGGGCTCTGTGCTGAGCATGGAGCCTGCTTAGGATTCTCTCTCTCTCTCCCTCTGGCTCTCTCCACAAATTGTGCTCTCCATCTAAAAAATAATAAAAAGGAATATATTTTAAAACTATAATGGACATTAAAGATCAACCAATCCAAACTGCTCACATTTTAGAAGTGGGAAATATTAAAATCCAGAAAGATAAAATGACTTGCTTTAGGTTACAAAGAACAGTGCTAGGACCTACCAAAAGTCATGCCTCTTCCTTGCTACTTTTCTGAATATTTTCCTTTTATAATATTTTGCTTTTTAAAAAATTATATTGACTGAGTCACAAGCATTTTAAAGCTATCAGAGCATAAGTACAACGATCTCTGATGAAGAGTAGAAGGTGTCATACTTTTTCAGCTGATGTTTGTCTTCTTCAAAATAGTGGAAACTAAAATGTCCAAAGGACATCTGAGAGCAAAGGCTTCTAAGAATGATCTAAATCATTCTTTCTAAATACATTTTAAATAAAACACAGTTGGCAACCTCCAAGGGTCATGTTCACCAATAAAAGTATGTTTTATTAAAATCTTTTTGATACAATAAACATTTCAATTTAGGTTTTATCATTCGATTGTCCTGATAATAATGCCTATAAACATGTGACTAAGTGTATTAAAAAACAAACAAACAAACAAACAATCTTTTCAAGGCGTAGGGAGTCACCTTTGAGTAATATGATGCATTTGTATGTAAAGCCCAACTTGTTCCCTTTGGACATGTGTCTATACCATATGCACTACACACATACTCTACGAAAAAGTGACACAAAGTAAAAGCCTTTCTTCAAATGAACAAAATTATCTATTCTCAAAACTACAGTACACAAGATCTAACTATTATACTTTCAGGTTAAATGCAGAAGTGTCCTCTAATTGATTTGGCAAAAACTTAATTTCTAAAATGCTGTATTTATAAAACAATTTAAAGACACTCACCTTCTATTAATTACAAAATATTTTTAAGAGCACCTGGGTGGTTCTGTCACCCAGGTGAGTGTCCAACTTTGGCTCCAGTCATGAGATTACGGATTGTGAGTGGTAGCCCCACATCAGGATCGCTGCTGTCAGCCTATTAGTGCAGAGCCTGCTTCAGATACTCTGTACCCCCCTGCCCCTCCCTGCTCATGTTCTCTCAAAAATAAACATTTTAACAATATTTTAATATTTCTTACCTATAATACTGACCACATGTAAGAACCTAATCAAAAACTATGTTGCTGAGGCTGTAGGGAAACCAGTAATCTCATATACTGTTAGTTGGAGGGCATAATGATTCAACCTTAGTGAAGAATTATTCTGCATATCTCCCAGACTCTCTATGCATTCATCTCCTGACGCAGAAAGCTAGGAGTTTTCTAAAAATATATTTCCACAAGAATTAAACATGTGCCCAAAACCTTGTGGCATAATCACTGTAGCATTAATTATGATAGCAGAATACTTGGGAAAAACTAAAATGTCTAACCACAGAAGAATGGTTGAATACACTATAATAAACTCATACTACAGAATATTAGATAGCCATACAACAGAAACAAGAAAATCTTTATGAACGATAAGGGAGTGATTTCTAAAATAGGCTGTTAAGTAAAAATATCAAGGTGTGAATGACTATCATATTTACTTTCTGAGTAAAAAAAAAAGGTAAATGTTAAGTGTATATATACATATGAATGTACATAAATGCAAATATTCATTTGTATATAGACACATAAGTATGTGTATGTACTTGTAGCATGTGTTTGAATGTACACAAAATGGGTAAATCAGAAAATAATAAAATCATTACCTATGGAAATGTCAGAAAAAGGTAGAAAAAATAAAGATAAGAATCAGCTATGTCTGAGCACAACTTTCCATTTAGTTTTATTTCTAAACCTAGGAGTATTTTACAGTTTCAAAAAATTAACTTAAAAAGTTTTAAAAGCCATTCCTAAGTTTTGAAAGCCATTCCTACTATAAAAGACAAAGAGCAAAAAAACCTTAACTCTCTATCAAATTGATGACATAACTATATATAAAAAAAAAATAGCTAATCCAAGTAACTTCCTTGGTGAGAAACATTCTAAAGAAAAAGAAACTGCAAAGGAATCTAAAACTTAGTATCAATAAGGAGGTCACAATGCCAATCTGGTAGGTTTGTTCCTAGAAGTACATTTAAAAAATATGTACAAGAAAAGGGAAACTGTATGTGGGGTATGTGACTATTCTGTCTACTATCTTTACAATTCTTCTGACATCTAAAAATGTTCTAAAATAAGGACATTTATTTAAAGAAATAAGTTTACTTAAAGAAAAATAAATGCATATGCAGGAGAACCAAGTATAATACTTGACACAGAAGAAATATTTGATTTTAAAAAATCATCCAATATCTCAAAGACAGTGAACACTCACTGAACATTTAATGTTGGCATTACTATTGTTTTGTTATCACATTCTGATAGATTGGGGGGGATTAAATTTTGTGCAATACATATATTCAACAGTTTCTGCGTCATGAGATCAAGTATCATTAAAGCATTCAACAATACTCTGAAATCGTTTTCCAAAATTACCTTATAATTATACTCTCTATAAGGTATTACATTTATATGTATATAGACATATATAGGAAAAGAAGTAACTCCTTGTTGTTTCCAAGGGAGATTTGCACATTACCCTATAAAAGCCTCACAATGACCCAGCAAAACAGACAGGGCAGGCTAGGTCATCTCCTGTGAACAAATAAGCAAACAGGGGTCTAGAGATGATTAAATACTTGTCCGCGTTCACACAGCTCATCTGTAATAAAGCTAGGACTAGAATCCTACTCCCTCCTAGCCCATTGTTCTTCCTGACACATGATACATCCTCATCTACACATAGGGGATTAGGATCTATTTAAGTTAACAAGGTATTGACTTCGCAAAAATGTTACAAATTTGTTGTAACTCATTTAGGATAAAGGCGACTCTCCTGCCCCTTTGTAGAAAGTATATTCGAGTTAAGACTCGGAAGATACAGTTTGCTCTACAGAATCTAGGGCGTCATGTACATTGATTAGGAAACTCACAGATGCACAGACATAGGGGAAAATAAAATTTATAGACATTTACTCTCTCAATACATTTCTGACATTATAATAGAGTACCGTTTTATACAATGGAGCCTATGTGATTATCTTACAGAGTCCTAAACCATCTAGCTTCATCTGACTTTTTAAACCTTGTCTTCCACTATTCTTCAACATAAATTCTGCTCATTAGCCTGATCTACTCATCGTAAATTTTCATTTTGTTGCCTTTGTACCACTCTCTTTGTTTCTTTAGTTCCTGTTACTTACCATTGAAGAATCTTCTCACTAACCTAACCTCAAAAAGAATATAATGAAAGATCATGGAGTAGCTCTCAGAATCTAAGCCTTTACAAAGGAAATAACCAGGGGGGCTGGCAAAGATGGGTGTCTGGCAGTTTTGAAGTCTATACTGAGTATGCACTATGAGCTTTTGCTTCACCTCCTACTGTGATAGGGGAAGAGCAAATGACCCAGCAAAAATCTATGAGCAATTACAAAAGAGAAATATGGATGTAACTTAGGTAAAAATTACATGTACCCAGTGAACATCTCAGGATTTAGCATCCCTGTGTCTTCTAGGAATTTTCCTCTGGTCTTTGGAGATCACAGCTTAGAAATACTTATTTCTATTCCTGTATCCCTCATTGTCAAAGGATAGATTTGACACAAATTTATACTCTCATTATCAAACTCTTCCACTGATTTTTCAATGTTTACTTAAACCATATCTTGCTATTTCATTGAGACAATATTTTTCCAATTGTAAATTCATTTACAGATAAAGGAAAAGACAATCCAAAGTTTATAAATAATTACCCAATATGTCATTTATGATCATCTGTATAACTGCATTTATTCTTCACAGTAATTCCATGAGGTAGCGACTGCTGTTCCCTTTCCTCAGATAAAGAAACCAAGGCTCAGGGGAGAGAATAACTTGTCAAGGTTACATATGCTGACAAACACATAGGAGGTTTTAACAATGTAGGAAATTAAATTTGATCCACTGTCTACACAATCTTCTTTGCATATCATCATGTGGCATCAATCCAGGAGCCACTCTAGTTCATGTGGTATAGTGAGTGTGTGTTACCTCCTTTATTAAGGTGTGACCTCTTTCAATGAGAGTATTTCAATAATATGTACCTTATGTACGTATTACATCACCTACCATGCTTAGCATATTACTGAACACATTACAAGCCCTTAAGAGGTGATTCTGACTAATACATGATTTGCTTGAGGTGTAAAGTCAGCATCATAATCATATTTTTGTAATTTCTAGTTAGTTATATAACACAAAGATCTCTGCTGGTCACCCCTGTTAGAGAAAGGTTAAACCCAAACTGCTGAAGATTCAGACTTAATCACAGCTGTTTAGGAGGAAAAACCACCTCACTATTCATGACCTGGTAAATTAGGACCAGAACATCAGAATTAAAAGACACAGTGAGATGACAACTTCCCACAAACCACACTTTTTGCTTTTATGGGTATCTCCAATAACCATCACTATAGTTATGAGATTAAGTCAACTCTCCAATATCCATCACTGGTAGTTATGAGATTAAGTCTATAGTTGTAAGCAATGTGGAAGCCTCAAGAATGTAAGTTCAATGGGGACTAAGTCTTCAAAATAACACATGATAAATATTCTTATCTTGGGATCTTTCTGAGCATTTTTTCCAACTTGGAGAAGTTTCTATTTCCAGTCATATAAATGTAATCATTACATTAGAAACATTACCCCTTCATGTTTATGTTATGTCACAGTACTAGATGGAGCACCAGGCTCAATTCCAAATATCTAGGTCCCATAGTCTATATTTCAATTTGTTACTGTGATATTGGACAAGTCAGTTCATTATTTGGATTTTTGGTATCCTACTGGATAAATTGAGAAATCTGCACCAAAAAACTGAAAAGCTCACTTCTTACTGGAGGTCTTCCTGAATTCTTTATTATTTTGAGAAAGTGAAGAAATCAGGTGAGGACAGAGATTACATCATTTCCATCTTCCCTTTTCTAGTGTAAAGCATACTGTCTTGAAGCATATGTTCAATAAACGTAGGATGATCATGTAAGTGAATACATGGTTGGCGTATATAACCATTATAGATCTTTATAATTTCACAAATCTCTAGCTGTATAGTCTCACAAACAATCATGAAAACTGTCCAAACCTGTCCTTTTGATGCTACCCTCTTTATCAATGTCAAATATCAAAACTACACAGGAAATCTTTGTACTTCTTTACTTACAGGGTCAATAGGGGAATATGATTATGAAGCAGTCCTAACTAACTTTGTGATTTAGAACAATTTAAATTCTAAGTACCTAAAATATAGGCTTTATCTCCAAATAGAGATATTTAAAAGGAGAATCTTGACATAATGTGAGCCAACAAATGGTAGTGGAAAGTCACAGAAAATATAGAAACTATATGTAGACAAAATTACATGTGTATTTATATTCAAAATTAGAGTATGGCTTCCCCAGGTGGCTTCCATAACATGCTATTCTAAAAAATTCTCGTAATAAAAGGTTTTATGGTCAAATAATGTGGGATATGATGTATCATTTTACACCTTCTAGAAAGTCCTGAAGTACTATAAGTGTATGAAAGCTTTGAACAATCTCACTTCATTAAATATATTATTTCTCAGACTTGCTTGACCATAGAATCCACTTTTTTTTTAATCTTTTTAAAAAAATTTCCTTAATGTTTTATTTATTTTTGAGAGAGACAGCGAGTATGAGCAGAGGAGGGGCAGAGAGAGAGGAGGACACAGAATCCCAAGCAGGCTCCAGGCTCTGAGCTATCAGTACAGAACCTGATGCAGGGCTCAAACCCACAAACCGTGGGATCATGGCCTGAGCCGAAGTTGGACGCTTAACCAACTGAGCCACCCCTGCACCCCTAGAATCCACTTTCTATAGAAGACATCAAAACATTTCAACCACTATTTAACAGAACACACTACTAAGCACGGGACATAGAAAAACCTAGCAGAGCACAGCCTAACCCATGACCAAATGCATTCAAGCCATGCTTAAACTGCAGGCCTTTTAATTAAAAACAAACAAAAGAACCTCTATTTCATTATAGTTACCCATGATCATATCTAGTATTCCACTTTGTTTCTTGATCCTGACACCCGTGGGTGACCTTACATGATATAGGCAGTGAATCTGTGTCTTCAAAACCTTGGAGATATAACCTTATTATTTTGAACCACAAACCTCTTCTCTAAATGGAATGCTTTAGAAGAGACGTTGAAGGGCTCTTCCAGTATCAATGTTTCTCTAATGCCTGAGTTTAATCACTGAGAGTCAAGAAATATTGGTGCTAAAAGCAAATTAAAACTGCAAGACTTTATCATTAGCCTCACACCTCTTTCAATTAACTCAAGAGCCATAATAAAGATCGGAATCATTCAAAACGCAGAGGCTATATAAGCAAGAATCATAGTGGTAAGCTCAAAACTGTAAGCCAGTTTGGCTTTCATTCATTCACTGCAAAAGTATGTATTTTATGCCTAGGATGTGCTGGTAATCGAACTAAAAACAGTACTGAATTCTGAGGAATCAAAGAAATATTAACCCAGTATAAGGAACTGAACCAGGACAAGTACAACATTGAGGAGGGTCACAATCAAGAGACTGTTTTTTGTTTTAATAGTTATTTATTTTTGAGAGAGAGAGAGCACACACAGGTGGAGGAGAGGCAGAGAGAGAGGGAGACAGAGGATCCAAAGAGGATTCTACGCTGACAACAGAGAGCCAGAAACAGGGCTTGAACTCAGGAATCGCGAGATCATGACCAGAGCCAAAGTCAGATGCTTAACTGACTGAGACACCCAGGCACCACAAGAGACTGTTCTAATAGTAAGGCTTCAAAAGGAAACCCCTAGGTGATGTCTTTCCTCTAACGAGGAGGTGCTCTGAGTATTAATAATGTTTTTAAGGTTGTAAATGAGTGGCGTTTAGAATTAGGTCATTTAAACCTGGATACTGTTTGCAATACAACAACAACAATAACACCACCACCACCACCATGAAATTCTTTCACTGAGTAGACCCAGAGAGCTGCTTTTGAAGTCAGGACTGCTCCAGGAGTCGCTCAGAGGGCGGCTCTCCTGTGGCCTCATTAGCGGACAAGGTACACACAGAAGCAGTGTCCTAGATTCCCACACACCAACCCTGACATTTATAAAGCACTTGCAGTCCTGACAAGATCAAAAACTCAGCATTCTTTCAAATCTCATAATAACTCCCAAACATGCCTGGCTCAGGCTGAGAAACGGAAAGCGATAAAGCACTTATTAGATTAAAAAAAAAAAAAAATGGAGGAGGAGGAAAGAAGAAACCACCTTGGGGATTATGGGCTTGTCCACTTCCCTCCTGCAGCAGGAAGCATTTATTTGGTTTTAATAACACATTTTCTCCTGAGAAAAGACTCACTGCATTTTCCCTCCCAAACTGGACTCATCTGCCATCATGGTCCTATCATATTGGCACATTTACCACCAGACTGTGGTTTTCCTGTTAATCTGTGGGCTTCCAACCAGAACCTCCTATGGCTACACTTCAATGTCAGTGTGAGACATCTTGGCATTGCGTTGCCCAGTGACTGGAGCCTTCTTCATTGCCAGAGTGGGCGTGAAGCACGTGTGGCAATATGTTTACTGAAACTCTGTTCTGGGCTACAGCTTGCACAAAGCTGATACTAGGGGTTTGTTAGTTTATCAAAAGAGCGAACGTACCATTTTTAAACATAAACATACTAGCTGAAGATTATTGTGTACTTGTGTGTCATGTTCCATATTTTTTTTATCATGGTAAAAAACACATTAAATTTACTATCTTAATTTTTAGGTGTACGAGTCAGTAAAGTATTTCCACATTGTTGTACAACCGATTTCTAGAACGTTTTTCATCCTACAAAATTCAGGGCAGACTGAGTGGCTTAGCCAGTTAAGCACCAACTTCAGCTCACATCATTATCTCATGGTTCGGGAATTCGAGCCTCACATCGGGCTCGCTGCTGTCAGCACACAGCAGTGTAGATCCTGCTTCAGATCCTCTGTCCCCACCACTGTATGTCCCTCCCACTCTTTTTATCTAAAAAAAATAAAATAAAAATAACAGAACAAAACAAAAAAAAAACCCTCAAATTATATACCTATTAATCACTAATTACCCCTTCATCTCCTCTAGCCCTTGAAAACCACCTTTCTGCTTTCTGTGTCTATGATTTGGGGGACTTTAGAGGAATGGAATAATACGGTGTTTGGCCTTTTGTGATTGCCTTGCTTCACTGAGCATACTGTCTTCAAGGTTCATTTATGTTGTAGCATGTGACAGGTTTTTTTTACTCTCTTACTTTGTAAAGGCTACATGATATCCATGTATGTGTGTGGTGTATATATCATGATCTACATGCACACTCCGACACAGGAATATTGTGCATATTATTTTTCTTTATACATGCATTGTTTCCACCTTAAGGCTATTATGAACAATGCATCAATGAACACAGTGGGCAACTGTCTCTTCAAGATACTTTGAATTCTTTTGGCTGTATACCCAGAAGTAACATTGCTAGATCATATGGTTATTCTATTTTTAGGTGGGGTTTTTTTTGAGAAAATTCTTATGTCATTTTCCATAATGGCTGCATCAGTTTTCATTCTCACCAATAGTGTAGGATTCTAATATATATACATCTTTGCCAACATTTGTTATTTTTTTGTCTTCTTGATTGTGGCTACCTTAAGGGAATGAAATGATATCTCATAGTGGTTTTGATTTCTATTTCTCTTATGGTTGTTTATGTTAAGCATATTTTCATAGGCTTTTGGCCATTTATATACCTTCTTTGGAGAAGTGCCTATTTAAATCCTTTGCCCCTTTTTTAATCTGGATATTTTTATTGTTGTTATTGAGTTGTAGAAGTTCTCAGTATATTCTGCATACTAACTCTTATGAGATATAGAATTTGCAAGTATTTTCCCCACTCCATAGATTTCCTTTTCACTCTCTTGATATTTCCTTTGGTGCATAGAAATATTTTTAAATGTTTTATTTATTTCTGAGGGACAAAGAGAAAGAGAGAGAGAGCATGAGCAGGGGAGGATCAGAGAGAGAGGGAGACACAGAATCTGAAGCAGGCTCCAGGCTCTGAGCTAGATGTCAGCACAGAGCCCGATATGGGGCTCAAACCCAACAACTGTGAGATCATGACCTGAGCCGAAGTCGGACGCTCAAGTGACTGAGCCACCCAGGTGCCCCATCCTTTGATGCATAGAAATTTTAAGTGTGATGCCATTCCATCTGTCTATTGTCTGTTTGTCTCCTTGGCTTTGGTGTCATATCCAAGAAATCATTGCCAAAACCAAGGTCCTGAAAATTTCCCCTATATTTTCTTCTAGGATTTTTATAATTGTAGGTCTGATGTTTAGGTCATTAATACATGTGTATATATCATAAGGATCCAATTTCAGTTTTCTGCATATAGATACCCAATTTTATCAGCATCATTTGTTGAAGAGATCTTCCTTTCCCATTATAGTTTTGGTACCTTTGTTGAAAATAATTTGGCCATACATGTGAAGGTTTATTTCTGGGCTCTATTCTGTTCCATGGGTCTACATATCTATCTTTATGCCAGTACAAATCTTTATTATTATTGTTGAGTCTTAGGTTTTGAAATCAGCAAATATGAGGCCTCCAACTTTGTTCTTCTCTTTCAAGACTGCTTTGACTATTTGGGGTCCCTTGAGATTCCCTATGAATTTTAGTATGCTTTTCTCCTTTCTGCAAAATATATCACTGGGATTTTGGCAGGCGTTGCACTAAATCTGTAGATCATTCTAGGTAGTATGGACATTTAACCATGTTAAGTCTTTCAACCTGAGAGCACAGGTTGTCTTTCCATTTGTGTTTTCTGTTATCTTATTTACATCATATCATTTTAATAAGCCATTAGTAGATTCCTAGAACATTAAATCTGTAGGCAATATATTTCTTAATCTGAAGTCCAAGTACCTGAAATCCAAGAAGCTTTGCAAATCAATGGACACAAATACACACACACACATTCACAAAATAGACACACTTTGAGTTTATGTTTCCTATGGAGTAAGATAAAAAAAATCAATGGTATTCATTAATGAGTCATATACTGATCAGCACTAAAGCATCTAATATGTGCATGGTACTGAAGATACTGAAGCCACAGTGAGTGAGAGCCCTGCCTTCATAAAGTTTCTGGAGTTTCTGTGGGTAAATGATCTATAAAAGCTTGAAATTATTGCAAATGCAGGTTGTTTTTTTTTTTGTAATTAAATGTTGCCCATATTGAAAGCAAAATGTCTTTTTTGTCTTGCATTCACCAACAACCACCACTATTCCTGGCTTTAAATAAAATCATGCAAATTTGAATTGAATTCCTTGTGCTGCTGCTTCTTCCTCTTCCCTTTCCCTTCCATTTTTGTATTCCCTGAATCCATATACCATTGTAGTAGTGCATTATTCTCCAGTGTCATTATTCAAAAAGGAAGGAATCTAGGCATGGAGAGGTAAAGTAACTTCCCAAAGGTGAGAAAGCCAAAAGCCAGCAATCGAACTTGGAACTGGGGAGTTTCTAGAACCCCAGTTCAGTGTTCGTACTTCTACCTGTGATTCTACTAATAGGACTAGTCACAATGGAGTAGAGGTTGGTGAGACAGCAACTTGCCTAACAGAAGCCGTTTCCTAAAACCCTTATGTGTGGGGTACTAAATAAAGGACTATGAATACATCATTTAATTTATTCCTTCACGACTGTGTGAGACAGACACTTTCTATTCTTGAGTCAAAAATTGACAGAAGGTTGCTTTTGAGCCAGCAGCTAAAGTAAACAATTCATACATCTTTTTGGGTCTCAACTTAACCTTCTTCAATGGAAGTGACAGGAAAAGACAAAGGAAAGCAAGCCAGCTTCATCTCAAACTCTTGGTCCACCCAAATGGCAAACTTCTCTAAAGCTAAGTGTTGAAAAGCCTTTAAAGATCATATCTAGGCTCACAAGAAAAAGGTTCAGATTTATCATTTTCCACTAAGGCTATAAGAGGTAGGTGTGTAGGTGTGTAGGTGTGTGTGTGTGTGTGTGTGTGTGTGTGTGTGTGTGTGTATGGGTAGGCATGTGTGTCTGTGTTAAGGTAGTAGGGCTACTGCCTATGTGCTACATTTTTTTTTATGCCAAGGAGATACTGCAGCACTCATTCACTGCAAAGTCCTGATTCTAAACACATATGCCATGCTCATATACCACAAGTCTAGAACTTCCTAAAACTTGAGGCAAAGATGAGGACTCTATCACACCTCACATAAGACTGTGAAAGATTTCCTAGCAATGTCAATTAAAATGCCACTAAAAATAATTACCTGTGCTATTTGAGTCCTCAATGAAACTAAAAGGAAACCATTAGCCCTTTCACATGGAAGTGCCACGGGCCACACACAGAGACATTTATGGAAGGTAACAGAGTAAAGAGCAAGAGGTCAAAAGCTAGAGCCAAATCCCAGTCTAACTACTTGCTCACTGTTTCTAAGCACTCCAACCTTCAGATTCCTGATCAACACAGTGGGGAACATAAGAGCACATATTCCATATGAATATCGGGAAAGTTAATTAATAAATACAAAGTACCTGATACAGTGTCTCACAATCCAAGTACTCAGTAAATTATTACTGAATAAATAAGAAAACATTACACTTATTTCTAACATGAATACAAAAAAAAACCTTATGTATACTCAATTTACACCATTTGCACAAGGCCAAGTTTCTACTTGGATCTGCTCCAAAAACTCCTAGACTACTATCTATCTCTAGAGTCTGCATCTGTCCTTATCCGTAAAGATCATCTTTTAGGTTTCCTTTGTTTCTTCCACAGTTGTCTAGAATTCGTGTAACAACAGAGGCGCCAGGGTGGCTCAATCTGTTAAGGCACTGACTCTTGATTTCTGCTAAGGTCATGATCTCATGGTTCCTGGGACTAAGCCCCACAGCAGGCTCTGTGTTGACAGCATGGAGTCTGCTTGGGATTCTCTCCCTCAACCTCTCCCTTCACACTCTTCAACTTGTGCTCGCTTGCTCTCTCACTCTCAAAATCAAACAAACAAACAAAAAAACCCACCGTTTTTTTTTTTTTTAAAGACAGTAAGAATAAACACGGCCCTATGGAAGAAGGGTAAGGGGAAACAGATGTTGGTGTTCTTAACACAGAAAATATCTACCTGAATTTTAATGTTGCGTTATATTTACAAAGGGAATGTAAGATGAAGTGTTGGAGGGAACAATGAGGTGAGGAAGGAAGAAGTGAAAGCCAACATGTTTGGGATCAGAAAAAAGGGCAAGTTTACCTTCCTTCTTTCTCTCCTACCTCCCCTCATCCCTCCTGTCTTGCTACAGTCTGTCCACTCAAAATTCATACGTTGAAATCCTAACTCCCAAGGACAATGGTATTAGGATGTGAGATCTTTCAGAGATACTTAGGTCACGAGAGTGAAAACCTACTGGGTAAGATCAAGGTTCTTATAAAACAGACTCCACAGGCCTCCCTATGACTGTCTACCATTTAAGAACATAGCAAGAGGGAACCAGTTAGGAACATGACATGACCTGAGCCAAGTCAGACTCTCAACCAACTGAGCCACCCAGATACCCCTGTGTTGTCTTGTTATAGCAGTCCCATGACACACTCACTTTTTACTTCCCTTCTGACTGTGTCTTCGGGGTAATCCAGGGTGATTATTTACGAATAAGTAAGAGAGTGAGGCACCTGGGTGGCTCAGTCCATTAAGCGTCCAACTTCGGCTCAGGTCATGGTCTCAAGGTTCGTGGGTTTGAGCCCCGTGTCAGGCTCTGTGCTGACAGCTTGGAGCCGGGAGCCTGCTTCAGATTCTGTGTTTGCCTCTTTCTCTACCCATCTGTAGCTCATGCTGTCTCTCAGAAAATAAATAAATGTTAAAAATAACTTACAAAAAGAATAAGAGAAAGAGAACACGAGAAAGGAAAGAACCAATATACCCAAGTAAATAGGCACAAAAATCATATATAATTAATATTTACAAGCAAGAGAAAAATATATACAATTTTCATAGCTGTAGGCCTAAAATTCACTGAACAATATAATGTTTCGTCTTTTACTTGGCCTTGATTTTCCACTCTCCATTTCTTATTAATCACTTTTACTCCTTTGGCTTTCTTTCAACCCTAGGACAGCTTTAAAAAAGAAAAAGAGGGGAAAAAAGAAACATGGAAATAAAAATGATTCAGTTCTAAATAATTAGTAGAGACTTTAATGTGTGGGAACAAACAGTATTTCAACAGATAATTTTTCAAATATAATCCAGAGAATGCTGTGAATTAGGTGAGAAAACTGTTTTCCAACTCTTCCTATGGTTGTTTCAAATTAATTAGTGAGGGTTGGAAAATGTGTATCTCTAGTCACTGCTAGTGGAAATGTCACTGAGGCACTGTTTTCCAGGGGCAAATTACCAGTGTACATCAAAAGGCTAAAAAAAAGATCTATACACTTTGAACCGTCATTTATAGTTTTAAGGCAAATTTTCCAAGGGAATCATTAAGAATTTATGCAAAGATTTACCTACAAGAAGGTTTAAAAGGCTTAATTTTATATTGAAAAATTAGCAACAATATAAATGTCTGACAGTGGGGGAATATTTAAATAAAGTGCTTTTTAGAACCATTTATTGAGAGAGGATTTATGCCATGCATAGATGTTCATAACAGAATGAGTATACAGGATAGATTATGAAGCACTGTACACTCCTGTACATTTTAATAAAAATGCAGAAAGGTCCTTCTTTGATAAATGCAAATCGCTTGTAAGATTTAAGTCTGAAAAACAGTTTTATCCATAGGAATGTGTGCCAAAACAGGTTTTATTCACAACAAAGTAAAATATGGATTATACTCCTAACTGAATCTAGTCTTTCACACATAATCTTCAATAATATATTTCTAACATTTGGGTCACATTACTAATTTTTGTTCTTTCCCTCATAACGTTATTTTTACATTTTCTGGAGCTCCCAATTCTCCCCAAACTATGTGTACTTAAACTCATGACCACCAGGTGTATTCTAGTCTTAACATTTAGTTTTAAATGAGGATTAAATGCCTAGCATATTAAACAGCTTCATCAAATCATGACGTACAGAGACTGAGATACTGAATGATTGATCGGTTGGCTGGTAGGCAGTAGCATCGTGATACTAGAGTCTAAATGTCAGTACTTCAGGGATGCATCAAGTCTACATTTGGTTTGTGAAAGATAGCTTGGGGTCTCATGAGTAATGTTCAAGCAAAGGATGAAAATTGAAAGAAAAAGCTAAGAATTAGGATATGTGGGCCTATCAGTCAGGGTCCATCAATTCTTTTAACACATATAATTTAATCTCTGAAATCTGTTCAAGAGACAAAGGAGCACTAGCAAGGCAAAGGGCAACATCTGGGCATCATGATGGTAGAAACCACACTGAACAGCCGCAGCCCCTAAGACGAGACAAAGGAACGAAATAGGAAATATCAGAAATGAGAACACCCAAGGAAGCTCCCAAGGGATCTAGGATCTAGCATTCTGAGGAGGGGCCCTCCTTGGGCAGTGCTGGTACCTTCAGGGCTCTGGAGGTGAGAGGAGTTTGCACAAAGCTACAACTCACAGCCCTCAAAAAAGGGTGCATCTATTTCACTCTGGGAATATGGGAATAATATGGAAACTAACACCAACCCACACAGGAATCAACTGTTGTCACGGATAGTAAGCGCTTGGTGAGATACAGTTGACAGAAGAATGAGGAAATATTTTTAAAAAAGGAATTCCTTTGCCTACCTACCATCCTCCAATCTACCTCCTACTCTCCCAGTTGACAAGGCCCTATCGGACCAAAACCAAAGGAAGATTATGGTTTGTCCAGTCCCAGCCCTAGTATCACAAAACAAGGTACAAAGAAACAGATTTGGAGTGGAGTGATAGAAACTTAGAAAAAACACATGTATATATATCCACAGCAAACAAAAAAAGCAGCATAATCATCAATATGCTGGCAGTGGTTATTATTAGATGGTGAGAAGCTATGAATGACTTAATTCCCTTGGTGCTTTCCTTCATTTTCCAATTCTTTCACAAAAAAAATAAGTCATAACAATTTTTTTAGACAAAAAAGATGACTTCTGATTAAAAGAATGTTAAATGATATCATGTAACATTTGGATGTGAAAGCCTCTGGTATGTTTGAGGGCTTTTTAGAATGAAATTTCTCATTTACACTAATTTCCCTGATGGCATCAAGAATAAAATGCGAGCCCCTGTTTACCCAACTAAACAATGATTAATGCTAAGCATATGGAAACACATGGTAAGACTAATGAATTGTTTCTCTGTTTGAACATGGAAATGGTTTTGTGAAATTGGCTAGTGCTGGGTTTAAATGAGGTTACTAGATCAAAACCAAAGACTAATCAACTCGTTAATAATTTTGGCAACAACCATTTGCAACAAAAATAGGTTATAATTATTAGAGAAATAAGCATTTCCTAAAGAACATCAATACAGCAATAATGGATATTATCATATTCTGTGTCTGTGGCAAGTTTCAGTTTCCCCATGACTTCTTTTTTTTTTATTTTTAATGTTTATTCATTTTTTAAGAGACAGAGACAGAAAGCAAACAGGGGCAGGGCAGAGAGAGAGGAAGATATAGAATCTGAAGCAGGCTCCAGGATCTGAGCTGTCAGCACAGAGCCTGATGAGGGGTTCAAACTCAACTGTGAGATCATGACCTGGATGGAGCCAAAGTCAGACGCCTAACTGAATGAGCCACCCAGGCACCCCTCCCCTATGACTTCTTAATTGCAATCATTATCACTACTACTACCACTGCCATTATTATTGAGCATTTACTATACGCTTAATATGTGTTACAGGATTACTTCATTTCCTCACAACTATCCTATATGTTATAATTCCCATTTTTGAGTTCAGAAAATTGAGCCATAAATGCTTTAATTATTTGTCCGGAATCAAACAAGCAATAAAGGCAGAGCCAGAACCTTAAAAGGAGTTTAATTTGGGGGCAGCTTGATGGCTCGGTCGGTTGAGTGTCTGACTTTGGCTCAGGTCATGATCTCACTGCTGGTGAGTTTGAGCCTCATGTCTGGCTCTGTGCTGACAGCTCACTGCTCAGATTCTGCTTCAGATTCTGTCTCTGTCTCTGTGCCTTCCCTCCCCCCACTCTCTTAAATATAAATAAAAATTAAAAATAATTTTTAAAAGGAGTTTAGTTTCTTCAGGGTATTATAATACTATCAAATTAAAGTATATTGTTACTAATATATTTAAATACTACCATAATATTAATCACTTCACGGTATATCAATTCAAATTCCAATTATTTATTTTGGTGCTGTATTACTTTATCTGTGGTCCATATATGTAAAATACCTTAATTTCATAAAATAGAACACAATACCTTTGTCTCTCCCCATGCCAAATTGTGATTATTATTATAATCACAATTTGGTAGATAATATGCCAACAATAATAAAATATGAGAGCTTCATGTGTTCAACATACCATTCACAGAGAGTATTAATGCTCAAATATTTTACATCATATGAATCCTTATTTAAAAATTTAAATCTTAAGATGTTCATGGAATATCCTATCTTTATTATATATGATCTTATTTGATATTGAAAGGGCCTCTGGTACTCTTTTTTTTGGGGGGGGATCCTATTTTTGCAAATGGTACTTTCTTCAAGCTATATGCCAGGGATGAGATGTCTGCAACATGACACTGCCATTCTTCCATCCTGCAGCCATTGAAACTAATCACTGGACTCATTTCCACTGGAACCATCTGTGACTTCAAAATGTAACAGCACGTGGAGCTTCCTTCCAGGTTGGTGAGCACATGGAGGTGCCAGGAGAATGGAGTGTCCTCACCTCACTCCACACATTAGTCTATGTTTCTCTTTTACTTGGGTATTTCTGACTGTGCATCTTTTAAAAATAAACCAGTAAACATATGAGTGGAAACAAAAGCCTATTTGGGGAAGGGCTTAACCAAAGATCAAGATGGCAACCTAAGAGACTCCTGAATTTCCCTCCTCCAAAGGACATATCAAAATTACAGCTACACATGGAAAAAAATGTTCTCCTTGAGACTTCCAGAAACTGGCTGAGTGGCTCCTCCACATCAGGCAAATGTGAAAATACCTATATCAAAATAGGTAAGAAAGGCTGAAGAACACTCTTGCCATAAACCCAACTCATGGCGTAGCACCACACAATTAGGAGGGAATATCCAACTCCTACCTTCTCTCTGGGGAGTAAAAGGTTTGGATCACTTGTCTAGAACCCCAACAATTAAGGCTGCCACCAAAAGGATGGGACCCCAACATACCTAACTTTGAAAAACAATATGGTTTGCATCCCAAGTCCATAAGGACTCTAACAAACAAAAAAGGACTATTAGCAGGAACGGAGGGACACTGCCCTGGCTATCCCCACAGGGCTCAGTGCATAAGGAACAGGCCAAAGTGCTCATCTCCCAATCTTTCTCTAAAGGAAGTTTGAATGCATGATTTACAAGCTGCTGCCTGAGGACCCAGCTCCTAATTGGAACACACCCAGTGCTGCGATGTGATCCTCCTCTGAGTCCAATAGAGCCAGAGCCAGAAGGCACTTCCCATGACTTTACACTCTAACTCACCTCATAAATAAAACCAATCACAAAGGTCTCCATGTAAAGAGTTTTGCCAGATATCTAGCAACCCAAATTTTACAGCAGCCACCCCAGGTACAAGCCCTGAAATTACTGAGCTATGACAGCCAACAGGGTTTGCATTCATAATTGTAACAGGACTATTGCAAACAAAGAAGCACTTTATAAGTAGACACAAGAAACCGCCCCCACCACACACCCACACCATCTATACACTGAGACTCAGCACAGAGACAGCAGGCAAACATATTTCTGTTCCAGTTTCACCCCAGAAGGGATTTAACTGCATAACTTTGCTAGATGCTACTTGGGGATCTGGCTTCTAAGGAGCCTGCAACTAGTCACTGACTATGATCTTCACCATTGGAGGCACTGATGGGTCTTGGCATACTCTCAACTTCTGGAAGCCACTAAGAATAAAGATGGTGGCCTGGACAATCACAAAGGTTGAATGGGAACCAGGAGCTCAGACCAAGCTTACTGACAAGATTCATCTGTTACAGTGACCAGTCTGTCAAGACTAGAAGAGGCAATTATTTGATCTAATATGAAGAAAGCAATACATAGAATCAAGGAAAATGAATAAACATGGAAATATGTTTCAAACAAAAAAATAACATAAGGCTCTAGAAACCTACCTTAATGAAACAAATGTGATTTACTTGATAGAGCTTGCAAAATAATGGCCATAAAGGTGCTTGCTATGGTCAGGAAAACAATGCATAAACAAAGTGAGAATTTCCACAAAGAGAAAATGTGAGAAACTATCAAACAGAAACCATAAAACTGAATAACATATTAACTAAACTGAAAACTTCATAAGCTGATGGGGAGGTTTCTACAGCAGCCTAGAGCAAATGAAAAAAAGGATCAGTAAAACTAACGACAGGGCACTGGAAGTATTCCCATCAGAGGAACAAAATGAAAAAAAATAATAATAAAATAAAAGGAGAAAATATAGTTTAAGAGACTTACAAGATACCACTCTACAGACCAATAGGTGCATTATAGGGGTCCCAAAAGGAGAAGACAAAGAAAGAGAAAAGTAATTCAAAGAAAATGGCTGAAAATTGTAGCAATTTGGGGAAAGGAAAACACATCCAGATCCAGGAAGTACAGAAAGTTTAAAAAAAGATGCATCCAAAGAGATCCATCCTGAACATATTATACTTGAATTGCCAAAAGTTAAAGACAAGGAGAGAATCTTAAAAGCAGTGAGTAGAGCCAGAAGGGCGTGGCATGACACATTCAAAGTCCTGGAAGTAAAAGACTGTCAACCCAGCTACTGTACCAATCAATACACTGCCAACAAAGTTGCCCTTCAGAATTCAAAGAGATAGAGTTTTCTAGACAAGTGAAAGCTGAAGGACCTCATTACCAGTAGACCAGCTTTACAAAAAATGTCAATAGAGTTCTTCAAACTAAAAGAAAGGCTGCTACTTACTAATAGGAAAACAGGAAATTATAACACTTGCTAGTAAACATAATATATACCTAAAATCAGAATATACTGTAATTGTGACAAGCTAACCAAGTAAATGGTGAAAAGTGAAGTAGAACTTCAGTATAAAGAGTAAGAGAAAAATATTAAAAACAACCATAACTAAAATAATTTGTAGGGATGCCTGGGTAGCTCAGTCAGTTAAGGATCCTTCTCTTGATTTCTGCTCATAGTCATGAGATCAAGCCCTGCATCAGACTCTACAGTGGGCATGGAGCCTGCTTAAGATATTCTCTCTCTCTCTCTCTCTCTCTCTCTCTCCCTCTCTCTCTCCCACTGTTCCTCCCCTGCTTGTGCACACACACACTCTCTCCCTCTCTAAAAATAAATAAATAAATAATAAATAAAGTTTAAAAAATAATCATAACTACAGTAATCTGATATATAATATCAAAATGTAAAATGTAATTGTAACATCAAAAACAAAATGTTGGGAAAGAGTGTAACAGTGAAGAGCTTCTGTACGTATAGAGAGTTAAGTTTTCTCATTTTAAAATAAACCATTATAACCCTAAGATATTTTATGTAAGCCTTCTGGTAACTGCAAACACATACAATATACAAGGAAAGGAATCAAGACACAATACTACATAAAAATCATAAAAAAATAAAGGAAGAGACCAAGAAAGGAATATAGAAACAAAAGAACTGTGAAAACATAAACAAAAAAGAAATAATAATTATCAAAATGGCAATTGTAAGTCCATACTTACAACAATTACTTTAAACGTAAATGGAATAAACTCTCCAATGAGAATTCATAGAGTGGCTTAATGGATAGTAACACTAGATTCCACCATGTACTGTCTACAAAAAAATTTGCTTCAGCTTTAAAGACAAACATAGGCAAAATGAGGAGAAGGAGAAAGATACTTCACACAAATGGAAACCAAAAGAAAAAAGGGGTCACAATATTTGCATCAAACAATATAGACTTTAAACCAAAAACTGTAATAAGAGGCAGAGATTATCATTTTATAATTTTATAAAGGGTCCATTAATTAAGAAGATCTAGCAACTGTAAATGTTTATGCACCCAACACAGGAACACCTAAATATATACAGCACATATTCACAGATCTGATGGGAGAAATAAACAGCAATATAGTAATAACAGGGGACTTATACAGAACTCCCAAAACTGGATAGATCATGTCTTCAGAAATATAAGCAAACACTGGACTTCAACTACACATTAGACTAAATGGACCTAACAGACATACAGAGAAAATTCCATCTAAAATGAGCATAATAAACATTCTTCCCAGGTACAACGGAACATCTCAAGGATAGATCATACGTTAGGCAAAAAAGCAAGCATTAATGAATTCAGAAATATTGAAATCATATCAAGGATTTTTTTTCTGATCACAAACATATGAAACTAGAAATAACAAGAGGAAAACTGAAACATTCTCAAATATGTGGAGATTAAACAACATGCTCTTGAACCATCAATGGGTCAAAGAAGAAATCAAATGAGAAATAAAAAAAAATCCTGAGACAAATGAAGATGAAAACACAAAATACCAAAATTTATGAGATACAGCAAAAGCAGTCCTAAGAGAGAAGTTTGGAGGGATAAATGGCTAATTAAGAGGAAAAAAGATCTCAAATGAACAACGTAACTTTATACCTAACATATTAGAAAAACAAGAACAAACTAAGCCCAAAGTTAGTAGAAAATTAAAAAAAGAAAAGCTGAGAATGGAAATCATTGAAATATAGACTAGAAAAGGTAATATAAAAAAGATCAGTGACTAAAAGCTAATCTTTTGAAAATATAAAGAAAATAGGGGACACCTGGGTGGCTTAGTCGGTTGAGTGTCTGACTTTGGTTCAGGTCATGATCTCACCATTTGTGGGATGGAGCTCCGCACTGGGCTCCGTGTTGACAGCTCAGAGCCTAGAGCCTGCTTGGGATTCTGTGTCTCCGTCTTTCTCTGCCTCTTCCCTGCTTGGCCTCTGTCTCTCTCTTTCTCTCAAAAGGTAAATAAACATTTAAAGAAATTTAAAAAATTTAAAAAAAAATAGACAAATTTCAGCCAGACTTGCCAAGACGAAAGAGCACTCAAACAGAAATAAAAGAGACATTATAACTGATTCTACAGAAAAGGATCATTAAGAGACACTATGAGTAATTAAAGGTCATTTATTGGTCAACCTAGAATAAATGGGAAAAATTATTAGAAATATACAACCTACCAAAACTGAATCATGAATTAGCAGAAAATCTGACAGGCTGATCACTAGTAAAGACATTGAGTAAGTATTTAAAACCTCCCAACAAACAAAAGTCCAGGACCAGATGGTTTCACTAATGAGTTTTACCAAACAGTTAAAGAAGAATTAATACCAAACCTTCTCAACCTTCTCCAAAAACACAAGAGGAGGGGAAACTTCCAAACATATTTTTTGAGGCAAGCATTACCCTGATCCAAAAACCAGACAAGGACCCAACATTCGAGACCAATGTCCATGATAAACATAGATGCAAAAACCTTCAACAAAATTAAGCAACCAAATTCAAACTTACATTGAAAGAATCATACACCATGATAAAGAGGACTTTATTCCAGGGAAGCAAGGATGGCTCAACATCTTCAAATCAAAGTGATATACCATCTTAATAAAACAAGCATTAAAACCATATTACCATCTCAATAGATGCAGAAAAAACATTTAACAAAATTCAGTAACTATTTGATAAAAATTCTCAATTAAGTGGATATAGAGGGAATGTACATCAATATATTTCCATATATCACTAGTGCACAGCTAATATCCTCCTTAATGGTAAAAAGCTGAAAGTTTTTCCTTTACGGTCAGGAACAAGACAAGGATGTCCATTCTTATTACTTATATTCAACACTGCAATGAAGTTAGAGTCAGAGCTTTTCAGCAGGAAAAATTAAGGAAAGGTATCAAATCAGAATAGAAGTAAAATTATCACTATTTGCCAAAGACATAACATTACACATAAAACAACCCTAAAGACTCCCCCAACATAACTGTTAGAACCAAAAACAAATTCAGTAAAGTTACAGGACACAAAATCAATATACAAAACTCAGGTCCTTTTTCATATACTAATAATGAGTTATCAGAAATTAAGAAAATAATCTCCTTTACAATGCATCAAAAAGAATGAAATACCTAGGACTAAATTTAACCAAAACAGGTAAAAGACTTCGACACCAAAAGCTGTAAGACACTGATAAAAGGAATCAAAGATGACACAATAATTGGAAAGATATTCTGTATCAAAGGTCTGGAAGAATACTGTTAAGATGCCCATACTACTCAAAGTAATACACAGATTCAATGCAATCTCTACCAAAATTCTAATGTCATTCTTCATAGATATAGGAAAAACAATCCTAAAATGTGTATGGAACCACACCTTAAAAAGCCAAAGCAATCTCGAGAAAAAAGAACAAAGCTGAAGGCATCATGCTTCCTAATTTCAACCTATATTATGAAGCTACAGGTATCAAAACAGTAACGGTAGTGGCATAAAAACAGGTTCATAGATGAATGGAATAGAAAGAAAGCCCAGAATTAAACCTATTGACATATATGGTCAATAAAGTTAAAACAAAGGAGTCAAGAATATGCAAAGAGAAAGGGTAGCCTTTTATATCACAATTTGTCAATTTTCACTCGATAAAGTAAAAAAAAATACTAAAATCAATATTTAACACAGTGCCCTCCAAAAGCATTCTTGAATAATCAGATTAAGTATAAAAGATGAAACTTCTTAGTTGTTCAGATCAGAGAATGAGGCTCCCTCTCTGTCAGTGGCTGATTGGTTTTCTGTGAAGGGAGTAGACATTCTGGTCTATCATTGGTAAAAAGAAGATCCTGTGACAAGACTTGGAAATTAGGCCTTAAATTGATGGTCCAGTGCACACCCTACATTCTCTTTAAGATGCTACTATGACTGGCCTGTAAGGTGGTGAGACATTCCAGGACCTATTATGTGAGCAGGAGGAATGTGTTCTTGGCCAGAGCCAAGGGGGAGTCATATATCCTGTAGAGATGACAAAACTGAATACATATATACTACCTTGTGAGCCAGGTTATCTATTTTCACAAAATAACAAAGAAAACTGGAAAAGAGAAATGTAGCTTGAGTGCTCAAAATAAGCTATGCCACAGGAGTATCAGGGAGGAGCCATGTGCTCCTGACTGGCTAGACTATTAAGATGTTGCTGACTGAGAAAGCCCTTAAACAAGAAAAAGAAGAGGAAGAGAAAGAAGAGGAGGAGGAGGAGGAGAAGGAAGAAGAAGAAAAAGAAGAGGAAGAAGAATAGTCATGAAGCATAAAACTCCAGGTGCCCTTTTCCATGAATATGCCTGAAACATTAGGCTTCCATTATATTGAGAACAAATTCATTGTGTTGTTAAATTGTGTGAGACAGGAATCAGTAAACTACGATTTAAGAGCCAATAATAGATTTTGCATTTTTAAATGGTTAAAAAAAATCAAGAAGATTTCATGACATGTTAAAGTTGTAGGAAATTAAAATTTCAGTAATTATAAACCACATTTTGTTGGAATACAGCCCTGGTCATTAATTTACATATAGTTTATTGTGACTTTTACAATGACAGCATAGTTGCAGCAGAGGCCACATAACCACAAAGCCTAAAATGCACACCATGGGGCCTGGGTGGCTCAGTCAGTTAAGCACCCCACTGCTGGTTTCAACTCAGGTCATGATCTCCTGGTTCATGTGCACAGAGCCTACTTGGGATTCTCTATCTCCCTCTCCCTCTGCCCTTTCCCGGCTCAGGCTCTCTCCCTCAAAAATAAATAATTAAACAAAAATACACACACACACATACATACACACACACACACACACACACACACACACATAATTGGGCCTATTATAGAAAAAAATCATCAATCCCTATTAACAGAAATAACCAGTAAAGCTCTTTAAGGGAACGTGGCCATTGTTAGAATTTTACGATGGAGAATGCTAAAACTTCACAAATATATCACCTCTAGGACATCTGTCACATATCCAAATACATCACCATCAGATTATGAGATCTATCCTTTTTAGAGAAATGTCCCCAAAATGATCAAATATAGACCCTATCTCCTTTATGCTCACCTTTATTATAGACTAATAACTGAAAATGGAGATGTGGAGACAGCTATTGTTTTTTTTTTTTTCCTATCTTGGGTCCTTAGAAGTCACTTTCTACAGCTTATATAATCTGACAACTTCCTCCATCATGATTCACTTTTAAATTGTATTAAAGCATATCATTTTGTTTATTTTACAGTTTTCTAAAGGAGAGACAGATGGAACTTAAACAGGGAATCCCAAAACCCTCTGTTGGCTGCTGGTTGCCAGCCAGGCTCTCCTGCAGCTGGGCTGTGAAAGTGATTGGATGGTTCCCACTGAGCCCCAAGACCCATTGGTTGCTTCCCACTGAGCTGTGATCCTGATTGACAGCTTCACAATCTCTCTCCCTGGGCTTTGGGATGTCTTGCCTTTAGCGGTGCACGTGCATAGCTGCTGAGTGGAAATGAGAGTCATGAGCCACATCTCAAAGTTTTGTGTCCTTTGTGTTCTCTCAAGGAAATAGGGGGGAGGAAGAAGGGAACTCTGGCAATAAGAAAAGGAGAGAACTACATATGCAAAACACATTATTGGGCATATGAAATTAACATCCTACAAACTGTGGGTTTTAGATGCAACCCAATAACATATCTAACATACTTTGAACTGCAATTTAAGAGTCTTGGATAAATGTCGTCCTGGACTCACTCACACTCTCTCTCTCTCTCTCTCTCTATATATATATATATATATTCTGGAAATTGCAAATATGTATTCATATTATAAATCAATAAAATATCACCCTTATTAATTCACCTTTTGTTATTTTGATATGAATAAATCCATCCCTCAGTGCTTAATCCCCCACCAATAGGTTAACTGAAAAAAATCTAGAATCTGGACTCCAAGCTAGGATTATACCTTGATGTCTTCAAGATCCCCACTTTGTGATCTCGATTTCAGGAAAGGATAATCTTTTCTTTCCTCATCTCTACAAGGTATAGCTTTAATTACTGTAATAGGAATCAGGTGATTCTAAATTATCATCCTGAACATCATATGCTCTATACCACTCTATAAAACCAAGATACTACCACTTACATCCCATCTACTAATTAAAAATTAATTCATCTTACTTAACCAATGAGGTGAAAGACTTGTACAAGAAAAACTACAAAACACTGCTAAAGCAAAGAAAACCTCAATAAATGGAAACATAACTTTTGTTCATGGGTTGAATGACTTAAGAGTATTAATACTGCTAAGATGTCAATCAATACTACCCAAAGCAATCTACAGATTCAATGCAACCTCGATCAAAATCCAAATAACTTTTATTTGCACAAATGGAAAAAAAAATCCCAGGGTGCCTGTGTGGTTCAGTTGGTTAAGCATCCAACTCTGGATTTTGGCTCAGGTCATGACCTCACAGTCATGAGATTAAGCCCCTCATTCTGCCCATGCCCTGACCCCCAGCCTCCTTAAGATTCTCTCCTTCTCTCCCATTCACTTATGCACATGTTCTCTAAAAAATAAAAATTAAAAATAAAAATGAAACAATCCCATCCCAGAATTCATGTGGAATCTCAAAGGACCCCAAATAGCCAAAATAATCTTGAAAAAAAAAAACCCACAGACTCATACTTGCTAATTTCAAATTGTACTACAATGCTACAATAATCAAAACAGTGTGGTACTGGCAAAAAGATTAACATTTAGACCAATGGAATAGAATGGAGAGCCCAGAAATAAACCCTGACACATAGAGTCAAATGATTTTTAAAGAGTCCAAGGATAATTCACTGGGGGAAAGGACAGTCATTTCACGAAATGGTGCTAGAAAAACTAGACATCAGCATACAAAAGTGTAAGGTGGATCCTTAATTGATCCCACAAATAAAATGTAACTCAAAATGGATCAAAGACCTAAATGTAAGACCAGAAACTCTAAAACTTAAGGGGAAAACTGTACACTATTGGATTTGGCAAGAAGTTCTTGAATAGGACATCAAAGGCACAGGCAAGAAAATTTTAAAAAGTCGAGAAATTGGACTTCATGAAAAAATTTGCACATCAGAGTACACTATCAACAGAGTAAAAAGACAACCCATCAAATGGGAGAAAATATTGCAAGTCATGTATCTGATAAGGGATTAACATCTAGAATTTATACAGAACTCCTAAAACACAACAAGAAAACAAACACACCATTCTGATATGGGCAAGAGACTTCAACAAACATTTCTCCAAATAGAACATGGTCAATAAGCACATGAAAAGATGCTCAACATCACTAATTACTAGAACATACAAATCAAAACTATCGTGAGGTATCACCTCATACCCATCGGGATAGCTATTATTTTTTTTTAAATTGTGTTAGCAAGGATATAAAGAAACTGGAAGACCTACTTACTATTGATGGAAATGTAAATGGTATACCCACTGTGGACAACATTAAGTGGGTTCCTCAGAAATAAGAAGAAAATTACCTTATGATCCAGCAATTCCACTTCTGGGTATATACCTAAAAGAATTGAAAGTAGGGCCTCAAATATTTGTATTTGCACATGTATGATATCTATACACTCATGTTTGTAGCCACATTATTCACAGTGGTGAAAGTAAGGAAACAACCCAACTGTCCGCCAACAGATGAACGGATGAATAGAATGTGGTACACATACAGCTGTGATACAACCTTAAAAAGGAAATTCTAACATCTACTACAATATACATGAACCTGAACATTATGGTGAGTGAAATAAAAGCCAGTCCCAAAAGAACAAATATTGTATGATTCCACTCATGTGAGGTACTTGGAGTAGTCAAAATGATAGAGACACAAGTGGAATGGTAGTTGCCAGGGACTAGGGGAGGGAAGAATCGGGTTACTATTTAATGAGTATAGGGTTTTAGTTTTACTAGATGGAAAGGATATGGAGATGGATGATGACAATGAATGCACATCACTGTGAATGTACTTAATACCACTGAACTGTGCACTCTACAGTTAAGATGCTAAGTTTTTTTGTTATATGTATTTTGCCAGGATAAAAAAAAAAAAAAGAGGAAGAATGTATTTACCCTTTGACATACCTAATTCATAGAGTGTTGTGAAAATCAATGATCCATTAGTTAGTATGAGACATTCTCATGAAAAGTATAAAAATCATACGTATTCAAAGTGGAATTACTTGAGGGGCACCTGGGTGGCTCAGTCGGCTGAGCATCCAGCTTCAGCTCAGGTCATGATCTCACCGTTTGTGGGTTCAAGCCCTATGAGCGTCCAGCTTAGGCTCAGGTCATGATCTCACCGTTTGTGGGTTCAAGCCATATGTCGGGTTCTGTGCTGGCAGCTCAGAGCCTGGAGCCTGCTTCGGATTCTGTGTCCCCCTCCTCTCTCTGACCCTCCCCTGCTCACGCTGTCTCTCTCTCTCTCAAAAATAAATAAAACATTAAAAAAAATTCAAAGTTGAATTACTTGAAACATTTTTTTTCTAAAATTAACGGTGACACCACTCCATATGGATTTGAATTAGTACAGGAGATCAATGCTTAGAGCTGGCCTGGGTCATCCTTTAAAGTAGAGCATCTTAAAGTGTGAACTACCCTCTTTATCCTGCTCTACCCTTTTTTCCATAGCACGTATCACCTAACATAATATGATTTACTTAGCAATTACATTTTTTTAGTTTTTTGTGTGTCTTCTGTTTAGTTCCTCAAGAATGGGTACCTTTGACTATTGTGTTCACTGATCTATGCCAAGCCCCTGGAAGAATGTCAAGCATATAATAGGTATAATAGCAAGTATTACTGATTTGATCAATTTTTATCTAACTCAAATAGTGATCATTAAGTTATATAGGATAAAACATAAATGTTCCCCTGTATACAGGCCTTCAAAAGCCTATCACCTTCAAAAGAAGTTATTTCTAGGCAGATGCCTTTTTGTTCTTTTTGGAACTGTCTGAAATACATGGTAGATAAGTTACCAGCTTATTGAATTATTTAATAAATACTTATTAAGCACCTACTATGCACTAAGCACTTTTCTAGATGATGTCTTCAACTGCATTCTCTCTGGCCAAGCCTGATTATGGACTCCTGGGTTGCTACTACTGATGGAGCAGGTTTACACTGTAAGACAAACTTTGCAGGTCCCCATGACCATTTGTATAAGATGACTGAACAAGTCAGGCTATGTAATCCTGTCTGTCTGAACCAAATTCCACTCTACTCTAGGTTAATAGAATATGGCAAGAAGCCCAAATGCTGGTCTTTCATAAATATGAGAAAAGAAATTAACTAGACCTAGACTTATCCAGATTGTAGGTATGCTTCTATTTTTGTCAATATCTTCGAAAGGAAACCTAGTTGCAATGAATAACCATTGAGTGAATGAGAAAATACTCTAATGCTTTTTCCCCAAGGTCTCCAACCACAGAACCAGCTGCCTTTAATTGTGGCGCATTTACTTAATGTAGTATTCAAAAAAAAAAAAAACAAAAAACTGCTGTCATGTGGAGCTTTGAGATATCCTGCACTCAATAACATGTTCTTCTGTTTGTACATTAGAAATGGCGTACAAAAGAAACTAACAAACTTCAAAACTCCAGTGCTTTGTGGCTCTTTTTTTTTTTTGGCCTCATTTATTTTCCTGATTTATTCTTGTCCTTTCGTGCCCTTAGTCTCCTCCGCTTTGTCTTCAAACATCTAATTGCCATGTGTTCTGATGGATAAGCCCGGCTGTGGGCTCCTGTTTTCAGTAATAGCAGCTCTCTCCCTTTATCACTCTTTCTACAAAGGAGATTTTCCTAATTAAATGATCTTTGCACTCATCATTTCCTAACTCTCATTTCATATCTGCTTTGCTAGATGATCGCCAAGGTCCCCTTCCAGTTCTAAAATTCTATGACATTTGTGTGTGACAAATACTATGGAGATCATAGAATTCATCTTTCTCCTCTAAATTTTTTAGTATTACAGCCTGCTTTCTTTTTTTTTTTTTTTACAAATAGTTTATTGTCAAATTAGTTTCCACATAACACTCAGTGCTCATCCCCAAAGTGCCCTCCTCCATGCCCATCCCTCCTCCCCCCACATCCATCAGTCCTCAGTTTTTGTCAGCATTCAAGAGTCTCTCATGGTTTGCCTCTCTCCCTTTCCCCCACCATTTCCGCCCTTCTTCTCCCCCTTGTTCCTCCATCAAGTTCCTCCTAATCCTCCTATACGTGCAAACATATGATATTTGTCCTTCTCTGCCTGACTTATTTCGCTCAGCATAACACCCTCAAGGTCCATCCATGTTGCTACACATGGCCAGATTTCATTGTTTCTCATTGCCATGTAGTATTCCATGGTATAGATAAACCACATCTTCTTGATCCATTCATCTGTTGATGGACACTTAGGCTCTTTCCATGTTTTAGCTATTGTGGAGAGTGCTGCTATGAACATTGGGGTACATGTGCTCCTATGCATCAGCATTTCTGTATCCCTTGGGTAAATTCCTAGCAGTGCTATTGCTGGGTCATAGGGAAGTTCTATTGTTAGTTTCCTGAGGAACCTCCACACTGTTTTCCAGAGGGGCTGTACCAGTTTACATTCCCACCAACAGTGTAGGAGGGTGCCCGTTTCTCCACATCCTCGCCAGCATCTAGAGTTCTCTGATTTGCTCATTTTAGCCACTCTGACTGGCGTGAGGTGGTATCTCAGTGTGGTTTTGATTTGTATTTCCCTGATGAGGAGGGATGCTGAGCATCGTTTCATGTGTCTGTTGGCCATCTGGATGTCCTCTTTGGAGAAGTGTCTGTTCATATCTTCTGCCCATTTCTTCACTGGGTTGTTTGTTTTTCGGGCGTGTAGTTTGGTGAGTTCCTTATAGATTCTGGATATTAACCCTTTATCTGATATGTCATTTGCAACTATCTTTTCCCATTCCGTTGGTTGCCTATTAATTTTCTGGGTTGTTTCCTTGTACAGCCTGCTTTCTTATTTCAGTGATATTTTACAGTCAGTTTGCCTTTAGATTTTCCTTATAGAATCTTTTCCAACAACTGGAGGATTTTTAGCTTCCAAAAGAAGAGAACATCTGTGTCACTGGCAAGTATGCCATAGGCCGCCTTAGTGGTAGGTGTTGAAAGAGCTAAAACTTTTGGCATATTTTTTTTTAAGTTTATTTATCTTTGAGAGAGAGAGAGAGAGAGAGAGAGAGTGTGTGTGTGTGTGTGTGTGTGTGTGTAAGCAGGGAAGGGGCAGAGAGAGAGGGAGACACAGAATCCAAAGCAGGCTCCAGGATCTGAGCCGTCAGCACAAAGCCCGACGCGGGGCTCGAACTCACAAATCGTGAGATCATGACCTGAGCCGAAATCAGACACTTAGCCGACTGAGCCACCTGGGCGTCCCTGGCATATTTCATGTCAGATGAGGCAAATAGATAGCAATGATAACCCCTTTCTTCCTGACTGAACCCATGGCAGACAGAACCTATGGCTTCTTCCTTCCAGCTGAGGAAGGAAGCGGTCTCAGAATACTTTTACCATATAGGAGGCTTCAGGAAACCATTCCTGATGAATGTGAGTAGGTAACTGAATGTAAAACCTCATAACTGGCTTGAGTCCGCCTTTAAAACACAGCTTCTCCAAGGAGGAGTTACTATCTGTATCCTACTCTATTTTTACTTTTTCCATAGAACATATTACATTCTAACATAATATATAATTTGCTTAGTTATTATATTTATTATTTTGACTCTCCTGTTACAATACCAGCTCTCCAAGACCCGGAAGTTCTGTCTACTGAGGTCACTGGCATGCGCTAAGCATCTGGAATGATGACAGGCACACAGCAGGTACTCAAGAAATATGTCTAATAAAGAAATGAATGATTTCTTCCCCCACCAGCATCAGAATCTCAGGGTCCATCCCAGAATGAAGTGAATGAGGCCTCTAGGGTGTAAAACTTAAGGAGGCACTCACTGTCAGGGTCAACACTGCACAAACAAGCCCTCAGGGAAGTGAGAGGACTCCCTCAATTTTGCACCTCAGCCAATCTCACCAGCCACCCCACAATCCAAGATCTGACACCCATCATTATTAAAAAATACACATTTCGGGGCACCTGGGTGGCTCAGTCGGTTAAGCATCCGACTTCGGCTCAGGTCATGACCTCATGGTTCATGGGTTCGAGCCCCACATCAGGCTCTGTGCTCACAGCCAGCTCAGAGCCTGGAGCCTGTTTCTGTGTCTCCCTGTCTCTCTGACCATCCCCTGCTCACGCTCTCTCTCTCTCTCAGGAATAAATTTAAAAAAATTTTTTTAAATAAATAAAAAATACACATTTTTTCCCACTACACCCTGTACCTACTAAATCACAACCACTGTGGGAAAAATGGTGGCCTAGAATTTCACGTCATGAGCTACTTGGTCATTCCCACACATAATTTTATTTGAGAATCAGCACTTGAAATTCAGCAGCATTGCCAAGATGAACTTGTCCCTAAGCCATGTTGAGTCAGTTCGTTGACCTCATTCAAGGCCCTTCAGGAAATCTGTGTAGCTTAGCTTTGCTCTCTTTTCCCTGACAAAGTTCTAATAGTGGTTAACACATAACCTTTTCAGGGCCCAAAACATTGCTCCCGACATGTGTATATACTGCACCTGATTGTCATATAGTGGCATATGATAGGTACCATCATCCCCATTCACATATGAGGAATCTAGGCACAGAAAGGTTAAGTCACCTGTGGTCATGCAGATCCACAGAGACTATGTTCCAGACATAATTCTTTCAATATTCTAGCTTAAAAGGAACTGTTGTCATGCAAGTCCTAGATGATCTCAGATGTGTTCTTTATTTAGATATTCCTTTTATTGAGAAAGCTTTTTCCATTCACTCTTCTGCCAAAATCATCCCCATTGAAATCACACCCATTCTCCATTATCCAAGTAAAATTCTATTTCCTTCAGGAAGCCATCGTCAAACACTGTGGTGTGAAGTACCCTTCCCTTTCTTGTGGTCATTTAACTTGGTTTCTCTATTTAATCTGAATTAGGTTTGCTGCAGAACTAGCCAGATCTGCTTAAATATTTTGAAACACAAACCCTTATCAAGTTTTATTTCCTCTACTCATTGTCCCTTTCTCTAATTAAAGCCCCAACCATGCCATTTTATACTCCATGCTTCTGAAGAAAAAAATACCATGAAAAAAAAAAATAAGTAAACGCTTGGCTCTTGAGTTTCAAAAGTCTAGCACATTCTCCTAGAAAAGAAATTATTCATGAGCAAAGGTCATTAATTTGAGAAACCTTTTGATGAGTAAAGGCCACAGCTTTCTGGATGAGGAGTAGAGGGGGAGGCAAGGAATAAACAGAGATTTTAGGTTCATAAAGAAGGGGAGCCTCGCGACAACTGCAGATGTGACAAACTCTTACCAGTTTAAAAAGATAAGAGAGCAGCAAGGACCTGTATGTACACCAACGGTAGGCAGGGGCCCAAGAAAGCGACAAAACTAGAGAAAACCTGTTGCTGTATAGGCAGGCAAAGGAGGCATGATGCACACAGAGCAGGACTCAGGTAACAAAACAACTAATTTGCCCCAAAGCAGTCTCAAAACAGACAATGCCTTAGTGCTAAAGGTGCTTTCTTCGGCTAAAGGTGCATTTGAAGAGCAGAACGATTTCACATGTCCCAAAGCAGTTGGCAAAGATCTGAGGAAAAGCTGTACTTGAACGATAGGGGTGACGAGTGATTCAACAGTGTCTTGAATGGCCAATAGGCCACATGGCAACAAGAGTATCATGCATGTATCACCAAGGATAGATCATGACCAGTCGGTTTTCACGACTCATCCTTCACCAACTGTGATCCTGATACTTTACAACTTGGACAGTTGTCCCCATCTTTAGGTCTTATATTCCCTTTGCACCACCAAGTTTCCCTTGACAATGATCAGCTCCCTGGCTCAAGCCCTGGCATAGAGGGTCCTCAACATGTATGTGTAAATGGATCTCAAAAATTTGAAAATGGGTATTTTTCCAGGAATACCTCTAGTGACATAAGTAGTCATTAGAGTGGCCAATGACAGGAACTTAGAAGTGTATACCTCTATCATGGCTGTCTAATCATAGCTGTTCGGTTCAGATCAAAAACACCTCCACATCCTGAGTTCTGGAATATGCAGCAGTAATGAACAGTATAAAGAAAGCACATGAGAAATACAGCTATTTTATTTTGGTTTGTAAAAATCACAGTCCACTGAATTCTTAAAAGACCCACAAAAAAAGGTAACATTTGCTAAGGCCCCACCAGAGTGAATTGTTTAAAAATGAAACACATGGTTTCTGGTGAGTTTTCCTTAGGGAAAGTTAGATGTTGGACATTTCAGACAACTGCAGGCCTTCATTTCTGATCAAGGGCAAAAAAATATATATAAATGTATGGATTAAAAAAAAAGGAATACATAGGTGGAATCAGGATAGAAAAAAATAAAAGGAAAAAGAAATAGAGCAAGTCATTTTTACTGTCTGACCACTACCACTACTGGTACATTTGAACCAAAAGACTTAGATTCCTCTTTTTTTTTTTCTTATAGTTTACTGTCAAGTTACTCAGTTGACACCCCAACACACAGTTCTCATTCCAAAAAGTGCCCTCCTCCATGCCCATCACCCATTTTCTCCTCTCCCCCACCCCCCATCAGCCATCAGTTTGTTCTCAATATTCAAGAGTCTCTTATGGTTTGCCTCCTTCTCTCTTCCCAACTATTTTCCCCCTTCCCCTCCCCCATGGTCCTCTGTTAAGTTTCTCCTGTTCCACTTATACGTGAAAACATATGGTATCGGTCTTTCTCTGCCTGACTTATTTCGCTCAGCACAACACCCTCAAGTTCTATCCACATTGCTACAAATGGCCAGATTTCATTCTTTCTCTTTGCCATAAAGTATTCCATTGTATAGATAAACCACATCTACTTGATCCATTCATCAGTTGATGGACATTTAAGGCTCTTTCCATGTTTTGACTGTTGTTGAAAGTGTTGCTATGAACATTGAGGTACATGTGTTCCTATGCATCAACACTCCTGTATCCCTTAAGTAGATTCCTAGCAGTGCTATTGTTGGGTCATAGGGTAGTTCTACTGTTAAATTTTTGAGGAAACTCCACACTGTTTTCCAGAGAGGCCGTACCAGTTTGCATTCCTACCAACAGTGTAAGAGGATGCCCATTTCTCCACATCCTTGCCAGCATCTAGAGTCCTCTGACTTGCTCATTTTAGCCACTGTGACCAGCGTGAGGTGGTACAAAGAGTGGTTTTGATTTGTATTTTCCTGATGAGTGAAGTTGAGCATCGTTTCATGTGTCTGTTGGCCATCTGGATGCAAAAGACTTAGATTTCAATTTTACCAATAAAATAAAATTCAGAGAGACTGAGTTAAAAGTAAAGATGCATAAAAAGTGAAAATCGATAGGTAATGATAATTCTTTAAATGGGTGTTCAAAGGCTTATTAGAGGACATAAGAATACTGAATATTGGAGTATGCATTACAAACCCAGCTTACTTTATAAATTCATTGTTTTGTGTAATTAACCCTTCCAAGGAAAGAAGATGCAGGACCCAATCTCAGCCTTAGGACAACATCAAGCACCACTAGGTCACTTAGGTGTTTTTGATATAACTGCCATCACCATGGGCTAGTGATCCTCATGTTATTTGTATTCTTGTCCTGGTGATTTTGTCTTCTGCTTATAGACATAATGAATTCTTGGCTGCAGCAAACCAACAGGGATGAAGAGCCTCAAGGGGTAGGGATGGCATGGTCTTCAGAACAAGTTGTATTCTTTTTTATTTGTATTGAATCAAAGCCTCATTAGTAAGGTACTCCAGATTTGGGATGTTTTTAAGAAATCTCATGAATTTCAGACAGGAAAGGAAAAGGGAAATCATAAAAATATGAGGGTACATTACAATACAAGGGTTTCAGGAGAGCTTAGGGAGGGATAGCTTCTTATTCCAACTATTTTTAAAATATTTCATCACTTAAAAATCAACTAGTATGATGACTAAAAATGAAGAACATCTGGGCCCTCATCATCCATCCTTCCCTGGCCTCCCACAACCCAGAGACACAATTTTCCACCCTTTTAGTATTTCCTTCTAGTATGTGCCTTCATATTTTCAATTCACATGAGTATACTTCAGTTATGAATCTTACATGTTTAGCTATTATTCACTGATTTGCTACTAAGAAAGATGACAATTTAACTCTCTTCTATCACCAGCCACCTTCCCACCCCCACTAGTTTCCCCGCTCCTTCTTCCTCTTGGTAAAATTCAATCACATTTTTAATAAAATCCATATGTGGTTTTCAAGATCATTATTATGACTATGTAAATATTTGTCATTACTAAGCCATGTTGAGGACTATTTCAATTCCATTCTATTTCAACACTTCATTTTTCCTTAACTGCCTCTTTTATTCTTTAAATGTTTGTATTTCTTTGAAATGTGACCAACATTTGCCTGACACTCCAGTTATTGACCTCTAGGACAATGGCCTCAGCTGGAACAACCAGGGTAACATGGCACCTGCTCCATGTACCTCTTCCAATGGATTAGCCTGGATGAGTCTTCCTGGGTTGGCCAGGAGAAAAAAAGCAGTAGAGATATCTAACTCGTTGTTTATTTGTTTTACTGATTTGCCTAGCCTTTACTTATGTTACATTTGCTAACATCTCACTGGCCAAGACAAGTCCCAAAGCCAAACTCAAATTCAAGAAGAAAATGGACTCTGACCCTTTGGCAGAAAAACTGCCATCTCATGGCAAATGAGTACAGAAAATGGAAGGGAGAAAGAACAAGGACTATCACTTTAATCAGTCTTTCACGGTCATGAATCAGGTGACCGTATTATGAATGGGTCTGTTTCTGGTTCTCTAGCTTGTTCTTTTCATTTGTCCTCCTCAAGTCAATACTCTACTGTCTGAATTACTAGAGCTCTATAATATGTCTTAATAATTTGTGCTTAAAAACCAAAACCAAACAAACAAACAAACCCACAATCTGGAAAGCCTATCAGTTAGATGAATCTCCCAAACCAGTGCTTACTACATCATTGGTTTCAAATCCCCCAAAACTGTAGTCTTCACAGTCAGTCAGAAACTGTTCAGCAGCACCAAAGCGTCTGCCACAGGGACCCTCTCCACCCCTGAAAGAAAGAGGAGGTGATCTGCACCCTAGAAGATGCCTGGCCTGAAACAATCCTTTTCTTTTGCTTTAACTTTCTTGTCCCCTCCCTGCGTCCATTTGGTGTCACTCCTTGGACTGTCAACTTGCTAGATGGGGCTCCGCTGGATTCATGAATCATTTAATAAAGCCAATTAAATTTTCAAAATTTGTTGTTTTCATAACTGCCTTAACTATTTTTGGTGCTTTTCATTTCCATATAAATTTTAGAATCCAGTTTTGCTAACTTCCACAGAAGTATCTCTTGGGATTTTAATCGGGATCACACTGAACTGACAATGTAACTTAACCTGAACCCTGTGCTCCTGGAAAATAGCAAAGGTCAAGAAATCTCCCTACCTTTTTGTTCCAGAAAAGAGCTTACTGCCAAGGATTATCCTCCCTCACATGACTTAGAGAAGATTCAAAGATGCCCACCTTATTTATCCAGGACAAATCTAGATACAGACCCTCCAAATTACCATTTCTTTGATTCAGAATTGATGCATTCATCTCTTTGCACTCACTGACTAATCCAGAAAAAAAAATGGATATATATATCTCTTGTGGTTTTGTAGGTTTGCATGTTCAACTATAACATCACATGAAAAAGTTGTAAAATCAGAAACTTACTAATATTCAACCACTCAGGTGGGAGGGACAGAACAAAATGTATAATCTTTATAGAGGACAAATCATTTATTTTTATAGAGGACAAATCACGAATATCATGATAGACCTTACACGCCCATAATTTGACTCAAAGATATGATCTTAGAAGTGATGTTTTTAGGCACTAAATTCACTAAGTGGGCATGTATGTATATACTGGAAGATTTACAGAAGCATTTTTTGTAATAGAGAAAAAAGGAAACAGTTCAATTCCCCAAACAAAAGAGGGATGGTTAAATATAATTATATTCATTGCTAAATATTGTATCAGTACATTAAATTTTTTACAAAATAAGCTTACACATAAAATTTTTGTTGAAAAAATGTATATGTATATACATACATTTAAAATGTAAAATTACATATTAAAGTGTTACTAGTTAACGTCTAATGAACTACACAAAATGTCTATGAAATATAAGTTTACATAGGTGTTAAAAATAGCACCACAAGGAAGCAATGATGAAAGCAGGTAAGATGTCAACAGCCTTTATTTCTACTTGATTCTGAAGAGTTGTTATACATTAGCCTAAGACTGAGGGTTAGCCTTGATTATTCACTTCTGAAAAGAACGACTGAGCACTGGGCCCTTTAGAGAAACATTAGTGAAATGAAATTTTATACACTGGTAGAAGCTCAAACAATATATATTGACAACCACTAATAAATTCAATTAAGTGTGGGATCAGATCTATGTTAAACCACCTGTCTTAATGATGATTACCATTTGTTAAGCATGTATATGGCCTGACATTTGCTAAGTATTTTGCATCTATTAGTTGTCCTCAGCATTCCATAGAAGAGGAAAACTAAGGCTCTGGTGAGTAACATTTAACATTTACCTATATAGATAAAATCACATTAATAAATTCACTTACACATTTGTCATATGTATATAGCAAGTCAAAAAAAATTAACCTGTATGTATAGAGAGACACACCTCTCTAACAAAAGGGGTTTGCTCTGACTGCTTTCATATTCATCTCTTCCTGTTTTGAAGTACACTCAAAGAACTAAGCTTTTGACATGCCAGTGATGAACTGATGCTATAATAGAACAGGGCAAGGTATTTCATTATAAATCTTTTCAGTCCATGTTGATGCCCTTGAAACATTATCAAATGGCATTCTCTTTAGTTACTATTTAGACAAAGGGTATATAATTCATGCTAAGCTCTCCCTACCCTTAATGTCATTGCTCTTCTCTGTATCTTGTCAAATGGTCAATGTTTCTGCATTGAACAAATATTGTGTTCACAAGACTTCCCTGCCAAGTTCATCAGTGATGAGAATCAGATCACTGATCACCCAGGATTTAGAGAGGAGCTTAAGAGAGGTGCAGGCTGTATAAGGACTTAGGGAATCTTTTGGGTATGATAAAAATGTTCTCTATCTTGATGGTGGTAGTGGTAATTTCATGAACGTGTTGTGTCTAGCAAAACTGAATTGTACACTTCAAATAAAAGCAGCGAATTGCATGTACACTGTATCTTAATAAAGCTGATTAAACAAATAATCTCCTGAAATAGTCCCTGTACATCAGGAGAACTTAATGATCAAGTAACAACTCTTTCTATACTTTCTAAGCTTCTCTTGGCTAGGAAACTCAGTAATAGACCCTAAAACTACTTTCCAGATCATCCAGGTACATTCCATTCTAAACATATCAACTTAGAAAAGATTATCTGGAATTCATTCATTTTTGTTTTAAAGCTGGCATTCAAACACCTGCTCATAATATAGATCATTGTTCAGAGATAAAAAACTAAAGGCCCCAGTATCTTCTTTTTAAGAATCATCCTTGAAAACCTGTTACCTTGTAACAGGTGGGTATTGAAGGAAAAATAATACTTTTGGAAGGCAGACATATTTAAAATGAAAAAAAAAATATTAGTGGATTTTTCACATATAATTACAAAACATATTACTACAATCTTTTGCAGCCTCTTACATAAGATAAAGAAAGCCCTCAGACTTCTAAAGGTCTATGAAATCAGTCAGAACAGTTATTACTTTAGACTGCAAATAATTCCTGATTTTTGAAGGATAAACACATGGTGTTCATCACCTATTCCCCAAAATAAAACAGCACACATCATTTTTTAAAAAAGTGATTACAAATAACTAAAACATTAGAATTACATTGACATTAAGATTTCAAAAACAGAACATAGCTTGCTATGGATTACCAAGATTTTTCCCCCTTCAAGATTCTTTATCTTCTGGCATATAAAAAATGGCATAAAATATTCCTTAGAGATATTCCTATTTCTTTCTTGCCATTCTTCACATCTATAGTGTATTTCTCTTTGAACAAAATCTGTAAGTAAATAACTCTATGTTAAGTACATAGACAACAAAGTTGTCCTTAGATTTGACTCCACCATCAAAACTAGACAGTTTGCCTTGTGGTAGTTGATAAAATAGGAGAATGCACAACTGACATCCAAAATCTGTGAACAAGTAGAACCAGACATGCTGTCCCCAAGCACCAAGCCACTACCACCACAAAAAACAACATTCAGGCAATAACCTGAATTCCATACCCACCACACCAAGCTAATACCAAATGAAATCAACAAGATTGCAACTATCTTTCTGAAAGTGATTAATTTGACATGGGACAATAGTTCTATATATACTAGTCAAAGAATTTCTTTTAGTTATCCCCCAAATAAGAGAAATGATCCAGTGAAAAGTAGCACCTGAGTGTGTATTTAGCTAAGGATGTGTCCATTTGAGATGAGCACTAATCTTTACTCTTCCAATTGAGAGAAAATTAATTGTGTATCCTTTAAGTATAGTGTAATTTACTTTCCTCATTTATTAGTACCAGCAAAATTATATTAATTGACCTTCATAAGAAGTCTAAATAGCAGCATATCTTTCTAAGCCCATGACTTCCAAGTAAATTTATTTGGAGCCTATTTCCATTTTTCTTTCACATCCAAGTAGTTACTGACTCCCTATTTATTTTTTCAGAAGATAAATTAAAACCAGAAACTCCTTGTTGTGTTTTCTTTTCCACTGAGTCAATCTCTTAGAATGATGCAGTTTCCTAGATTAATTATTACATCTTTGGATAATCTTTTCAGGAGAACAAGAATATGATTGCTTAAAATTGGCTCTGTGTGCACAACAGAAATGAGACTATATTGGTGATAAAAACCTATTGTACTTGATGATTTGGTAGACAGTAAGGCACACAAAATATTTTTTTTTCTGAATAAAATAATTTAACAAAGAGCTAGATGCATTTGTATTTTCCTCTACTTCTTCAGTTGATTTTTCTTTTACTACCTGTTTTACTGCTTTTGTTTGCTTTTCTCTGCATTCAGAATGGACATGTAAAATAAGCTCTTCAAACACTGCCTATATGCCAGGAAAATTCATGATTATATGACTAATGAATACTTAGTGATTACACCTAAATACAGTTCACCATAAGTAGTCCTGGTTATTTTTATAGGGTCCTTTCCCTTGTCAACAGCCAAATCAATTCAAGGCCGCCAATTCTGTTGGTAGATTGACATATAGGTCTGTCATCAACTGATTTTATACTGTTGCATCATTTAATACGTCCCATCTTAACTAAATCAAGCTCTTTCGCTGGACTTAGTGATCTTTCCCAATAGGTTCCCCATGTTTCCTCCCTCATCACTTTTTGATCTTTCCACTCCTCATCCCAATCCCTACACACAAGTCATTTCCCAATAGTCAATTTTCAGCCATAACTCATCCTTAGTCTGCATTCCCTCCCACAAAAGCTATTCTGTTCTTACAACCTCAACTGTTATCTGTGTCCTTCCGGAACTTTAGGGGAGAAACCATGAAGGCTCATTGGATGTCTTTTTTCCACATACGGAATTTTAAGGTCCCCTGGTGGGTCCTTTACAACATACTTGCAACCATGCTCTTCCCATTCTCCCCACTCTTGGGACCATAACCTGATACTGTGCTGCCATCTAAAACTCAGAATACTCTGGAAATTCCAAAATTTCAGACTTCAAACTATATCCCTTAGCCTGTGTCTCATACCTGAATTACCACAAACCTCTTGCATGACAAATACAAAAGTGACAACTACAGGTGGATCAAAAGGCATGTCCAACCACAGGGTCAAAACCCATGAGTGGGTGAGGTAGACAGCAGGAAGCCACAGTACTATTTTTTGCAGGACCTCGAGATGTTGAGAATGCCTTCACTGGAATACCCATCCCTCCAGTTTTATACAATGGACTGAATATCCACTGACAAGTGGAAAAGCCAGACCACCAGAGAGGAATCTAGGGGGAATATGATGAAGGCCTGGGAGCTAATGTTTGATAATCATGTTTCCATTACTGTTTCATACGATCTCTTTGTTCTACTCAGATTAATTTCTAATGCTGCCACCCCCCGACTCATTCTAATTGTTCTGCTGTACACCCCAGTAACCTACTCTCATCTTCCCATTCATAAGGAACGCCATTCCTTCCCACCACACCCCCTTTTTTAAATGAAAAGTTCAATTCTTACATCTCATGGCCCATGTCAAATCTTAACTTCCTCCAGTATAGCTTCATAGAAGCCATAGAGCAAAGATGTTATAAGCTCTATCAGCATAGCCAGAATGCCTGGGTTCAGAAGTTGTCTCCCTTATGTTCTACAGTGTGGTGTTGGTCAAATTACTAGACTTCTTTGAGCTTCGAATTCTTTATCTGTTAAAAAAAAAAATATGTGGCAGGGATGGGAGGTGTAAGTACCCAATTCATAGGGTTACTCCAGATATTCAATGAGAGGGGTGTCTGGAGGTCTCTGTCAATTGAGCATCTGACACTTGCATTCGGCTTAGGTCATGATCCCAGGATTGTGTGATCGAGCCCCATGCAGGCATGAAGCCTGCTTAAGATTCTCTCCCCAATCCCCAAACAGCCTCTCTGCCCCTCCCCCACTCTCTTTCTCTTAAAAAAAAAAACATTTACCAAAAAAGGGAAAACATTTACCAAAAGCTGTGAAAGTGAAAAAGAATGATTAAAAAACCCCAAATATTCAATAAGATAATTCATGTGAAAGGCTGAGCACTTAGCCTGGCACCGAATATGAGCTTAATACCTGTCAGGCATTGTCACTAGCATCGTTATTTTTCTCCCCATCTCTGAGTGTTTTTCTTCTTCTATGAATTGCTAGAATATATCAAAATTTCCAACTATTCTGGAACTTCTTAATTTAAAATCAGGTAGGCTGCTAGTTCATTTTGTATACAGATCTTGCTTTGCCAGTGAGATAAAGTTTTAAGGGCAGAAACCATGTCCTCAATTCTTTGTTCCTCCTCCAATGATTATATTAGTGCTGTTAGTGACAACAGTCATCAGGCACTGTATTTATCATTTTTCATACAGTTGATGCAGGCTGTAATATTGCCAGATAAGGGGTACCATCTCCCTTTTAGAGGCAAGGAAGCAAAAGCAGAAAGGGTTATTAAACAGAGAGCAATGCACTGAACAGGTGCTTTCATGCTTTTAAAGTTTACTTCTGTAACCTAGCCAGAGCCAAAGGCATAATAGCACAATCTAAAATGCATCCCATCACTAAGCATTTTTTAATAGACTGTTTTGTGATAGCACTGTGCCAGGTACTACAGCTATAAAGCTAAGTAGGACTTGGTCCCTGACCTTGAGATGCTTGTGGTTTTAGTTGGCAAACTAAAAAATTAACCAAATAACAAGAGTATTTGGTTATTGTCACATTAGGGTCCTTGGCGTGACAGAAACACAGAGGAACAGCATTTTGGGAGGTGAATGGACATCACAAAGCACTCTGCATAGAAGGGAGAATACAGGCAGAGGTGTGGGAGAGGGTGGGAAGGGCATAGTAGGCCACTTAGGGAAGCACAAAAAGATCTCACATAAATGTCTGTGGGTCAGTAGTGACAAGTCTGAAAGTGAAAGAAGAAAAAGACATTTCATGTCCCAAATGAAAACAACTGGACTTTCATTAGTGATGAGAAAGCACACAAGGGTTTTAAGCAGTTGGCAGGGGGTGGACATGGATGAAAAGTCAAGAGCATGATCAGATTTGATCCTAGAACCAAGCACTTTAGAAGTCACTTGGAAGACAGATTGCAAGGGGCAACTCTGGCGTCTGTATTAGTACAAGAGGGAAATGCTGATGGCTGGAACCAAAATACTGGCAGTGGGAAGCAAAACAATGGGATAGAAGAAAGAGAGATTTCAAAGATAGAAATCATGATTGAGATTATCAATTAAGTATGAGTTATGATAGAAGAATCTAGAAAGAGGCCAAATATTTATCTTGGAATACTTTGTTTTCATCTACAGATTCTGTCTCTAATTAACTTTGTGGCTATTAGGAAAGAAAGTATTAAGAGAAAACAATTTTTGAACAAATCAGAGAGCCAACTGCCACATATGACTACTGCCTTCGCTCTTGAGAACCTTCCTGGATTAACTTTGATTCTTAAAGCAATCACAAAGCTTATCCAGGCCCCCACAACAGCATGGTGTAGATGGCCCAGTGTGATCTGGCCCCTGCCCACATCTCTTCCTCCATCTTGTACTCCTCTTCCGCATAATTCACCATGCTCCATCTGCACTGACTTACTGTTTGTTCCTTCAACTTAGCGTGTTCCTCCACTGGAATGTTCTTTCCTTATAGCCCCTTCCTACTGGCTTTAATTCAAAGTTCCCCTTCTAAACGAGGTTTTCTGCAACCTTTTACCTAAAGTAAGCCTCTCCCTTCTGCCAACCCATTACCATCTTCAATTTATTTCATATTTCTCATCTCGATCTGAAAGTATTTTATTTTTCATTGACTGTCTTCTTAATTTTAATTTGAACCCCATGAGTAATTTTTTTTTTTTTTTTTTTTGCTTCGCTCACTACCGCACCATGAATGCAGTGCCTGGCACATAGTAAGCACACAATAAATGCCGAATGAACTGTTTTAACTGCCCAGAATATAGCTCTGTGTACTTTACAGTGCACTTCAAAATCCATTAAGCTCCTGACATAATTTCTGCAAGAATTTAAGCTAATTGTACGCATAAGGAAACTGAGACTTGACAAGGTTTCCTGACTTTGTAAAGTCACATAACTATTAATTGCAGGTGCAATACAAAGAACTTAATTTTCCATATGATTGATCATCATTTTAAAACTACAGACTGTTTTTTTTTTAATTTACTGTCAAAGGGATAGTGATTAAAGGTCGAGTTAGCCATAAAAGAAGTTATTACTTCATTATTCTAAAGAAAAGGAAATAAATTTAGCTATTTAACATAGTTTGGGGGAATTTTAGGATTTTACTAAGATTTCTGCATCAAAATTAGTTAAAAGAGCATTAGAATGGGGGGATCAGAAATGATTCTATGCATGAAGGCAACAATGTATGAAGACATTGCTTGAGTCCGTGTATTGAAACACATGGAAATGCTTAGGTACGTACTGAGTTGAGTTGACCCTCTTTTCCTAGATGTTATGGCATTAGCAAAATGACAATTATTTCTCTTTTCACTTTTATTCCTTTCAGTTGAATGGCTTATTTGTGCTTCTTTCATTTATTTTGGTCAAAAGAGAAAAATCATATTAATTTGGGTATTTGTGTATTTGTGTGGGCATTAGTCCACTGGAGAACTATAGCTTTCCTCAAGATCTTGCAAGGAAGATTAGCAAAAAAAATTTAAAAATAATTTTATATTGCATACCAGGAAATTATATTTTTGACAAGTGAACATGATTCCTTTACAGTCTTTTAATCTTGGTTTTATATAATAAAGTAGGTTATAAGGCAGTAGTACTGAAATCTAAAAAAAATTTAATGATTATTTATTTTTGAGAAAGATATAAAGACAGAGCATGATCAGGGGAGGGGAAGAGGTAGAGAGAGGGAGACAAAGAATCTGAAGCAGACTCCAGGCTCTGAGCGGTCAGCACAGAGCCTGATACAGAGCTTGAACTCATGAGCCGAAATCAGATGCCTAACGGACCAAACCACCGAGGTGCCCCAGTAGTATTGAAATTTTAAAAACCTACCCACATTGGCCAAAAATTTTCCAAAATTCAGTAATTTCAACTTTTACTACTAGTCGATACTAATTTGCTTAATCCCGATTTACCAATGTAAAAGATTATAAGAATAGCTAAGGGGCTCTTAAGGTGATGCTTGAACTTGAATAAACAGGATTAAACTCATGTTAATCTTGATTAATTCACATAAAATTTGGTAAGGTAATAGTGTTTTTTCCTTTATAAACTCAACTGATGATGTTAACTACTTTCAGAACACTTTATCTCTATCAATCTCTTCTCATTCCTGTATTCCCAATAATGTTTTTAAGATAAAAAAGAAGTAACACAAATACATGCAGAAAGTCTCTATTGAAAATTTTACAATAGATTATGAAAACACTTCTTTTACCAGAGCCCACACTTTCTGGGATTGGTAGATGTTTAGTTGGAAAGAAGGAATTAGAGGATTATCCTAAGAAGAAAAAATAACGTGGATGAGAGCTCAAATGTCACATAAGTCCCCTGCAGATAAAAGGTTATTTTCCCTAAGTCTTGAAAGGATTCCACTTTCCATAGGAAAGTTGAATGGTAACATTTCAATTAACTAGTACTCTATATACAGTTCAGCAAGTCAGACAATTTTGAAGCTGGAAAAATCCTTAAGGGTCATCAAACCCTAACTCCCTTGTTTTATAATGAGGAAATGGATAGTCAGAGAAGTGTGCAAATTGGCAATATTACAGTTAATATATGGCAGGGCCATGGTTGATACAAATGCATCCCAACTCTCTGGGTCAGAGCAGGAATGTGCATTTGAGAGCAGGGACTACAATTCTGAGTCCCATTTCACTAACTGTGGATGTGGGAGGAGTTACTTCCCTACTCTGAGCCTTAGTTTCCTCACTCATGCCATGCAGATCAAACAGAACCGGGCTCACAGGGTTACTGAGACTGCTTATGGACTGGTTTCATGATTTCTAGCAGTTGTCATTATTATTCTCCTAAAGATGATTTTCAGCGAACTGCAAGTACACTGGAACATTGGCTCTAGGACTGGATTTGAAAGGCACACGAAAGATTGACAAACCATCTCTCTCTATATTATATCTATTTTAAATTTTTATTTTGAAAACATGTTAGATTTACAGTAGAGTTGCATAGGTAGTACAGTCTGCTACTGTCACCCAGCCTTTTCTACTGGGTTGTATCTCATGTTAGGTTCAACACAACTAAGAAATTAGCATTGGTACAATGCTTTTAATTGAAAGGTTACCATTAACTAAAGAAATTATTGGGATTTTCCCCAATTTATCTACCACTGTCTTCCTTCTGTTCCAAGATTCAATCCAGAATATCACACTTCATAGTTAGTCTAACCTAGGCCTTAAATCAAACCCTATCTTGATCTAATTAAGAATGTAGCAGCTTAGATCTATTTATCAAAATCAAGGGGCTCACAGGTAAGCAGAGAACACTGTCAAAGTATCCACTTCATCATTACAGTGAGTGCCACAGGCTTGCATTAACCAATCCACCCGTGACTAAAATTGAAATGCCGTCAGTTCGAGAACCTACTTAGCACGGCATAAAGCTATGCTCTGTCTTCTGGTTTTAAGTCTTGGAGGTATCAAGTTTAAAAAAACAGACATGGGCACTGCTGATTAACATGCCTTGGTATCTGATTTTCATCTATGAGGCATTACAAATTTCAGTTTCTAATGCCTAAGCCACAAAGACATAACAACTCTATTTTTTTCTTGTTTCATCAATTTTTTTAATAGTTTATTGTCAAGTTGGTTTCCATATAACACCCAGTGCTCATCCCCACAAGTGCCCTCCTTCATGCCCATCACCCCTCTTCCCCTACCTCCCACCCCCATCAGCCCTCAGTTTGTTCTCAGCATTCAAGAGTCTCTCATGGTTTGCCTCCCTCCCTCTCCCCAGCTATTTTTCCCCTTCTTCTCCCCCATGGTGCTCTGTTAAGTTCCTCCTAATCCTCCTATACGTGCAAACATATGGGGAATAACCTCCCTCCTCTCTGAATGAGAGGCCTGTCTTAGAATGTCTGACTTCTCTGGGCAGAATGCTTTTTTTTTCTTTATTTAAAGTTTTATGCTTTGGGGCACCTGGGTGATTCAGCTGGTTGTGTGACTGACTTCAGCTCAGGTCCTGATCTCGCTGTTTCCGAGTTCAAGCCTCACATCGGGTGCCGGGCTGACAGCTCAGAGCATGGAGCTTGGTTTGGATTCTATGTCTCCCTCTATCTCTGTCCCTCCCCTGCTCACACTCTCTCTCTCTCTCTCTCTCTCTCTCTCAAAAATAAATTATTTTTTTTTGTTTTATTCCCCAGCTTGGAGACGCGTTAAGAGCATACCTCATGGAGAGTGTCTGGCAACCTTTTATGGATGCCTAGAGTCTTCCAAATACTAATTCCAAGCACTGCAATGAGAAAGCACTTGTGGAGAAGTGGGGAAAAGCAGCAATTTCTTCTCCTGCAAAAGCCATGTGGGAATTTGTAGAGGAGACAGAATGCGATTATGGGCTGTACCTGAGCCAGGGCAAGGGCATAACAGGGTGCTCGTCCCCGCCTACATCAACAAACGGCTTTCCTGATGTAACTGATACTCCACCGCACCTCCTCTTTGTCTGTTTTACCTGCACTGTCGCCACACAGGAGCAAGAAGCACCACAGACAGGCTTTCGGGCACCATTTGATTCTCAGAAGTTGGAGAGAATGGACACTAAGGACACTTGCGGCTTCTGGGAGTCCTAAGTATCACGGGAGCACTGGCTCTCTGGGGAGGTGCCGCGAAGTGGCTGTTCCATTTTTTTTCCTCTTGTGTGAGCCCGAGGAGTAGCATTTACTGAGCGCTCCCTATGCCCTGACTCTCTGCCAAAAGTGTCTGTTATTTATCAGGGTCAAAATGGACCCACTACCAATCGGGTGGGCAAAAGAAAATCTGGCTATGTTGCATAATGTATCTCACCTTGCTTCCGGGCCCCATCCCCCAAGAAGAGAACCACATCTTCCTTTTGTGGTAGAAATTCGTCTTTTTTCTGGTTTTAAACTTAGTTTTCTTTAAGCATTTATACTTTATTTTAGAGATTTTCCTTAATCAGGGAAGGGCCCCAGGAGAACCCTTACTTGACAGCAGGACAGAAAGGGTCCTTCCTCTCAGGATCTTTAGCATCTGATGGTATCCTGTATGGACTGTTCATGAACAGGCTCAAGGTCTGGTGGCTCCTGCTTTGTGACTCTACCTCCCTCCAGACTTTGCTTATGCTCACTTTCCAGGTCCTGGCTGTAAAGGGCCTGGTAATTCACCTGTGGAGAGCATTACCAGCCAATACGTATATCCATCTTTAGCTCTCTGAGACCCTTAGAAATTCTAGATTCCCACTAGACTACTCAGTTAACATCTCAGAAAAAACATACCTATCACACAAATAAAAACTGCTCTGATTCTATTTCACCTCCTCTCCGTACACTCCCCACCAAGCAGAGTGACACTTTTAAAGAGTCAATTGGATCATGTCACCCCATGGCTCTCTACTTAGACTGAAACTCATAATTATTGCCAAGGCCTATAAGGTTCTCTGTGGTCCGAGTCTACCCACAATTCCCTCTTCTCACGATGACTCACCTACCAACTCCCCTTTGCTCATTCAGCTCCAGCCCTGCTGACTTCCTTCTTATTTTTCCAACAAGCCAAACACCCCTCCCCCCACCTTAGGGCCTTTGCACAGACTCATCTCTTTATACGTCCGCCTTAAACAGTTCCCTCCAGAGCTCACATGCTGATTCATCACTGTCTCAGGGTGACCTCCCGTTCACCCTATCTGAAACAGCACCCCATCCCTCTTCTCTCCAGCCCTCGCTTTATTCTCTTCATAGCACGTCACCATCGAACATCTTATATAGTCGTTTGCTTGTTTCAAGTTTGTTCCCCTCCAGGGAGAATATAAATCAAGAGGGAATAAAGCAAAAACTCTATTCATGACCCATTGTCAACAAGCCTTAGAGGTAGATTTTAAGACGGTTATTATTTCCATTGTACAGGTGAGGAAATGAAGTTCAGGGAGTTTAAGTGATTTGCAGAAGCTCAAATAGTGAAAATTGTTAGCTTTCTCCCTCCAGGGAGACAAGAAGTTTACAGACTGTGTGGCTACATGAAGGAGGAAATGGCACAAGAAGAGGACTAGCACCTTAGCCAGGATCACAGAGCACCAGGGGCCCAATAGGAGGGCTGAGCAGGGGAGCGTGAGCAGCCAGGTATCTACTCAGTGATAATTCCACCATTTCCTGGAAACAAACCTCCTTTGGGGAGGCCTGTTCATTTTTCAAGTGGTCAAAGCAGCAGCTGGGTTGCAGATAATCAAGGAGCCTGGGGGCAATTAGTTTTAATGTTTTGACAGTGAGGAAGTGGGAAAGCCTCAGCAATTTAGGAACTCTTGTCATGCTTGGAAAGCTTTTCATTAGGCCTGAAGATCAGATGTTTCTCGTGTCAGCCATTTTGATTTCCACTTACGAGGGCTGAAGTGCTTAGCCTCACTTCCTCCGTGAACAAGCTCCTCGCCTCCAGGATGTGCAGAGGGTAGGGGCACAGGCTCTCCGTCAGCAGCCCAGCGGCTGCAGATCACACGTGTCTATTTCTTCCTGCTGGACCTCAGAAACTTGGGAGCCCAAGTGGAGCCTCACTCCTCTTTCTATCTCTCAGAGCACCTGGCACAGAGCAGGTGCTCAATAAATCTCTGTTATGCTGAATTGGCAGTTCATTTAATCAGGTCCAGGTCTGGTTTTTTTATCTGTCAAATGGGGAGAGTAAAGCTCTCTACAAAGATTACTGGGTCAACAAATGAAATCAAATGGATTTTTTTTTTCTTAATAGCACACACAAGATGTATTGGTTTCCTTTAAGTTTAAAAGGTAAAACAAACATGCTCTGAGGCTTTTAGGGAGGCATGACATTATCTCACTTGTCATAAAAACACAGTTTTAGAAAGGGAAAAGTTCACGTTTTTATTGGAGCTACTTATTCATTCAGGGAGGTGACACAACATCAGAGGAAGGAAATTAAATTCTACATTCACCAATGAATTAATAAATATTCTAATTTGTTCAATCTGATCACAAAAAACCATGCTGCAAATTGAATTAATAATATTGTTCTACATTTACTTATTTACTTATTTTAACAAGATAGTCTGAAAAAATGATTTTATCTTAGTTTCCATTTTATAATTTACTATGCACTAGGTACTTTTTCAAGTGCTTTGTATGGATGACTTCCTTCTGTCTCAAAATCATCATGTGTGTTTCTTCCATTTCTCTGAGGCACAGAGAACTTTAACCACTTGCTCAAGGTCACACAGCAGAGAGATGGAGCTGATAATTAACCCATGCACTCCACCGTAATGTGACAAATATACCACCATCCTCTCTCCCTGACATCGACCTAGCCTAGATGAACCACCCATCTACCCTTCCATTCAGGCACCCAGGCATCCATGCATCCATCCATCCAACAAAGATGAATAAACACCTACCATACACAAGGCCCGGTAGTGGCTGATGAGAAATGTAACCGCGAATAAAGAGAAACAGTTCTGCCCTTGAGACGCTTGAAATCCAGTGTAGGATAACAGCATTAAACAAGCAACCAAGCAAATGAGCACATAATTACTGATTAAAGTGAGTGCCAGGAAGGAAAATTTCAGGAACTATGACAATATTGGACACCACAAGAGTGAGTAACCAGGGTACAAATGTGGATTTTCAGGGAAGGACCCTCCAAAACGAACTTGACAGCTGAGCTGAGAGGCAGGGTCTGTTCTCTTAGAGCCAGGTGTCTATGAAGACATTTAACTGGAGAAAAAGCCAGGCTTCGGAATGACAGAAGCAAACACCAGTGTTCAGAGAAGAGTGGAGAAAAGACTGAATGCAGAATCAGAGTGGGGGGAGGGGGTGGGTAGCCTGCTAGAGAAAAGCTTTAAAATTGCTGGATCACTGTGGGGTGTAATTGCCTTCACGGTGCAGGCTGGAGAACTGTTTACAAGTTGGGGGTGGGGGCTGGACACAATGGCAATGAACAACACTATTTCTGGGTGTGACAAAGTTCATTTTTCACTGGAAAGGAGGTGAGTCATATGTGGATAAGCACTAAGGGCAGAAAAAGCCCGAAGTTGTCTAAAAATCCTTCCTCCAAACTTCACGTAGGCCTGCCTATTTCCAAAGTCAGTAGCACTGGCTGGGCATAGATCCTTGTTCAGTCCAAAAGCTGAATGTGACAGAGCCCAGCTCTCAGGTGGTGGGGGATGAACTCAGCTTTATCAACACACCCTGCAGTCTCTCCTACATCGTTTACTTTATGTCCCTATAAAGCAATAACTAGTATTATTTATTTATTTATATATATATATATATATATATATACAAGTGATTTACTTCACTGATGTATTAAGGGAAATAAAGTACATGTAAAACAAAAACAAACAAAAAATCCGACAAACTAAATTCCAGAAACCTATGATAATCCCAGAAAGGGAATATACATAACAGACATGGGAAGAGAAAGAGAAGCTAGAATCTAAGAATTTGAGGAACAGCCAAGTGCAGATGATGAGAGAAATGTTTCTCATACAACGCTAAGTCAAAGACGACAAAAAAAAATAGTGCCTTACCATCCTTTCAGCATCTTTCCCCAAAATGTTTGTGCTACTTCCTGAACTCTTCCTGAGAGCAGGACCTTGCGAGATATACTGGTCCTAAATTCTTCAGAAACACCTAAGTTATTTTTCTCCTTTTTTAAAAAATTTTTAATGTTTATTTATTTTTGAGAGACAGAGTATGAGCAGGGGAGGGACTGAGAGAGAGGGAGTCATAGAATTGGAAGCAGGCTCCAGGCTCTGAGCTGTCAGCACAGAGCCCGATGTGGGGCTCAAACCCACGACCAGTGAGATCGTGACCTGAGCCGAAGTTGGCCGCTCAACCAACTGAGCCACCCAGGCGGCCCTTTCTCTCCCTTTTTTGAAAAATGTTATGAAATGTTTACTGTCAAGCAGTACTAGAGACAAAAGACAGTAAGTAAACTAAAGAAAAGAATGGCACTTCTTCCTAAAATTGTCTACCTGCAACTTTCAGACAGTCTGAAGCACTTATGCTTAGAGATCAATATTTGGAAGATGCCTCAAACTACTATACAAAGGCTAAAGGCAACTGTCAATACCATCCAGGTCTGAAGCACTCTCCCAATGTCATCTGCCTGTTGACTTGCAGACACCACCAGAAAGATCAACAGATTTCCAGGCAGTGTGTGGTATGGACTGAAGTACACGGACTGCATCATCTTGCATTTTGGGCAAAAGAAAAATAGAGTCCTAAGGCCAGGTAAAGAAGTGCTACCTTTCTTTGAGGATACAGGCTGAACGACTTCCTTGCTAAGCTGGTTATCTCTGATAGAGGTTCAACCTCAGGTCCTGTTTTTTGTTTTTGTTTCCCCGCCAAGAGTTCTTATTTCACACAATGTCAAGAAACCAGAGAAAGGGCAAAAGGAACATAATGGGATGCTGTGCTAACCTTTAGAAGGTCCGCTGGCATGACTTTTTCCTGCCCCTCCTTATTGCAAACCCACTCTTAATAGCCCAACTAAATTCCTATGACCTCCATGGAACCTGCAAAAGGGGGAGAAGCTTAACAACACCTTCCCTCTTGAACTCCTGACCTCCCTGCTTGCATGTCAATTTAACTCTTTTTTTATTTTGTCCTTTTATTTATCTTTAATTTTTATTTTCCTAATATAATTTATTGTCAAGTTAGCTAACATACAGTGTATACAGTGTGCTCTTGATTTTGGGGGTAGGTTCCCATGATTCAACACTTACATACAGCACCCAGTGCTCATCCCACGAAACGCCCTCCTCAATGCCCATCAATTTAACTCCTAAGAGTGCACTGCCTGGTGAGGTCTCTCAGATGAAAACTGTGTATGCACACATTACGCTTACATAAATGATAAGATCTCCATTTTATAATTATCCAAATGCATTTTATATATACATACATGTATATACGCACACGCAGGTACACATGCATAGACATATATATGCACACATATAGTGTATTGAGCCATTACCATATTTTAGGTCCTAATCAAATGACCTCACATTTTTAATTAATTAACACAACTCTAAGAAATAGAAAACTTCATTATGTCCATTTTCCAGAGGACCTAACTGCAGAAACTTCCTTATCAGCCATTACAAACGGAGTTATTTATGAATTGATGAAGACACTTGCATGTGTCTTGCCTCTTCAAATAGCTCTGAGGCTTTGGAGAGCCGGGCCCCGCTGTAATTCTGTGTCACTCAGAAAGCCGAGCGCACCGTCTTGCACACAACATGAACTTGCATATGCCAATGTGTTTTGACTGGATATCGAAAAGACCAGAGAGGTAATGCTTACTTAAATTGTACCCTCTACAAATGACTGACATTTGAGTTCAATATTGACTTGGAAATAAAATTCAATACCCATTCATATTCGGTACTAGAACCAAATACCAAATGAATATAAATGGGAGGCATTTCCATGTCTGCCATTCTTTTGGTATTTCCAGGCTGGGCAGGCGCAGGGTGGGAAATGCAGGCTCCCTCACTGTAAAACAATGATGCTGACACCAGGGTTCAGTGCCATTTCATGAAGGGAGCTGCAAGGGCAGGAGTGGAGAACAAAGCTGAAAAGGCAGAGAGAAAAGAAAAAGGAAGAGGGGGGAAAAAAACCCCAGACATTCACATCCTGTGGATTAAAAATCCAACGAAAGGAGAATAAGAAGCCAGTCCAACAATTGATAGAATTTTCAATTCAGTCAACCTAAGCTTCAATATTTATTCCAGCAGGAAAATTGAACCTCAAGTCCAAAATCGACTCTCAGCTCCCATTCTCTGCCCAAATACACATACATTTACATTTATGGGTGACTATGTGGCTATATTTAAATTCACAGCTCTAAAAGCTGCAGGACTGTAAATAGACTCATTTTAGCCATTTTATCAAATTGTATTAGCTTTCCTTCCCTGCCATTCTCCAAGGCAGGCAAAGTTCAGACGTGCAGAAAATGTAAATGATTTCTTTTGATAATAGCACTGGTAGATTCCAAACCCGGAAATCAGCTCATGCTTATTTCTGAGAGCCTGTTGAGTGATGCCTGGTCATGGCTTTGTGCTAAGGGAGTGCCTTTCAGCATAAAGAGTCAATGGAATATAGTACCTGAGATCGGGGGTTGGGGGGCACCCTTACACTGGCACCTTATGTGCCTCAAACCCAAAAGACCTTATATGCTGGGTGGAGAAATCACAGTGAGCAAGAATGAGGACTGAAGACATCTCCCTATGGAGAAAATTGTCTGTGGTTAACGATGGTGTCTGTCATGTACTCTTAGACCAGTAAGTCAAGGTTACTGCAAAGCAACAGACTCTTCCAGGAAAAATGATGGGTTCTCATAGAAATCTAAGCCATAACCTGGTTCTTCAATAGGAGTGAATTACACTACTCAATTTGCATACTCAAATTGTGAAAAATATAATATATATAATCTTAACTATAACTATTACATATATACAATATATATAATATATATACACAATATATGTATGTATATAATATATATATATATAATCTTAACTATTATCTCTCTAAACTCCAATTACCTTAGTATTTCCTATGATCTGTCATAGGAAAATGGAATCCAACATGCTACAAATCAAAGAAAGTATACCATATATATATATAATATATATACACAATATATGTATGTATATAATATATATATATATAATCTTAACTATTATCTCTCTAAACTCCAATTACCTTAGTATTTTCTCTGATCTGTCATAGGAAAATGGAATCCAACATTCTACAAATCAAAGAAAGTATACCATAATCATTGAGAAAAAAAATAAAGTTGTTGGCTGTCATATTTAAAAGTGTCTGAAATCTATCTCATGCCAGGAAAAACTGAGAGAGAAGCTTGGCTATATTCCCATTCCAATGTCTACCAGGCAAATCTAGAAAAGTGAATCTCTTAGCTGAGGAGGACAGGATGGAAGTGTGATACAAAAACAAGTAGTGTTGATGTGATAATCAACTCCCACCTGGCCCCTCCCCTAGACCCCCCCACAGATGTGAAGATTACAAAATCCAATTCAGTTTTAAGAATTTTAGTGTAGAGGACAAGTGTGGTCCAGAATCTGCATGGAATCAGGATGGCAGAGTATTTTAGATCAGCCCTAAAGCAGTGTTTTGATTACATGGTACATGTACCATGTACATGAATCACCTCTCAGAGACCAGGAGCAGCTTGGAGAAACAGTAACACCTTCCCATCCCCTGAGCAGGTAAGAGACATCAGCTGAGAGATAAAAATGGAGATGTAAATAGTCCTCCTGGTCAAAATGTAGCAGAAGTGGTAAAGGGTAACATGCACCACTTCTTCAGAGACCGTGGTAGGACTCGAAGGGATGACATTTCAGGAGAACAAACCAGAATGAAAAAAGAGTCTCATCCAAAAAGGAGTCTGGCTACTTTTCTGCAAATGCCAACATACTGGGAAGTCCGGCTTATTGGACCTGATTTATGGTCCTCATAACCAGACGTGCAGATTTACTCAGCCCTACCTGTCTCCCTGTCATTGGCCGTATGCTCAGTGGAGAGCTGTGTCTACAACCATGTGGCCTCATCTGCTAACATCTCACTTCATCCGGCACGAGAGCTGGGCTGCAGCCCCCTCCATCACACTGTAGCAAAGGAGATCCAGCGCCTCCGGCTCCCAAACCCAAAGCCTTCAGATCCAAGAGGCTCTGCCTCTTCTCTTTCAGACTCAAGTAAAACACTGCTCACGGGATGTGGGCTGTGGCTTCGCCAACAGCTGCCTGGTGAGGGGTGTTAACAAAAACTAGAAAAGTAGACGAAGCTTTGACCAATGGGAGGGAGACATCTGTGTTCTGTCATCTCCAGACTTGTATTTGCTTCCTTCCTTCCTCAGGCACTTCTTTCACCTCCCTGGAACTGCACACTGGGCTTGTCATTAATATGCAGATTCTGTGTCAAACTTTGTTTCCTAGAGGATGCGGGCTAAGTAGTGGTATTTAGCATCAACTCCAGGAAGGAATAGAAGAGGGGGGAAAGCATCCAATGTTGACTTGAAATTAACAAGCAGGGCTACATTTGACTAAATTTAGCAGTCTGGACTCCACCAGGAGGCTGACAAAGGAATTAAGGTCACAGGAAAAACAAAAGTTACATCTTTATACATCTAACTTTGCAGCTTATGAATTAAATAGCTGTTATATTTAGAAATATAAAAAATTCAAACATCATGAAAATCCTTTGCCTAAAGGCTGGAAACAGATGATCCAAAATTCAGGGCCATACAGGAGAGAGAAAAGGAGTGTTTAGTCTATGACAGTCTATATACAGTAGCTTCCCCTCTTCTGTATCGCTCATTCCTCATTTTACGGTACGCAGGGGAAGTACTAGCAGTAGCTGAGCATTGAAGAGCATGGATTCTGATGTCAAAGGCACACAGTCTTAGTATTATTTCTGCAATTCATCAGCTTTGTGACCTTGGGCAACTGACTGACACTCTGCCTCCTTATCCATAAAATACAGACAGGAGCACACACCCCTGATATGGGCTTTGACGGCAAACATACAGTCCCTAGTACTTTGCCTAGAAAAGAGTAAGCACTTAATGAATGTGTGCTGCAATTATTAGTATCAAGGTGTTTGGTGGAGGGTAATTAGAAAATTTCAACAACTAACTTAATAAAGAGAATATTCCTCTTTGCAGAACGAGAAGAAGAAGGAATAAAGCTTTTATTGTTCATCTTTATGAGCTTGTCCCTCCTCCCTGCAACATTGTCATCAATGGAGGGGGGGTCTTCAGGATAGAACAAAAATCCCACCCTTTCGTATGTTTGGCCACTGATTCCCTGAGTTTCAAAATTATTTACAGGAGACACAGAATTTTATAGATATTCATATATATAAATACACATGTAAAGAAACATGATGCTAACATCTAATACAAGGCCCAAAGGTAAATACAGTGTATGATCTGTCTGCAAATAAAGTTTAACTAGAACTTAGCCACACCCATTCATTTACATGTTGTCTAAGGCTTCTCTCACATAAAGAGAAAGGTTAGGGTCCACAAAGCCTAAAACAGGTAACTATCTGGCTCTTTAGAGAAACAGTCTGCTGATCTTTGATCTAAGAAAAGAACTTGAGGGAAGAGGAAAGAATCCTCAAGACAAGCTGAAAGGCAAATTGAGAAAATATCAAGTGAGGTGGCTTCAAATAATAAGCTCCTATTTCTTACATGAGGATGGGCTCAAATGGGGAAGAGGCCAAGAAATAATACACATAAATCAAGCTCAATGTTAGCAGAAGACTAAGCCCATAAATGCTACTTATAGCTAAATGTTGAAACCAAGAATGTTCATGTATTTCTCTCCCAGGGTCTTAAAGTAAAGATGTTACCTCTCAGGAAATACAGTTTTTAAAAAGCACACAGATGATGAGCACTGAGTGTTATGTGGAAACTAATTTGACAATAAACTATTAAAAAAAAAAAAAAAGCACACAGATGTTAAGAGCCTCATATGTGAACTGAATGCAACAAAATTTGGATTTAATTTGTTTTGGCTGTTGATTTATAGGATTATTACCAAAACATCTTTGAGACTATAAAGAAGGTATCTTGAAATATATGTAATTCTGTAGCATTTTTATTACTTCAATAAATGAACTCAAGGAAGAAAATATAGGAAGTGAAGGGGTTTCTCTAATAGAAAAAACTCCAAATATCAATTATTTAACACTTTTAAATTAGTATATATAAGATTGATGCTGGACCAGATCTTTTTCTGCACATCAATACATCCCTATTAAAAAGATAATTTCCTTCTAGTTTCATATTATAGTCTTTTAAAAAAATTAGATTTAAGATGACAACACATTTTCTTTTTAGAGATAGTTTTATTCTTTATGTAATTATTGTATCTTATTCTGAGGCACTTGCAGAAAATGAGTTAAAAATTTTAAAATATGTTTAAACTGATTTAATGCAGGGAATCACATGAACTCAAAACACTTAATGCAAACTAAATTTGCTGAAGAACTCACTTAAAAACCGTTTAAAAAATACAGTTTCTTATTGTTTCTCAAGCTCCAGTCTTCCATAAATACTTGAAGAAAAATACCATTCTTTTCTTGATCATCAGACACACTTTTCAGTTAAGCATCCAACTTAGGCTCAGGTCATGATCTGATGGTTTACAAGTTCGAGCCCCACATCGGGCTCCGTACTGACAGTTCAGCCTGCTTTGGATTCCGTGTCTCCCTCTCTCTCTCTCTGCCCCTCCCCCGCTTGCACTCTGTCTCTCTCCCTCAAAAGTAAAACACTAAAAAAATGTTTTTTAAAGACACTTTTCAAAAATCTACATATTTGGCAGAATGAGATTGATTCAAGAAATTAAGGAATTCTCATATGGTCATTAAAATTATGTTACAATATTGAATGACAAAAATATATTAAGTGAAAATGTTAACTTAAAAAATGTTACAACAATAAATTTCCATCTTATAAGAAAACTGTAGGTAAATACTTAATAGAATGATTTCTTTCTGGAGTTGGGAGATTATTCATTTCTTAATTTCCCTTACTTTTATATTTTATGGATTTTATTTGTTCAATGTTTATGCCATCTGTAGTTAACAGGAGAAATAATTCTATTAAACATTTCATAAATAGTATTTAAATACCACAAGAAAATGATTATTACAAACAAAAAAACTAACACCTCTTCTGAAGCATAAGGTATAAGTTTCATTTTTAATAGGTAGTTGGGAGAAAAAATATATCATATACATAGTGGTTGGACTAATTTGTTGTGGCTTGAATTCTTTTTCATTCATCTAAAACCTAATATCAAAGAATAATTAAAAAATGACCTTTTTAAAACTTTAAGTCAAAATTATTGCAAATATTCAGTAGATATTCAGAGCATAAGAATAATCAGTGAAATTCGCATACTTTTATTCTTTAACAAAGACTCACGGCTTTACTTAGGATTCTGTTCTGATGGTTAACAACTATAAATTTTTGTATAGATAGCACATGACATTTTATCAGGCTCTTGGAGTATTTAATCTTCAAAATAATCTTGTGAAACAGGCAGGACAGATATTACCATTCCATTATTTAATGGTGGAAATGAGGCTCAGGAGCCAGTCACTATGGACTTTGTCAATGGAACCACTGATCCTCAACACTTCTGGCTGGGTTTGCTCCAACCATGGGCATTAGGAGGTCAGGGAGCAGAAGACTGGGGTCGTTAGGTTAACTAGCCATCTGGCTTCCTATCCTTGCTCCTTCTGGGCTAGAAGTAGTTACAGTCCTCTTCAGTTGCTGGACCCAGAGTTGTGTATTACTCACAGTTTCTCTCAGCCTTCCTACATTCTCAGTGACTATGTCATCTGTGTCCTGATTTGTAATTTGAAAAAACAAGGGAACTTCTTTACCCAATTTGACTCCACAGGGAGAAAAAAAAAAAAAAAGTCATTCTTTTCCAAATGGGGAATGTCAAACAGTGTCTAGGATGGATGATGATTCCTAGAAGGTTAGAGAAAGGAGTCCCAGCGACTATCCAATGTAGTTCAACACCCTAGCTCTACAGATGTGGAAATGGTGGAACAGAATGTGAGTCAGTTCAGAACACTAGCTTTAGTGTTCATGTGGGTCACCAACTTTGTTATATGCATCTCTTGGGGGATGTTAATTTGGATGATTTACATTATTTCAAACTTTGAATATAAATTCAGAAGCTTATATTTTGATATATAATTTCAAAATCCTCAAATTCAAATGCTCAAAAAATCGGCTGTACCATAGTTCTCAGCAAACAAGAAGTTGTAAAAAGAACCCAGTAAATGCACTTAACTATTATACTAAGTATAGTTCCTTTCACTATATCCTTAATTAAAAGTTCCATTTTCAAAATCCATTGTGTTATAGTATGAATTATAAAAGTTATGAATATGTTAGTGAAACAAAGCTACAGAACAATGTTTTGCTCCCACAGTGAAGACAGCCAGAATGAGTCAAGTCTCTTATATTCCACAGACAACAGTTTATATTTCCGATTGCATCCTTCATGGAAAAATGTTTTGCCTCTGACTAAATACTACATTCTAGTATTTGCACAGTCCATGGCCAACTGGAGATGAGGAAGAGTGATGCATACAGGTTTTGAGCAGGTGGGATTGAAGATTTTTTTTAAGGAAGTTGAGTGGACAGTCACCCAAAGGACCTACGCACAAGGCTGAGGGGCCAGCTTTCAGCCCAACACCTGGCTCTGTGCATTCTTAACTCTGTTTCCTAGGTCAAATTTTACAATATGAGTCTTAAGTTTTCTCATGTGTAAGACAGTGAAAATAATACTCACACCTCACAGTGAGGACTAGATAATGAGTTTTATAACAGCATTTAGTCCAGTACCAGCACCTGGTCTGGATTCTGTAAACTATACTGCTTGTTTAACTACTATTACTACATTGACAGCAGCGAATCATTGAAGGCCAGAGAAGACATTAAAGAGGTCCATTACCAAAGTTAAGCATCTTATTGAGAAAACCTGTCTTCCAGTAACTTTGGTATATTTCATCATTCTTGCCTTAGTGACAGATTCCGGGAATGTTGTTCACATAATGATTTAGTCTCCCAAATGCAATAAATCTCTGAGCAAGCTTTAACTAAAATTTGTCAAGCATCAGGGATCCATGAGAAATACTTCTATACAATGTATAACAATTTCTATACTCTTGAATTTATCTCTGAAGGCAAAAGTAAATGAATCTGCCTTAGAATAAAGTATTACTAAGACACATGAGGATCAAGAGTTCTAAGAATATCTACAGTATAATTCGGTTGTGACCCATCTGGGTGTGGAGTCCAGCAGAAGCCAATGATTCCCAACTACCTGTCCCTGGAAGAATTACCTGACAGTGATCCAGGGACCTGGGAAAATATACATTTCTAGTCCTCGCTCCTGGAATTCTAAATCAGTAGGTCTAAAGTGAGCTGCATAGTTGGGCTTTAATGCTCTTCACGGTATTCTGTGGCATGGCCAGATTTGGGAATCCCTGGAAAACCAATGAACTGAGTCCCGAAGACTCAAGTTCTAGTCTGCTAACTTTAGAGTGCCCTTCTGCAACTTTACCCTCCTCTCTTGGCCTCAATTCACAAATTTACAGCACAAAGGGGCTGCCTTACTAGCATCTGGAAGACCTCTTCTGGAATCTGCCATTTTACTTGGAAGGCTAAAAGTAAACAGAAATAACTAGAAAGAGGAACTATCACGGTAAATGTGAAAAAGGTCAATGCACATTTGGCCAATCAGGTAGAATTCTGGCCGGTCGAGTCATTTTTTGGACAGCTCTTTGAAAGGCTTTCCCACCACTCAGAACAAAAACCATATCCGCAACCTTCTGCTTCCTCTTATCAGGAAGGCTTGCTGCCTGAGCAGCAAAGCTGCCAGTTTCCTGCATACCATAGTGTTTATCAAGTTAAATTAATGAGAAACTGAGCCTTGGCAGGAAGCCCACTGCCACCTCAACTCTCCTGGTCACTGGCAAGAGAGTACAAGTCTGTCTGCAAAGAGGGAAGAGAGCCACTTGGCTCCATTGGCTGCCTGTGGACGCTGACACAGAGCCGCCAAGAAGCTGATGGATGCACCAGAAATTGCAGAAATTATGCAGGGGCAGAACCCGTGTGCTTTCGGTTCTAGGGCTAGCTCGTGACATTAACCAAGTTTGTCCTGCTTTTCACTATGTGGTTTTTGTTTGTTTCTCCCCCACTGAAAGTAAGAGTTTGTGATCTGGAGGCCCAGACCCAGAACGAGATCGAAAACCTAATTTGTTTGGCCTCTGCAGTGTTTTACATCATTTAAGTCAACTTTGGAAAACTGGAATATTCCACACAAAAATTCAGTTTTCCAGATTCTCTTGAAAACTCCTCAATGTCAGGCAAAAAAGGCCAACCCATAATCTTTGAGAGCTGAATTCCTGGCTGCTCCTATTCAGAGGAAACATACATACACCAGGCTACCTCCAGACTGCACCACTCCCTACTATATGCCTGGCACGGAAGTCTAACATCCACAGCCAGTTCCTACCTTGCTCCTGCTATCTTTTTTTGTTTGTTTTAATTTTTTACATTGTATTTATTTATTTACTTTGAGAGAGAGTGCATGAGCTGCAGAGGGGCAGAGATAAAGAGAGAGAGAATCCCTAGCAGGCTCCACACAATCAGCACAAAGCCCGACATGGGGCTTGGACTCATGAACTGTGAGAACATGACCTGAGCCAAACTCAAGCGTCAGTTTCTTAACCCACTGAGCCTCCCAGGCACACCACCCTTGTTTGTTTTTAAATAAACACATACTTTGGCAGTTACATTTTCAACAAAAACCAGGGTATGGAAAAAAGGCTGGTGTCAGTGACTGATAGGTTCCAGAAAACTGGGAGGAGAATACAGACCTTTGTAAATGCTTAACACGCAGACCTGACCCAATTCACTGATTAGCATCCCCCACCTTGTTCCTGTAGACCCTGGATTTGTAACCCCTTCATTAATAGAAAGGCTGAGCTGAGACAGTCAGGGACTTTGGGAACAAGCCCCTATGCACCCTGGACACCTCTAACCCTGCTGGCTGTTACAGCTGTTTTTTTGAAGTGCCAAACACAGAGGAAGGAGTAAGCCCAGGCTGGTTCAGACTAGTCTGGGATAAGATGGTCATCAAGCTTGATCTTTCACCCACTGCTTCTTTAACTGTCATGTTAAAGATCATGCCTAGAGTTAGAGGCTTAACATGCACATGAACCATGTGATGCATGAAGACGTATGTTCTGTCAACTGTACCTTTGCCCAATTCCCTGTATTTCTCCACCCTTATATGCTTAAATGGCACTCCTTTCCTGCATCAGGCCCGTTAAAACTCTCTCTGGCTATTGTCCTTGGGAGCCAGTCTGACATGACAGCAGTGACTGTGTCTCTCTTTAGCTAGACCCTTTGCCCCCATGAAAGCTTAGACTGCATTTGTACATTTTGGGTCCAGCCTCCTTCTTACCATTGCTGAGTCCAAAGAGTCTGGTAACAGAGCTGTGTCCAAAGCTCACTAAGAAACCAGGGGACTGCGTAGAAGCAGCATGTTGCAAGGTGGGGATGTTCAGGCCCCTTGAAGGAAAGATCCCTTAAACAGAAAATGAATTGTTGAAAAAAAACAAAAAACAAAAAGGATTTCTATGGTTGTTGAGGGGCAGTCATGTTGAATGGTTAATGGCAAAGTTTTAGAGTCAGACAGCCTAATAGAAAAATATCTAGTTACTTAACCTTTCTGCCTGTTTCTCCCATGGGGATCATGAATATTCCTTACCTCTTAGGATTCTTAGGGTGCCTGAATAAAGTATCCATATAATGTGGTATCTGGCAGATAGTAAATGCTAAATAAGGGTTATTAATATTGCCATTATTGACAGATAAAATGCATAGTGACATAAAGCTGGTATGTGTAGATTACTTTGAAATGGATTTATTTTTCATTAATCCTAGTGGCATCTGCATGCATAAAAAATAGTAGTGTATGTGTCAGACATTATTTATTCAGTTCATCAACCATATGCAGTACTTTGGCAGTTCAGCCTTCCTCGCTGCCTCCAAGGGCTTCAAGGTCAAAGGTTAAGAGGGTGGAGAGAGACAAAGTCACTAATCCAAATCAAGACATTAGACTTCAATTATGTTTTTGCTCCCAAACTGGCCGCCATCTTTTCTCAAAGGAAACAAATGGAGGTAGAAGTAGAAAACGGAGAAGAAAAAGAAAATGCCTTTGGGCAAGTCACTGAACAGGGATGAGGTGATAATGTGAGGATTTCAGATTAGATCCTGGGCTTTCTATCTGTGCTCCTTGGGGAACATTTAGGTAGGGACCTAGGGGCAGGCCAAGTGGGTGGGTTTCGGACCCAGCCTTACTTTATAGAGAACAACTTTTATGGAGGTTCATAATATATCACGGGTGAAAGTGTTTTGCTGCTTCCCAAGCAAACAACCGAGCTTGCACATCTTAAAAACAGTGGCTCTCCAACTTGGCTGCATGTTGGAATCACTCTAAGGAACTATGAAAACACTGAGGCATGGGACTCAGCTCAGGACCCACTTAAATGGTCATTAAGAGTGGCCTGGAAGTCCAGATGTGCAACTGCTTCTCCATTGATTTGGCCTTGAAAATATTAGCCAGGACAAGACCAAGGTTACCCACCCACTGATCTTCCCTCAGTCTTTTCAATGCAAAGATCCCAGGAAGCGTAAAGAAATGAAAAATCCAATCCCAGGAGGAGCATGATTTCAGAAGAGTTCAGTTCGTTAAAGGACGCCAATGATACTTATTTTCTTGAAGACTTGATCTCTAATTACTCTCCTTCGTGGAGAGAGTAAAAGAAAACGTAAATTCAATTTTACAGAAGTTCTAAAAAACCAAGATCCACATTTAAAAAAAAAATCCCGATCACAGCCTAGATTCCCACTCAGTCTATAAGGAGCTTAAGTTCCACTTTTGTCAGAAAGAAAAAATTAATTTTGATTCACTTCGCTTTGACAGTTCCTTTAACAGGTTATTTTAGTAGGGCTTTGTGGCAAAATGAAATATTTCAGTTCATAGAGCAAATAGAAAGGTATACGCCAGCAGAGCTACGAAAACATTGTTTGGAACACTTGAACAAGATAGTACGCCAACTTAGCTATGAAAAGTTAACTGACAAATACATATTAACTTGTGTTTAAAACAAGTGAGATTTATCATCTTTGGAAAAAGGAGACTACAGCGTTTCCCTTCCCTACTTTTGCTAATCAAGACTCGCCAAAATCATTTTCTAACGGTCTTAGAGAGAGAGAGATCTCCTGACACATTTTTGGTAAATAAAGCACAAGGAGAAACAGACCCATAGCATTTTCAGTTTAAAAAAGGATATGTATTAACTGGCCAAAGAGACTTTTGTTGCATTTTCCTCAACAAATCAAATACTCATAAGCCATTATTTAAGTCAATGCTGTCAAAAAGAAATAGAACATGACATTTTATTTTCAATTCTTGAACAGCCACAATTAAGATGTAAAAAGAAAAGGTAAAATTAGTTTTGATATATTTTAACTTGATATATCAAAAAATTGTCATTTCAACATATAATCAATATTTATTGTATCAGAAATAGGTGAATTATGCAGGTAGGTGAATTATAGATCAGTATTATGTTAAAATGATTATAGACATTTTACATTTTTTTAAATATCAAGTCTTGGAAATCTCATGTGTTTTTTACACTTATATCAGTTTAGACCTGTCACATGTTATTTCAAGTATAGGGTGGCCATACGTAGCCAGTGGCTACTACACTGGATACGTGATTTAAATGATTCACGTGTACGATCATGGTTTATGCAAAAGAACTATCATGTGCATTTAGGCCATCTCCTCTTTTGCTCACTTCTCACTATCTGAAGATGTTCTCAGTAAACAGTATTTAAAATTTTCAGAACTTCATCCCTTCATCCTCTATGTTACTCACAGGAGCAAAGATATAAAAAGAAGCAAAAGCAAGAATTTCTTGTATCTGTTTCTCAGCTAAGCTCTGACTTCCTTCCTGTTTACCACCTTTCCTCACTGGCCACCCTTGATGTATCTCAACTCTTATTACTGTGTGGCTGAATGGTTTATGTTCTTCTCTGTTCTCAGTTTGAATACAGAGTAATGAAATGTTTTATGTTTTTCTTTTCAGGAAATGTTTACCTACTGATGGCATCGTATTTTTCTATCCTAGCACTGTTAAGAGCCCTTGAGATACAGAAGTTTTTAACCAATGACCTACATGAAATTAACTATGCATTTGAGTTTTGGAGAGTCCTTCTAGTTCTTCATTAGGTCACAAAAGAAATCTAAAGATCAGTAAGAGCCTTCAAAACAAAAACAAAAACAAAAACAAAATTAACGACCTAATGATCTATCTTTCAGAAAGTGAAACAAGTTCATTATGAGAAACAGCAAAAATCATTGCATGGAACTACCTACTCTCCCAAAATCAGAGGTTTTAACAGACTCCGAGAAACCACCAGGCTGAAGATCACCTTTCCCCCTTTTTAAATCCTACATCCTCACAATATCCCACACGTACTACAGGCAATGTTAATTCAATGCCAAATCAATGCCTATTTATCAGGCTCTTGACTATGTTCGTGACATTACATCACATGAAGATAAACCACAAATGAGACAAACATCATCCTGTCCGTTAAGGAAAATTATTGTACGATAGGAAATCATGATTATAATTTAGGGTTTAACGTACATGATGATGTAGGGCAGTCAGGTCATGCTGGCTGCATATAAAGGAAATGGAACCAGCCCAGAAAAGGGATTAATGAAGGCCCCTTAGAGTTTAAGTTGAGCCTTGAGAGGTATCCAAATGCTCCCTAAATGAACAAACATAGGAGGGCAGAGAAACATCCCAAGAGGCAGGCTGGGACTGGCAAAAGCTGAAGTTCCATGGTGTGGTAGTTTAGACTAGACAAACTAAAAGGAGTCACAGAAAGAGGGGACAGAAAGAATAAGGTGAGGTATAGTAATGGGGAGAGCCCCCAGAAGCCATGGGAAGTTCTGGCATTTACCCTAGCTCTAACAGGAAGCTACCAAAGGGTTTTAAACACGGAAAATACGTAATTACGTTTGCTTTTGAAAAAGATCATTCTAGCTGCTGTTTGAACACCAGAGGAGATAATGGGAATGGTCTCAGGGAGACCAATTAGGGATCTAGGAGGATCCTTATTTTAAGGTTCACACTTGAGTGGTAAACTGGCTCCCAAGTGAATGGAGCCTGCCAATACATCTCATTTAGTCCACACACCATTCTGAAAATTAGATGATTGCATATAAAAATCTACATTTCCAGCATCTCATACAAGACAGCCTCGGAGACTGTGGGTTCACTCACGTAGGTATCCCAAACAACCAGCTGGAGCTGAGGAGTGCTAACTTCTTCCAGGCAGGGCTGAGGGCCTCTACTTTCTCAAGGTCCCTGCCTCACCACACAACCTCATTTCCAGCTCCAATACAGAAACTGTAATACTTGACCTCCAGAGTAGAGTCATCTAGTGATCAAACTCAAGACAGGGAGAAATTAAAGGGCCTGTGCCTCCAGGACTAAATTGGCAAGCAGTCCATCATGAGGCTACCCACAACTGGGAAAGGGGTGCCCAGGAGCCATCATAGACACCAGTGCCCTGAGATCAATTGAAATGCTTTACCGAGGATGATACAACAGACCATCTGAACAGTAACAAGCAAATCATGATGTAGTGCATTTATCAAAGTATACATAACTCGACCTGAAAGACCATGGTGCAGGAGTGCCTGGGTGGCTCAGTCAGTTGAGTCCAACTCTTGATGTCAGCTCAGGACATGATCTTACAGTTTGTGGGATCGAGCCCCATGCCAGGCTCTGTGCCCACAGTGCAGGGTCTGCTCAGGATTCTCCCTCTCTCTCTCTCTGACCTTCCCCTGCTCATCCTCTCACTCTATCTCAAAATAAACAAACATTAAAAAAAAAAGGGGGGGGGTGCCTGAGTGGCTCAGTCGGTTAAGTGTCCGACTTCGGCTCAGGTCATGATCACATGCTTCGTGGGTTCGAGCCCCGCGTCCGGCTCTGTGCTGACCGCTAGCTCAGAGCCTGGAACCTGCTTCAGATTCTATGTCTCCCTCTCTCTCTGACCCTCCCCTGCTCGCACTGTGTGTGTCTCTCTCTCTCCCAGAAATAAATAAAAACATTTAAAAAAATTTTTTAAAAAAAGAAAGACTATGGTCCAGTTGTATCAACAGGATTCAATTCTAAGATGCTTCAAATAAAGACCCTGGATTGGCGGTGTAGGAAGTCATCTGCTAGTAAGATGATGAAAATATAGAAGCCAAATAGCTGCCAGGACCCCTCCACTTTTCCTGATTGGATAGAACATTTTAGACTTTCGAGGCTGGATACAAACCCCAACAGTCTTTGAAACAGGACTAGCCAAAAAAACATCCCAGTTTCCAGACACTATGTTTGTATATGGTCTGTGTGGGAAAGAGACAAATCTAGTAGCAAGGGGGAAGGGGGGGTGGAGGGGAGTGGTGGCTTAGGATTTTGAGTTTTAAGAAGGTGCAAGTAGCAACTATTTCTTAACCCCAAGTATAAAGTAAATAGGAAGACATTTTCTCCCTGAAATCTTCCTTTTTGTTTCATTCAGGAGTATGTTTGCAATTAAGATGAAAAGTTTATGAAAAATCTAAGAAGTAGAGAAGGCTTTAATAAGTCATTTAACCTGACAGTACTTCTATCTGAATTCTATTTCCTTTCACATCTAAATTTAACTGCATTAAAAGACAGAATTTCTCGCAGTTATTTATGAAACAACTTGTAAACTGCGGTATCAACAGATTTTGTAGATTTAAGTTTTCCCCTTCCAGCTATTTATTTACTGATCTTTCTCCTCCTATGTTCTTATCTCTAATTTCCTGTCTCTGCATAATAAAGTAAGCCAATATTTTTCTAAAGTTAAATCATTAGGAGTGCCTGGGTGGCTCGGTTGGTTGCATCTCCAACTGGTTTCTGCTCAGGTCATGATCTCGCAGTTCATGAGTTCTAGCCCCACACTGGACTCTGTCTTGACAGCATGGAACCTGCTTGGGATTCTCTGTCTCCTTCTCTCTCTGCCCTGATGATTTAATGGATTCAATTGTTAATTCAACAAATGCCTTGAGAATCTACTATGTAGAAGGCCTGGGCACAGAAAGCTTGCTTTCCAGTGGGGGTGTGAAGTAACAAGGAATAATGAAAAATGTTTAAATGTTGCCATTGCTGTACTAGAGCTATGCTACAGAAACAGACAAGGAGAGAGAAAAATTGGATGCTGAGAGGGTTAGGGAAAATTTTGTAATGTTATTTGAGATCTTTTAGAAACAAAAGTTATCTAAAACTTGTCACTCAAGAGTAGAAAATGTCTACTTGCAAAGGTAGACTTAGACATTGTTCAACAAACTCACCCAAGAATTATTTAATCCTCTAGGAGAATTCACTAGTGTTTCACTTAGCTATGTACTAGTTCATTAGAGCTAAGACTTTGAGAAGCTTTTTTTTTTTTCACTTTTTTTTTTTTTTTTACAAATAGTTTATTGTCAAATTAGTTTCCACATAACACTCAGTGCTCATCCCCAAAGTGCCCTCCTCCATGCCCATCCCCCCCTCCCCCCACATCCATCAGTCCTCAGTTTTTGTCAGCATTCAAGAGTCTCTCATGGTTTGCCTCTCTCCCTTTCCTCCACCATTTCCGCCCTTCTTCTCCCCCTTGTTCTCTTGTTAACATGTAGACTTATAACCTGTATAAAAGGTAATTTCAAGGTTATAGTTTGATTTCTCTATAGGATTAACCCTTTTGCCACTGATCAAATTCATTTCCAAACACCTTTCATGGTATACTCTAGACACACTGATCTTTAAAATGCTCTTTGATCTACCTTTTCTATTTTCCTTTTGTTCACATTTATTAGTGAGTTAAATAAAACTTTTGAAATAATTCATTACCTATTGGATGAGTCATATTTATACTTTCTGAATATTATACTTGGAAAAAGTGAATCTTTAAGGATCAATAAACATCTACCAAGAAGTCAAGGTGAATTCCTTCTTTTTAATATTTTTCCCAAAAGAACACAAGTACAGACTAAAAACAGAAATACTATGCTGAAACACAACAGCTGACTTCCTCTTTCTCCCAAACCTAGGTTTCCTAAAAGCAAATCAACCTATTTAACTGCCACAGTGCTTAATTCTCTAATGATTATCTCACTCTCCTTTTTAGGCTTATATTCCTCTCTCATAATTTAGCTTTTTAGGATATAATCTATTAACTCTATGAAGTGTAAGGATTTAGCGTATTCTTCCCTCTTCCAGCTTTTATTCTTCTGTGGTCCTACTTGTAGCTGAAATAATACATCTAAACTTAGTCTGGCTTCATTAACCTCAGAGGGGAAAAAAAATTCATCTTCCCATTTTGTTAAAGATCTTCATGCCTCCCTTGACTCTGTATCCACTACTATCTGCCAACCTTGCTCTTACTTTCATTATCAAGGGTTATAACATTTGGTTAATTTGCTTGTATGTTTGCTTTCTAGGATGACTCTAAAGTTGGAAAAGGGTTTATGATGATGATAATAAATTGTCCATTGGAGAACCAAGGAGTATACTAAGATGACACTTAGTTCTCTTTGGATTAAATGCCATACCCCTCAACTCTAGTTGTCAAATGGATTCTTTGTTGTTTTTATGCTTATTTGGGCCATGGTTTCCTTCTGTAGTTTTTGCTATTGTTCTTGCTGAGTCTGATTTCCAAATGCTTGCCTTTTCTTTAAAGACTCACATGCTCTCGTCACATCACTTAGTTCACTGGCAAAACTCTGTTCATAGTAATCTGCCACAACTTTCTTCTTAAATATATCCTTCTTAGAGTTCTTAATTTCTCCAATTTTGACCAAATACTTTCTATACCTGCTGTATTGCCTTGTCTTCCACTTTTTGGAGGGCCTTTGGCTTTAGTGTCACCATTTCTTGGTATCTTTCAGAAATATTACATTTCAAGGTCAACTTACAGAAATATATCCAGAAAGAGTTAGAAGTCTATATACTTTTATGTTTTTAATTTTTTAAATTCCTTGTTATTGCTCACACTTATAATTTGGCTTAGAACTGAATTCTAGAGGGGCGCCTGGGTGGCTTAGTCGGTTAAGCGTCCGACTTTTGCTTAGGTCATGATCTCACGCTTCGTGGGTTCGAGTCCCGCGTCGGGCTCTGTGCTGACTGCCAGCTCAGAGCCTGGAGCCTGTTTCAGTCTGTGACTCCCTCTCTCTCTGACCCTCCCCTGCTCACGCTGTCTCTCTCTCCTAGAAATAAATTTAAAAAAAAAAATTAAAAAAAAAAAGAACTGAATTCTAGACTCAAAATAGTTTTTTTTTTCTCAGAAATATAACAAACTGTCCAATGTCTTCTAGTGTTGATGAAAAGTTTGGTACCACTGTAAAAATAGTTTCTCTTTGTATAAGGTTACTTTCCCCTATCCAGAAGCTTTTGAGATTCTTTTATTCTTAGAATTTTGAAAATTGAATCTGATACATCTGGACCTTGTGTTTAATTCTCATTTAGGTCATTGGCTTGTGATGTGTAAATTCAACCTATTGCCTCGCTTAAATAATATTTTAAAATTTATTTGATCATCCAATACCCCAACCTCCCAAATTTATCTGGTATCTCTGGAGATTCTTCAATGATTTATCTACAATATTTGACTCTTGATTTCCATTAATTATTCTCTTTTCTAGGTCTTAGATCTATACTTTATTCCACAACCCTTTCATTAATTAAAAAAAAAACCTTAATTCAAAGGAGGTATTTCTTAGTCTCGGGGGTTTTTTTTTTAATACTGTTCTATACTTATTTATGAACAAATTATTTTTTTACTATTTTAAAGGGTACTTATAAGAAGATTTAGAATATACTCTTTTGTCTCTCACATGATCTATTTTTGCAATGGTTACACATTTTAGTAGTAAACTTTGTTAATTTTTATCATTCTGTAATGATTTCTCCTATGCAAGTGGTTTTCTTCCTTAGTGTGATTGTCACTTTTTGGTATAATAATACAAAAGTGAAATTTCACTTATAGTTACAATGTCACAAAACACAATTCAATGTCACCCCAGATTCAACTACATGAACTAGCCAGATAAACCTTTCTTTAAAGATCTTCACTGAAGAGCTGTAGATTCAAAGTGTTCTAAAAGAAACTCCAGAGAAAGATTTCACACTTGAGAGGTTGGAGGAAGGAGAATGAGAACAAGCCTCCTAGAGAAGGATAGCCTTTGTTTGACCAGGACAAACTGACTCAATCTTTGGATGCACCTGTTAGCTACTGTGTTGGATTTGAAACTAGAAATATCCAAAAGTGATTTTAAGCTAGGCAGAGATTTCACAAGTAGGACACAAGAAGCGGAGACCATAAAATGAAAATATGAATAAACAAATGGACACTTCATCCACAAGGAAAACTCCTGCCCTTCAGAAGATACCACAAGGAAAATGAACAGTAACAAACTGTAAGAACATATCTGCAGAATATAGAAGACACAGAATTTGTATCCACACCATTTAAAGAATTCCTACAACTATGAGCACCTGGGTGGCTCAGTCAGTTGCACGCCCAACTTTTGATTTCAGCTCAGGTCGTGGTCCAAGGGTCATGGAAGTGAGCCACACATTGGCCTCTGAACCGAGCATGAGGCCTACTTGAGATATATTCCCTCTCTCTCTCCTTCTTTCTCTCTCAGTCCCCTCTCTGCCCCTCCCCTACTCACACACTCTCTCTAAAAAATAAAAAGTAAAGGGGTACCTAGGTGGCTCAGTCCGTTGATCCACCAACTACGGCTCAGGTCATGATCTCATAGTTTGTGGGTTCAAGCCCCACACCCAGCTCTGTGCTGACAGCTCAGAGCCTACAGCCTGCTTCGGATTCTGTGTCTCCCTCTCTCTCTGGCCCTCCCCAACTTGTGCGCTCGCTCGCTCTCTCTCTCTCTCTCAAAAATAAACATTAAAAAAAAATAAAAAATAAAAAGTAAAAAAATAATAAGGGATTCCTAGAATAACTTAAAAAACAATGCAATTAAAAATTGGAAGAAAGACTTCAACAGACTCTTTACAAAAGAGATGAAAATAACCAATAAGCAAAAGCTAAACTGTTTAACACTATTAGTCAACAAAGAAATGCAAGTTAAAAGGAGTTATCATTTCATACTAACTAGAATAGTTAAAATTAACAAGGCTAAGAATACAACTGTTAGCAGACAGAAAAACTGAATTTCACACATCTCTTGTGAGAATAAAAAGTGGGAGTGAAATACAATGAAGAACAATTTGGTGGTTCCTTATAAAAGTAAATATACATGTATCCTATTGGAATCCTAATGGAACTTAGCAATTCCATTCCTGGATGTTTACCCTAAGAAATTAAGATTTATCTTCAAAGATTGGTTTTCAAATTTCATAAGAACTTGATTCCTAATATTTCTTTCTTTTCTTTTTTAATGTTTTATTTATTTCTGAGAGAGAAAGAGAGAGAGACAGACAGACAGCATGTGCAGGGGAGGGTCAGAGAGAGAGGGAGATAGAGAATCTGTAATAGGCTCCAGGCTCTGAGCGAGCTGTCACCACAGAACCTGATGCAGGGCTCAAACCCATGAATCATGAGATCATGACCTGAGCCAAAGTCGAACGCTTAACCAAATGAGCCACCCAGATGCCCCGATTCCTAATTTTTCTAACTGGAATCAGTCCAGACATCTACCAAAGAAAGAACAAGATAGGATATATTCATACAATGATAATGATGAAAGATAATAGTGAACAATCTACTAATACACATAAGAACAAGAGTATTTCCCCAAACCATCATGCTTAATGAAAAGGAGAGATAATAGAATGTATCATGAATGGCCATTTGTAAGACATATTAAAAGATGGAGATCATTGTTGCCTCAGAAACATGAGGAGGGAAACATCAGGACTGATGGAACTTTCTAGTGATAAAATGTTCCACATCTTGATTGTGGCTTCGGTTATAAGAATTTATAGGTTTGTCAGAATTCAAACTATACACTTACAATATGTTATCTCAGGAAAACTGATTTTTAAATTTTTTTCATGTTAATTTTTGAGACAGAGAGAGTGCATGAGCCGGGGTGGGGGAGGCACAGAGAGAGAGAGAGAGAGAGAGAGAGAGAACAGAATCTGAAACAGATTCCAGGATCTGAGCTGTCAGCACAGAGCCCAACAGGGACTGGAACCCACGAACCGTGAGATCATGACCTGAGCTGAAGTCAACACTTAACTGACTGAGCCAATCAGGTGCCCCTCAGGAAAACTGATTTTAAAAAAGGAATGGGGAGAGCAAGTTAAGTATTTTATTATAGGTAAACTTTCCTATGTTTTACACTGTATTTATCTCACATAAGGGTTAGAATACAGAACCCCTATTTGAGGCAAAATTCATTTACAGTGAAATTAACCAATGAAATGCCAGTAGAAAAGTGTCCAATATTTCACAGTAAATATGTCACAAAGGTCTTCCTCCAGGAAAGAAATCAAATTGAACACAACATGAAATAATTACCTTATCTATTTTTAAAAGTCAAGTTATATTCAATACAGCAATATTGTCACCCGATGAAAATCATGAGGGGCACCTGGGTGGCTTAGTTAAGCATCTGACTCTTGATTCGGAGCAGGTCATGATCTCATGGTTTGTGAGACGGAGTTCCGTGTCAGGCTCTGAGCTGACAGGACGGAACTTGCTTGGGGTTCTCTCTCTGACCCTTCCCTGTTCGTGCCCTCTCCCTCTCAAAATAAACATACAAACATTAAAAAATCAGTAAAAGCATGAAAGATCTGAGACTTAGTAAATTAGCAAATATGTGCCCCACCTTACTATCAGCCTAGAACATGCTCTGAGAATAGTTACCTAAATGATTTTTCTCAATATTCTTATCAAACATAATTGAATTAAGTTTAATGTACATACTCTATAACACTGTTTTATATTCAAGTCTTAATCACTAGGTTCTACCCATGAATAAGATGGCTACCTGGCTGGCCATTCTATGAGTATGACAGAGCCACCACACTGGTTGGGTTTCCTCCAAGGTGGACAAGTAGGAAATTCATCTCAGGCTTAGGATGCCCTTGAAAGGTATAAGGCAAAGGACCTTCCTAGGACAGACACCCAGCCAACTGAACAGCTCTACATCTTCCCATAGGAAGCTCATGCGGTGTCTTCAAAAAGAATCCTTCCAGTTTGTTTTGCCTAGGTAAAATGTTTTCATCAGCTCTGCTAATGAGAAGCAATAGAGAAGAGACAAAGCAAACTTCACACCACAGGCAGATTTTTAATTATTCCTTTCCTTTCCCTTCTTTCCTCCTTTATGCCCACACCTTGCCATATTTCCCAATTTTAGAGATCTACTGAGTGGTTTCCTCTGATGTCTTTACTGAGCTATGTTTTATGTATCAAAAAATGGCATTTCCTTTATAAATCTTCTGAAGATATTTTGAAGTTTTATATATTGTTTATCCCTTCTCCTATCCTTTTTTGCCAACTGCGGTTTCACTATATAGAGGGAAGCAGACACATTTGCTNTGTCCCTCCCCACGACTTGTTTACTCCTGTCTATAAAAAGGCTGCAAAGACTTTGTTCGGGGCGTCTCAGCGTCACCGGCGACGAGTGCGCAGAGGTCCGGGTTCGAACCTGCAAATAAACGACGCTTGCCGATTGGCTTTGACTCTGGTCTCTGGTGGTCTGTTTTTGGGGTCTCTCGAACTCTGGGCGTTTCAAGTTCAATCCTACAGCTTCCAGTAAAATCTTAGATATCCATGCCATGAATATCATTAAGTGATAAAGATTATTTCTGGTGGTTTTCTATGTTTATAATCTCCTATAGGCCACATACTTGCTTTTAATGAACCCTGGCCTCTCTTCCCATTTCATGTGTGATTTTCTCTCCTAAAGGTGGAGATTAAAGCCACAATGTAATTAACTGGGGTGAGAATACCTTCTACATCACTATAGGTTGAGTTCTGAACTTTTAATCCATGGATGGGGTTAAGCAGATTCAAACACATCCTGAAATGATATATGGATCATCTATATTTACATGCGGTCATCGTTTGGGGCATGAAATTCTGTGGTTTCATCATCACCATGATAGAAGGTAATGTGATTGAAGAAAGATGCCCGAAAATTAGTGACTACAATGAGTGGATTGTATTTCTGTTTCTGGGGAAGGGAGCTTTTATCAGCTTTATTACAGTTATAAATTAAATTTTCATCAGACTTTCCTATACTCTTTGTTGGACCCGGAATAATTAAATCAAAACGTTATTTGCAGATAAGACCATCACCTGTCAGAAAACACAATCAAGAGGTCTCTCCCACTGAATCTAGCCTCAGGAGTCTAAAATATTTTGAAAATCTTATTTTTCAAAATAAGTAATTTTTTTAAAAAACCTGAACAGTCTCCAGAGACATTAACACTGACTTATATCAAATTCAATCTACAGAAACAGCTCTTCAGACATCCCAAATGTTACATGAGTGTTTCTTGGCTTCTCAAGTCCAATGGAGCAAATTGAGAGCTTGTTAAACTTTCCCCAAATCCTAAAACCTATTATCTCTCAAGAAAGGAGCTATGCTTTGGATACACAGAAGGCAAGGAGTACCTAAATGTATTCACTCTTTAAGCAACCTTGGAAAGAGTAAGTGAAAGCTCTGAAAAGGAAATCCTCCAATGCAGAAATGGCAAATAGGTTGGAAAAGAGTAACTGAAAGCTCTGGAAAAGAAATCCTCCAATCCAGAAAGGCAAATAGGTTTTGCTTTCCATGCTATGATCAGTTGTTTTCTGGAGTAATGTGTTAGTAGGATTCTTGGGCTCCACGCTGGGATTGATGCATGATGTCTGCACATGGCACAGGAAAGGAGAGATAAGGCACATGCAAGTTGGGTGCCAACCCCATAGTCAGAGTGAAGACTTGAGAAAGGCTTCCATGCACAGTGCTATCTAAGAGAGACAAATAATAAGAGTAGGTAGTATAGCTAGAAAGAAAATAATAGAAGACTTCTAAAACAGATTATACAGATGGAAAAATCAGAAGCAGATAGAAACCAACAACAAAATCAGAAAACAACCAAGAAGAAAATTTAGCAATCAAAAAAGCACCAGTCATCAAGGAGAAAATGACCTATTTTTAAACTGAGCCCATTCTACAATAAACTTAAGCACCCTCTGTCCATTCCCATGCCTGTTACGTAGGGACTATTTTCTGGGAAGAGTTGGGAACCAGCAGGCACATTCAGAAATGCAAGGATGGATTCCACCAAAGGAGAATGATTTCCAAACACAATCCTAACAGTGATAATGAAGGTTTGAAAAACAAAGTGCCATCAAGTCAAAGAGAATAATTGACACATAGATCAAGGGCATCCCAGAAGGCTTCCAATAAGTTGGACCTTAAAAAGTGAGTAATTTTTCAGGTTATTTTTTTTTTTTTGGTGGGGGAGTAGGGATGGATACTGTGGGCAAAAGGAGCAGTAGGTACAAAGGAGTGATGATGTAAAAGGACAGGGCCCATTTCTAGGAAAATGGAGAAGGTCACTGCAGAGGGTGCAAAGGCTGGGGGCACAGAGAGGGTGAGAGAACAGCAGAAAGAGCTGCTGCACAGAAAGAATCGAAGAGCAACCTTATGTACTGCACATCAAGACTTTCGGACAGTTCTTCAGGGGTGATTTTCCAAGTATTTTCACAATTATTCCCATTGATCCTCACAACAAACACGGGGATAGGCATCCATCAACGTTGCGATTCAAGCGAAAGGTCAAGAAAATGCTGGTGTGAACATCTGAAAAACTGTCATGAAAAAGAAACGGCAAGATGGGGGTGGGTTTAGCAGCAAAGGGGAAGAATAAGCAAGTGGAAGAGAAAGTCTTTCTGAGAAGAAGGATCATTGGTAGATGCAAATTTGTGGTTGGTAGATTTTGAACCTGGGTTATATTTGCACAGATGTAAAAACACCATGCCCAGTTGCAAGAAAAGTTAAAATGGCCATTTTGTCATTGTCCTTGGTGGGAGTGGCAGGGTGGTGTAGGTGTTTTAACCTGGCAAAGGAGACCTCAATCTGTGCAAGATTCTGAACATGGCAACAACTCCAGTTTTGTTCGTTTCAAAAGCCTGGGGTAAAATTCAACTCGAGTAAACAGAGAGACTGCAAACATCATGCTCAAGGGGAGAAACACACATCTTTTCCTCAGAAACTGTCAAAAGGAGACAATTCCGAAAATGGTAGCTCTTTGAATTAGAAACAAAACATACAGGCAAAAAGGTGCTCCCACATTAGAAAGCAGAATCAAAGAGCAGCGAAGCAGGTTTCTTGTATCTCGTATGCTTCAGGGTAGGATGAAACATTCTACGTATGGAGTTGGGCCCATCACACACAGTTTAAGGGCCTCACCCAAAGATCAGAGAGTTTCTTATTCTAGCAGGATGGTTTTCAGAAAGTTACTTAGTATCTTTCTTCCTCAATTTCCCCATCTATAAAATAGGATATCCTCTCAAGAGCAACTACTTAAAGTAGAAAGAAAAAAAGACCTCCAAAATAAGAGGAAGAAAATAGATTCTATCCCAAAAAAGACTTTCTGAATGGTATTCTAACATCTCAGCATATACAGTGAGAGGAAAAATTCAATGAGGAGGGTTCCCATTCAAGATGGTGACAAAGGAAGATTCTGAACTTCCTGCCATGAGCCCACGGAGTCTAAAGCTGCATATGAAACAATTTTCTCTTAAGATACTGGATGGCTGGCTTAGAGATGACCATACATCAGGAAAATGAGAAGAAAACTACATGAAAGCCAGTAAGAGAAGCTGAGACACTATCTCACCATCAACCTGATCCCTGGCACTGGGAGTGAACTCAAAACCCGGAGCTTCTCCCTGAGGAATAAAGAATTCAAACCCTACACCATGCACTTCAACCTTTACGACACGCACTTGAGAGACAAGCCAAAAACATCTCATTTTGAAATCTAACATGACTCTTATGTAGAGACTCTTAAGAGAGCAGCATCTGAGAAACATCTCTTAAAGGACTCATTTTCCCCAGGGCACAACTCAGAAGCAGCTGATGGATGGCACCTAGACTCCAAGTGAAGGAGGCTCATCTGCTTATACTAAAACCTTGGACTGAAGGGCAGGCATCTAGTTTAACGCACTCATCTGAGACCTGCTGGAAAACTGTCTGTCGATGGAAACTGGCAGGTGCATAGCTTCATGCTCTCCCTTTGCTGTGCTCGAGCACCTGGAAGGGAGCCTCCTTCATGCAGCTGGTTCCCTGACTTTGGCAGCTGCTGCTCAGGCGACAGACTGGCTAACCCTGGGTGCCATAGGGGGCTTGTATTCCTGGTCACATGAGAATGTAATTGGCATCACCCAGAAAGGAGCTCATAATACCATCTGGCACCCAATTGGTGACGGCTGCCAGGGGGCCCCTCTACATGGCCTATCTTGGGGCTAGTGGGGCTTATGCTTGTTGGTCCAAAGGACTGTAACCAACAGAAAAAGAGCTCTTAAACAGCTACTATCCCCAGGGCAGAGCAAGAGGCAACAAACTCATCAGCCTGGTCTTTTCTGTGGAGGTCTGTTGCTAATCATCATGATGATAACCTGAGGTGCAGGCTTCTAATTAAACACACTTCAAGGCCTTCCACAGACCTTGGAGGTTGAGCACAATCTTCATGTGCACCCTGTTGTGTTCCAGAACACATCTGAGGAAAGGAAGGTTTATACGCATCTAGTGCCAGCTCTTTGCAGCTAATATCCAGGAGACTCCCCTTGATCACTGGGTCTAGTGGTGAGAGGAGCTTGCATTCCTGAGTCTTACAAGATGGTAATAATTGGCAAGATGGTACTTGGTAGGCTACTGCTCCCAGGGCAGTGCACAGAGAGTGGACTGAGGCACAGCCACTAGTCCTTCTGTGAAGGAGTTATGAAGCTCTCCTTGTTATGAAGCTTCAAACACAGAGGCAGACTTTAGGTTTGGCACAACTGAGTGGCATAGGGAGTTGCTTTCAAGGACTATAAGCTGTGGATGCCATCTTGGTGCCCTCTGACTTGCTTCAGCTTGCCAGGATCTCCTGGAAGGAGCTTATCCACTCATCTGAAGCCCTAATTCTTTGATGGCCACCCAATAGACACCTTGACATAGGGCTTGGCAATGATGGTTTCAAAACTAACACCAAGAACAAATGCAACAAAAGCAAAAACAAAGTGGGATGACATCAAATTTAAAAGCTTCTACACAGCAAAGAAACCATCAACAAAATAAAAAGGCAACAGGGTGAAANAAGCAAAAGTCGGACGCTTAACTGACTAAGCCACCCAGGCGCCCCATATTTTTAAAAAAACTCCTACAAATCAATAGCAAACAAATAAAAAATCTCATTTAAAAAACGGGCAGATTTGAATGTACATTTTTCCAAAGAAGACCTAGATGGCCAACAGGAGCATAAAAACATCCTCAACATTGCTAATCATCAGGGAAATACAAATCAAAACCACAACATAATCCTGTTAGAATGCCCATTACCAAAAAGATAAGAAACATCAAGCATTGGTGAGGATGTGGAAACAAGGTAACCCTTGTACACTACTGGTGTAAATGCAAACTGGTTCAAACTGTATGGAAAACATCATGGAGGTTGCTCAAGAAAATAAAAATAGAGGGGCGCCTGGGTGGCTCAGTCAGTTAAGTGTCCAACTTCGGCTCAGGTCATGATCTCATGGTTTGTGGGTTCGAGCCCAACATCGGTCTCTGTGCTGACAGCTAGCTCAGAGCCTGGAGCCTGCTTCACGTTCTTTAATCTCCCTCTCTCTCTGACCTTCCCCTGCTCATGCAATCTCTCTCTCAGAAATAAATAAAAACATTGAAAAAAATTTTTTGAAAAGAAATTGAAAATAGAAATATTGGGGTACCTGGGTGGCTGAGCCAGTTAACCATCCAACTCTTTTCTTAGTCTTAGGTCATGATATCACAGTTCATGGGATCAAGCCCCCACACTTCAGATCCTCTGTCTCCCTCTCTCTCTGTCCCTTGCATGCTCCTTAATTCTCTCAAAAATAAATAAGCATTAAAAAAATAAAAAAGTAAATAAAAATAATATCCTATCCAGCAGTTTTACTTCTGGGTTTATCTGAAGAAAACAAGAAGGCTAATTTGAAAAGATACATGCACCCCCATGTTCACTACAGCATTATTTACAATAGTCAAGATAGGGAAACAACCCAAGTGTCAATGGATAAACAGATAAAGAAGCTGTAGTAGCGATACACAATGGAACATTACTCACCCATATAAAAGAATGACATTTTGTTATTTGCAATAATATGAATGGAGTTGGAAGACATTACACCAAGTGAAAAGGAGTGAGGCAGAGAAAGACAAACACTGCATTATCTCATTTAAAAAACCACCACCACCACTACCACCCAAGCTCATGGAGAACACACTGGCGATTGTAAGAGGCAGTCAGTGAGAGGTGGGGGAACGGGCAAACTGTTTTGTTTAGTTTAAATGAACTCAATAAAAATTTTTAACAGTTTACACAAAAATAAAATTCAACAAGAAGTTAAGTGTAGAATGTTTCAATTTCTCTATCTCCATCCGTTTGGATCTTCATATTCCATGTTTGAATTGATCCTTACAGACAGGTGTCAAACAGGCCCAGAGTATGTAGCTGCATTTCCATGAATTACTCATTTATTTGAAGTGAAACTTGACTATTTGCTGAAATCTAGAATATTCTTAGGCTTTTGTGATCTGAACTCCCATTTTTCATATGAGGAACCTGAGAACTGCAAAAATGGGTAGGCGTCCCACAGATACCAAGTAGCAAACTCAGCATGCCTCTGCTGAAGATTGAGGTCGGCATAAATTGCTTGAATAAAGAAAACAAAGCCAGCTGCAGAAAGCCACGCGATGGATTCTCCAGCAAGATTCTCTTTTTTTCACAAGCAAGTAGTTCTGCTGATCCTTTCATGTCTGACAGCAAGATGTTTATCACTGGAGATAAAATGTTGATGCATGATGAATTTCAGGAGAAATCCAATGAGGGCTGAAGCAAACCATGAGAAGGGCCGTCAAAAAGACTTAAGTTAGTTCCAGCTCTGCTAATGGGCTGGGAACCACACAAAATACAGAAACCACCACTTCCACTTCTGAAGCAAACAGGTAAGTGCAAAAGTAAGCCACATCAATACTAACACTTGTACAAAACCAGCGTAAGAATTCAGTGGAGGATGGGCATGGAGGAGGACACTTGTGGGGATGAGCACTGAGTGTTATGTGGAAACTAATTTGACAATAAACTATTAAAAAAAAAAAAAAAAAAAAAAAAAAAAAGAATTCAGTGGAGAAAAATACTCCAAAGGGGAAATACATGTTTGTACACACACACACCACACACACCCTGACAAGGGTTCTTCTTCTAAGCCACCCACCTTTCCACACTTAGTGGTGACAATCAGAAGCAATGACAAAAAAAGTCCTCAAAAGCAGTTTTAAATTTCTCTTTCCTAATATCTTCTGGAGGTATGTAGAGATTCTTCTACTTACATGGCTGGTTGGTAAGAAACTCATTAATTTGTACTTTATAGGAAAAGCACTGTTAGTTTGTACCTATTTGTAGTATCTCTGGATTTTAAATTTGACCATGGATATTGATACTCTCAAGAGCCTAACTAAAATAAAGGCTGATGCTCAAGTGTCATGAAAAATAATATGACAGTATCACAACTCAGAGAAGTACACAGAGGAATTCAGCTCTTCAGTGTTCCCAAGATAATTAACCTTGCTGATATCCATTAACCATGTTAAGTAGCTTCAGTTTCCCTTTCAATCACTCTGGACAGATTAACTATAACATGCACATTAAATGACAATTCGCCAGCAATACAATTTCCTACTTATTAAACATTTTTTTGACAAAAGGGTCAACTTTTTCCAGAGTTTCTCAATATTTAAAATCAAACTGATCTGGTTATTAGAAAACTACAGTATTTTGCTTTCAGCTTTAGTTAAGTGAACACATGAACATACACACTGACTCAGAGAGGCCACATTAAATGGACAGTAACATCAATTCCCCTACTCAGGAGGGTCACAGCTCATGTGATCTCTAAACCAAAAGCAGCAGCGTTTAACCCCCATATTTATATAGGGGGTAAAAGAAACCAGCACATATTAGCACTTCACAAGCAGGATTTCATTTAATCGTCACTGTAACTCTACCAAGTATGTGTGAGAATCATTCCCACCTCACAAATGAAGAAACTGAAGCTGGGAGCTCACTACTGGTCATTTATCCAGAAAGAAGAGGAGCCCACACTTGAACCCAGGCAGGCTCACCCTAGGGCTCTTGATTAAATGACGGTGCTTCTGCCAGTCATCACATAGTGTTTTGCAAACCACATGTCTGACAGTTTGTGGTACTACTTTATATGATGTTCCATAATCAAGAGAAAACAGGCCTGTGTTAGAATACTCTGAAGGAAGGTTCCTTGAGGGTGCTAATAATATTTGCTATTCACTTTTTATACCCTCTCCCACAAAGTTATCAGGAAAATAACGAATTCACATATTTAATAACCAGTGTCCTTCACTGACCATTCTGGAAACTTCTTCCAGGGGAGAGATTGCCTCACAGTTGATCTAGAATTAAAATGGAGCCAAGGACACTGATACTGAAGGTATAACATGATGGCAAAGACACGTTTTGAAGACTACAGGACCTACTCTTGAATTCAGCTTCTGCAACCAAGCAGTAGGTCTTGAAGTCCTCATTTCTCAGGACGCAGTTCCTCATCTGTCAATTAGGAAAAGTCGCACCAACCCTAGAATTTTTTCAAGGATTAAATGAATTCATATACTAAAAATAGCACTTCTGACTAAGCACTCAATAAATGGGAGTTTAAAAAAATTTATGCATTTTTATGTATGTGGATTTACCTATAGTGAAATGCTTATTAGTGAATGTGCCACTTAATCAGTTTTGACAAATGTTTGTCAAGACACAGAACCTTTCTGCAGCTTCAGAAATTTCCCTCACATACTGTTCTAAATTAGATAGGTAATCACATCACACCAGAACTGTACACTAAATGATTTCCATTGTTGGTAGTTCTGATTATTCTACAATTTCCCATAAATCCTAAAGTATTTATGATTGAACTAATTTTGATCAGACTATATTTGAGATCTATTCATGTTATTATGTTTATCTGTAGAATGTTCCTTTTTATTGCTAAATAGTATTTAATTTTACAAATATACCAGTGTTCATCCATTTTCCTGTTGGTGGACATCTGAGTCACTTTCAGCATGAGATTATTATTAAAAAGCGCCACTATCAACATGTGTGAACAAACGTTTTCAAGCCTCTTGGATAAATACCTATGACTAGAACTTCTGGCTCTTGGGGAAGACAGTTGTGTAACTTTCTAAGAATCTCCCAGATCATTCTTCAAAGTGGGTAAGCATTTTATATATGAGAGCTCCAGTTGCTCATACAGAAATTTCTGTAGTGAAAGGTTCTGTGTCATGACAAACATTTGTCAAGACTGATTAAGTTTCGGTATTGGTACCCCTTGAATCTTAGCTATTCTGATAGGTGTGTAGTGGTATCTTATGTTTTTAATTTGCATCTCTCAGATGTCAAGTTATGCCAAATACCATCCCTTCTGCTCACTGGCCATTCTGTATCTTATCCTATGAAGTACTTTTTGTGTACATGTTAGGTATATGTGCTACAAATATTTTCTCCCTGTGTCTGGGATATCTCTTTATTTTCTTAGTTGCGTTTTTTCAGTGAATAGAGGTTTTCAATTTTCACGAAGTTCAGTGTATTTTTTCCCTCTTAGGCCTCTTGGGCTTTTGTGTCCTTTAAAAAAAAACAAGTCTTTTGAAGTTACAAAGGTATTTCCATTTTTCTTCTACTATCTTTGTTGTTTTAGATTTTATTTTTCAGAGTGCAATTTGACTCAAATTGATTGTGTATGTATGGGATAAGGTAGGGGTTTAGAGTCTTTATTTTTAAGTAAATATCCAGTTGCTCCAGTACTATTTATTAAAGCAGTTTTCTTATCCCACTAAACTCATGCGGTGGTCTAGTTGAAGACCAGTTGATCGTACATGTGTGAGTCTAATGCAGAATTCTGTTCATTTACAATGGCAGGTTTTCTAACATTACTTTTTATTATTATCATCCATTTTTTAACTTTTCCTCATGTCAGATGCAATGATTAAAGCCTCAGTAGACTTTGCTTTTGGCATCTGAAAAAGTTTTTACTCTCCCTTTCAATGCCATATGGATGTATTTATAAATATACGTGTGTGAGCATTTACGTACACATAGACACATACCTGTAGGTGTACTGAGTTTCTGAGAGTTTTTAGACCCAAGATTTTCTAAAACTCTCTTCATTTTCAGAGCTCAAAGAACAGGTTTAGCATAGTTTTCAAATGTGAGCAAGGCCTATGCATTATCTTGAAGACTTGTTTAAACACAGACTCCTGGACCTCACTTTAAGATGTTCTGGTTTACTAAGTCTAGGGAAAGGCCTGAGAATTTGCATGGCTCACAAGCTTAGGTGATGCTGATGCTGGGTGTCTGGACTGCACTTAGAGCAGCATTGGTTTAAAAAAAAAAATTGAATGGCTTTCCTAATGTTCATACAGAAGCTTGATTTTCCTTTTCTAAAGTCTGTGAACACAGCCACTAATTTATACGGTCTTCACTTGAAAAGACATCTGAAAAATCTGCCAAGTGCACTGGAGCACAGGAGCCAGGAAACATTATGGCAGATTGATGTACCCGCACTGCCTCATTTCCTTCTTCCTGGAAACTCATTTCTGGTCTGTGAGCAGAGGCACGTACATACCTGCGCGCACTACAGCTGCACCCAGCCCTGTGATGTACACGCACTGCAAGGGAGACTTCTCCCTGTAGCCTCTGCCAACAATCAGAGAAAGCTTTATTTTCCCCTGAAGGGTTGATTGGTCTCTAAACCAGTAACATTTTTACGGCCAAGTCCTTTAAAACGTTCTCTGAACTTATGTTTTAAGTGGTTAGCATCGAGGTGAATATTCCTGACAGAACATAGGCATTCTGAATTAAAGATCAACACACTCAAAGCAGAGAACTCAGTCATCAAAAATTCCAGCCCAAACCCCTAAGCATCTCTAGATTTTTATGACAAGCACAGAACAGCTTTTTGAGCTTTCCTTTCCAACCGATCAAGCACGTGTGAGCAGAAGGCCACACCATAATGAGATGTCTCTTATGCAGAACGTTGGGATTTGTGTAAGGACCCAAAAAAGGGGTGCTATTTCTTTTCCTGATTGTTAAATTACCTACTTAGCCTTTGAAACCATGTTAATAGGAAATTAATTCATAAATAACACTTAGACATGAACTGCTTTGAAGGTGTCCTTTGTGAAGGAGATAATTTATTTTTCTTTCTTTAAAAAAAATAACAAATCCCCTGGAAAAAGGGGAGAGAGGAGTTTCAAATGCCACCCTCACGTTGTCACCAGCCCCTCGGCACTTTTTTCAGAGGCACCGTGAGCAGTGAGCATCAGAACTTAATCATTTCTGCATGGGCCTTGCAGGATTTTATAAAAACTGGAGAGAAAAGTAGACATACTTCCTCCTTAAAAGAAGGCCTTTTCAGAATCAATGCTAACTATCTACCACATTTCTTTCAGCAGTGAGAAAGTCGAAGGTACAATGAAAGCAGGCCCAAGGCTAGAACGCACTTGACTTTCACGGGCTCTAGATCTCTACCTTGCGCAGCTGACAACATACAGGAAGCCTCTGTGCTCGAGAAGGGAGACAACCAACAACTTAGCTATAATTGTTCTACCGATTTCCAAAGCCTTTGGGGTATGAGAGTTTTTTTAATCTTTGGAGGAAATTAAACCGAAAGCAAATGAGTTATCAACGGAATTGTTGGAGACGTTCTCCAGTTTCTCTTAGACATGCCATGTGGCCCTAGCCTGTTAAACCACGTTTCACAAGGGCTTACCCAGCTGTGTATGCTGTACCACTATTCTGTACAGCAGTGAGCACAGAGATGCAAACTCCAATATGTGAGAGAGTGAGTCTGCCATTGGTCCTTTCTTGCTACAGAGTCTCAGAAAGAAAACCTTTTTACTTATAGTTCTTTGTTTTCCCAGAACAGAAATCCCTATTCCAGATGGCTGTTATCAGTTACACTTGTGACCCCTCCTCCTGAGCTTACAGAACAATGCCTAAAACAGGAAATGTGCCATTAATGGTAGTTTCTGTAGGATTCTCTCTCCTCCCTCCATCTGTTCCTCTCTCCCCAACCAAAGACACAGAGAGAGAGAGAGAGAGAGAGAGAGATTACACACTACTCAAATTATATATATATATATACATATATAATGCATGTGTATTATACATACACATGTATGTGCACACACAAAGTGATGATCACTGCAACCAGAAAAAAAAAAAAATGGAACCTTCTTACTCAGACTTAGTCTGGCTCAATATTGGTATGTATCCAAAAGAAATATTAAGGCAGGTCCTCCCAAAGATCTGAAGAAATAATACAAAGCTTTGCCCAAAGTGTCTTGTGGACACTGAAAGTGGAAATTAACAATGTATTCCATAGCACAGCTTCTTTATTCATCTCTGCATCTCAAGTTCTTTCACATACGCACCTAGACCCATTTCACTTTTCTTTCTATCACAGACACCTGAGCACACCTCTCCTCATGCCTGGTTTCACTGCCTTCTGGTCACTTCGTTGTTATGGAGATAATGCAGACTTTGGCTGCTCTCACTGCACCTTTATTCATCCTACCATATCCCAAAAGTTAGTAGCAAAAGATAAGATCACTGCTCAAAAGGAGGAGGGGAGAGAGTAAAGAGAAATGGTGTATGAGGAGGAGAAACAAATGAAAATGATTAAGTATGTTTAAATTTTTGACCTTAAATATATATTTATATATTTTGCCTTAAATATAAATATAGCCTTAGAGATATATCTATAGATAGATAGATCCACGCATATATCTATATATAGATAATGAGATAGATCTCAAAATCAAAGGTCTATACCTTAGCAGTCCTAATCTTCTTGAATCTTGAATACAAATTTCAGGGCAACATTGGGGTTGAGATAGTCTCCTCAGGCCACCACCAACAGGATAGTATTCTTAACCTCCACACGAGTTCCCGTACTGCCTTCTGAAGATGGAGGTTTCTTCCAAGTCTACAAAAAACATAAGAGAAAGGAGATCTTCATCAAGAAAACCTAAACCAAACTTTCAATAAGTTATTAAATTCCAAACAATTTGACTTGAATAGGCTAAATAGAAGACACGTTAAATTATGATTGGCATAAATACAAATAATATCTGAACGGATTCTGTCTTGATGAGACTTAAGCAATCATACAAAAGCAAAAAAGGTCACGTTACAAGGCTGGCAGATTTTTTAGGACACAACTAGCCAAATTTGCTCATTTCACTTATAGGGAAACTGAAAAAGATTTTTCCCATGATACTTCATTACTGGTGGCATATTTCCACCAGTGATTCAACCGAATCTTGAATAAATAAAAGCAATGTGCTTCACACTGTGGTCTATGTTAAAATGAGACAAGGGGACAACGCATCCCCTCTTCACCTTGACACAGTTCCCTCACCTGGCTTTTAAAATACCACACTTGCCTGTCCTCGATGGCTGCTCCATCATGGCTCCCTCTGGGAGTTCTATTACAATGTTCAAGGTATGAACATCTTGGAACTCAGTCCTGAACCTATTTTCTCTGTGAACTCACTCAGCAGGGGGCATCCCCAGAGCTCCAAGGCTTGAGAAACTATTTATACACTGACAACTCTGAGGTCGTCTCCTGGCTCAGATACTTTGCTGAACTCCAGACTCCCCGATCAACAGACTATCCAACAACTCTGCTTGGAATTCTAATAGACATGTCAGGACATGCCCAAAGTGAAGTCCTGATTCTATTACCAACACAACACCCTTTGAATAAAAAAGTAAGGCTTACGCTCTTCCTAATTTATTCCTTCTCAATGGCGATTTTATTCACCCTGCTAGTCAGGTGCAAACCCTGCCAGTCAACCTTGACTCCTCTCTCTCCTACATACCCCATGTTCTCTTCAAAACCCAGTGGTTTTATCATCAGAATAAGTCCAAAAGCTGACCACTTCTACCTTCTCCTTCACTAGCACTCTGGTTCCCGGCATCATTAGAGATCTATAAGGTTGCACAGCAGGTATGCTCAAGCCATGGCTGTCACTCTCAACTATACCCCTGAGTAAGACTGTGACACTCCCCTGTTCAAAACCGTCCACCTCACTCAGAATCAAAGTCAAAGTCATTACAGTGGCTGAAAAGGCTCCATGAGACACAGCTCTGTTACCTTTCTCTCCTACCATCTCCCTCATTTATTCCTCTCCAGCCATGTTGGCCTCCCACCTATTCCCCTAGCACTGCTGGAGACTTGGGCACTTACCATTCCCTTTACCTGGAAGGTTCTTCTTCCCCTCATTACTTTATATCTTCCTTCCAGTGTGACCTTTTCACAACTGCTGCTAATAGTAAACCCTGACAACATCTCTTCATTGCCCCTTCTCTGTTTACGGTTCAGTACAGACCTGCTCATATACTACATGGTTTACTGGATTATCTACCTTTTCCCAGTAACACAGAAGCTGCATGCAGGCAAGACATTTTATCTCTGGTATCCTGATGTATTGCCAGCACTTCACAAAGCTTAGCACCAATGTGGAGCTCAATGTATGTTGGTTTTTTTTTTTAATTTTTTTAATGTTTTATTTATTTCTAGGAGAGAGAGAGAGAGAGAGCGTGAGCAGGGGAGGATCAGAGAGAGAGGGAGTCACAGACTGAAACAGGCTCCAGGCTCTGAGCTGGCAGTCAGCACAGAGCCCAACACGGGGCTCGAACCCACGAACCGTGATATCATGACCTAAGCGAAAGTCGGACGCTTAACCGACTAAGCCACCCAGGAGCCCCTCAATATATGTTTTTAAATAAATGAATGAACACACAGGAAGGTTACATAAACCTTCTAAAGGCCACTCAGATGGTAAGTGGCTGAGCCAGGTTTAAACACAAAGTGTGTGACTCCAGCATTCCTGATACTATGTAACAACAGCTACATGAAGTCCCATTAGTGTTGGCATTAGGAATAGGTTCAGTACAGCCTGGCATGTGCAAAGAAGATGTATTTTATATTTAAAGACTCTAACAAGATTTCTAGAAACGCAATAGAATATATTGCATCGAGTGGGATGGCTCCACTTACATCCTTATGTAGCAATCTCACTATTAACTTTCACCTCATCTTTCTCAGTTTTCACTGCCTCTCCTCCACACTCTTATTTTTTGTCCCTCCCTCAAATCTCGGTCCCTGCCCTTCTTGAGTGAATATGAGGAAAAGGGATCCAAGATTGGATAAAGGTAAGAGAAGAAATGTGTTCAGGGAAAAGCTGTGGGGCGGGAATCAAAGGACTATGGGTCTGAGTCTAGCTGGGCCACCAATATACCAAGTGCCTTTAGTGGGAACCCTTCTCCTTCTGGAGATGCGCTGCTCAGTGAGCTACAATACATGCCCCTAAAAGAGTTCTTTGCTCCCCCCAAATTGAATACATTCCTTTGTAACTAACACAAGTCTCCCTCATTCTGAGTAGTCTAAGACTGGTTAGGAAGCAGGGTGCAAAAATATTTAAGAACTAGGGTTCGGGACAGGGCTAGTATGCACATCCCAGTTCCACCACTGTGAAACTCTGAACCAAGACACCCCGCCTGTCTAAATATCGTATTTTTCTATCAGAGTGTGGATCAAAATACCTGTCTCTATACAGGACTTATGAAAATCAAACAAGGTAACATAGGTGAATCACGTGTTACTACGCATGGCCTCAGTACTCAAGATTTGTTGCCATTTTGATTTTGCATTGTTGCAGACCACCATTCTGCATAAAATTTCAAGATTTTCTCTGCTTTCCTGCAGAGTCTGAATCTTTTCCATCTTTTATCACATATAACTGCTTCTCTGGCCCTTGATGACTTTAACCGGAAGCGCTTTACCCCAACTGCCCCTACGCTCTAAGGGCAGATGGCAGAACTTTGTAACAAGAGAAACTCAAGTTCTCCAGTTCTTTTCTTGTCCTCTTGCTGATAACCAGCAATCTGAGGATGATCTTGTCCCTGATATTCTATTAGGCTGATAATCATAAAGCCACAGTCTACAATTATTCCTGCATTCCAAAGCCAAGAAACTCAACTTGGAAAGCAAACAATGCTGTCATTCTGCACAATGACACATGGAGTTATGAAGAAAATTGTGCTGACTCCTTTGAGAATTTGAGTCTCCATCCGGATTCAACTTTCTTTCTTCCCTAACTGATACGAAGAATTTGTCTATGCGCAGGTAGTAACAACATAAAAAAAATGTCACCTACCTTTCAGGTTGAGCTACACCACAACCCAATAAAAAGTTAGGATGCTTCTGGAACAAGTTGCATATACTCCATCCTAAGTCACTGAAGGACTTGATCAGAAATGCATTTACCAACAAATGTTTTTTGAACACATGATACTGACCACGTGCTTTGTTAAGGGCAGGGAATATTAATAACTTTATTCCTACCCTCATAAAGCTTTGACTCCAGCAAATTTTTGTTGTCTTTTCCCATTTCCTAACTTCTGGCCAGATATAGGGAGATAAGACAAACTCCTCCAAAGCTGTGGATTGGCTCAAGTAGTGATACAGAGTGTGCTGCTATCAATAGCCTAATTTCCAATTTTTATAGAGAACTCTAATTCTTGGTTTTGTCAATAGACAAACTACTTTCCTTAGTTTGCTGCCCAGGACCCATCCAACACACACCTCTTTTGAGCTGAGCCTGGTTTATTTCCTTCCTGCGGCCAAGAAACAAAAAGCAGTCACCAAATCTACAAGTTTACATTCTATTCATTAATAAGATGCTACGTGGATGGTATGGCAAGAAGGTAGTAGGTTCAGAGGACACAGCTGCGAAATCAGCTTTTTTTACATCTTTGGGAACGTGATGGGATTAATGCTGTTATGTGGCAAAAATAAACTGAGAAAGGATATACCAGGACTAGTGCCAAAGGGAATAATGTCAAGAAAGAACAACGTGTGTCTTCAATCAACAGCGTCTGCATCGTTAGAGTGCTCATCATGGAGGTGGGTGTAATCTTTGCATGTTGGGCAGCCGTCAATGCTTCAGGGAATATATCATTTTTCAAGCGGTATCAATTAGTGCCTGTCCTGATGGCAGAGTGTGAACCACACCTCTCTAATGATTGGGCTGCGTTAAAAACCATTTCTGTGAGTGTAGGACACGCACAGGCACTGATCCACAAATGCACCCGGACACCCTGCCCAGAGAGGGTAGGATGAGGCAGAGTAGGAGAGGGGCATAAAGATACTAGGAACTCTACCATGGATCTCGATTAAGATTTCGAAGTGGAAGCGGGCCGGGGGGAAGGGATGAACTGTGAATTTCAATCTGTCAAACTAGGCTGGGTTTTACCAGGAACTGGGGCAATGCTGCCATAGGGGACTGCCTTTTCAAGGAGAAGCACGGTGATTAGACTTAAACCACGTGTGTGTCCAAGGCTGTGCCTCCCAGACATACACATGGCATTCGTGTTTGCCGGCAATGCTTCATGTGTTCATCATCTCCATTTGCATATGAAGAAGTCAGAGAAATTTGTGTGAAATCACACAACCAGAAAGTGACAGCCAGGATTTAAACTCAGAACCAGGGGCGCCTGGGCGGCTCAGTTGGTTAAGTGTCCGACTTCAACTCAGGTCATGATTTCACGGTTCCTGTGTTCGAGCCCCGCATTGGGCTCTGTGCTGACAGCTCAGAGCCTGGAGCCTGCTTCAGATTCTGTATCTCCCTCTCTCTCTGACCGTCCCCTGCCTGCTCTGTCCTGTCTCTCAAAAATAAATTAAAAATAAGAAAAAAAAATTAAAAAATAAATAAATAAACTCAGAATCAACCCTGGGGCTTCTTGGTGGCCTCCAAGTATGCTGAAAATCACCAAGGATCCTTTCCTAGATTTTATTTCTGATTAAGCAGAGTTCTGATGTTTAGAACGGCCACAGTCTTATCTTCAAAGGAAGAATTCAGTCTCCTAAGAATGTGAGTGTGAAGACTGACCCAGCTTGGTCTCTGCCAAAGAGAATGAAAGCACCCAGATACAGGAGAGGGTAGGCTTCTTCCAAATCCGTAGGGGAGGTCACACCCCATGTTGGAACAGTTAACCTCCTGAGCAGTAGATACGTTGAACTGAGTCACCATCGGTCATGGGCTCAGTTTATAAAATATTAATTACATGTCCTACCAGTGAACATTATAGAAACTACATTGGGTCCATGAAACATAAAATACTGTGGAGATCTGGGTGTTCATCTATAACTGGAATCACTACCTTTGGGCTAAATCTGAAAGTTTTCCATTTATTCCTAATCTGGACACCAAACCATCAAACTACTAGGGAATAGCTGAAGAAAATTTGTGTCACTGGATTTTAAGGATAATAGGAGCTATCTGGTGACTTTTAGATACCTGATCTCTGGCCAATTCCTTGCACCTTGTTTTCTTACCCGGTTAGCCTTGTACATTGAATGGTGAGGAGAGCCTGGGTGGCTCAATCAGTTGAGCATCCAGCTTTTGATTTTGGCTCAGGTCATGATATCATGGTTAGTGAGACTATGCCCCAGCTGTCAGGCTCCGGGTTTGCAGCATGGAGCCTGCTTGGGATTCTTTGTCTCTGTCCCTGCTTACATGCATGCTATACTCGCTCACTCTCTCATAATAAATAAACATTAAAAGATTTGAATGGTGAAATGAAAGAGACTCTAGAAAAAATGTCACTGAACATTATAATGATACTTGAAAGAACTTGCTAGCGTTTGGGCTAATTGTTGATGTATATTTTTCCTTAGCTAGTTAACAAATGATTTATCTCCAGCTTCATCAAGTGGGTCAGACACGGACAGTCTGTAGACAGAAACAGCAGTGGCCCACAAGATGTGCTTTTAAAATTTAACATTCATAGAAGGATGCCCACCCTCACCCCTCTCCATATGCACCTACCCACTATTTCTCCAAGTGTGACCTTTGCTATTTTTGCCATCTACAAATACAGGTTCACCTTTGCTTTAGGAAATTTATCACTGTCATGAGAGAAGCGGTCTTTGTTCCTAGCCTAATAGCAAGTATATATAGGATTCCCTAAATACATCTGCTCTCTGCATGACTCATGGATTCAAACTCTCCATCAACTTCCACACGTCTATGGGCCACCCGACCTTGTAGATCCCAATACAACTCACAGTGGCAGCATGGTGCCTCACATGACCTCAAATCCAGCCAGTGGGCTTCCTAAGCCAGCTCAAACTCAGCCAATGAGGAGTTCACCACACCTGTCTTACACATTAGCATGGAGACACAGCTCGAGTACATGCCTCTATGAACCAGTGGTTCAATTACAAGGGGCCATTTTAAGTGGCAGATTTCCATGTATCTCTAGGCACTAACATGGTCAATAAAATCTCAGAAAGCATCCCCTCATCCCTGAAACATCAGTCTCTGATCTCCTTCTCTTGGTGACATATAGAAGTTAGATCCACAATATTACACCACCATGAACACTCAAGGGTGCTCAGCAAAAACAGGTCATTCTAGGAGGCTCTCAACATGGACACTGTTTTGCTTTGTAAACTGCAAAGGTCATACTGGCTGAAAGTATCAGATCCCTGCATGGGTTTGACTCCTGGCTCAGCTGGCCACTATCTCTATCTTCGGACATGCTTTTTAAGTCTCAGTGCTTCATCTGCAAGACAGAAGTCATAATACAGATCTCAAAGCATTCTTTTTGAGGAATAATTTTAATACAATGATGCTACATTTGAATTAATGCAATATATTTATAATTCATAGTGGTATGAACTTTCTTATTAGAAGGGCAGAATAACACCTCAACTAGCTCTTGCAAGGATTTTTAGAGGTGAAAAATACTACATACAACATTATGTTTGTGCCTTACCTACTAGAACAAGTTCTTGAGAACATCGAATCTGTCTATGTCATCTTTCTTTCTTTGAGGAACAGAGTAAGAATGTAATATGGAGATACTGCAGAGGCATAGTATCTATAGGTGGACATCTATTAATCATTTATTCTTGATCTGCTTCACTGATTGATCTCCAAAGCAAGCTATACCTTTTCCTTGCTAATTCTGTGGTAGCAAAGAGTGAAGGCCAGTCTAGGGAATGACTGAGGTGTTGGATAAACCCAAACCACCTGAGGATGAGAGGGTTTAGAATTACTGTCCAACCCCCAAGATGTTAATAAAAGCAGAATACTTATCCGTGGTTTTGGTAAGTAAAAAAAATCTTAGAAACTATTAGTTATTGACCTCATATATACCAGCACTGTTCTGAGCTTACATTTGCTCAAGAAATGCTCCCAGTGAAGCAGTGCTATTGAGATTCTTGTTTTGCCTATAGGGGAAAGAGAAGGCTCAAGTAATGTGTACCATACTGCAGAGCATGGATTAGAACCCTGGAGAATGAGTCCAGGCTCTGGGCTTCCTACCACCCCTAGAGTCTTCTCTGCTGGGTCACGAACTCATTTTTGTCTATGATAAAAACTGCACGTTTTACCAGTTTATCTCCTTATATTGCTTATGTGAGTTTTTGAGGGGTAGTCTTTTCATTTTGTACAATCAAAGAGTTAATATTCCTAATATAAAGATCTTCTAAAGATAGAGAAGAAAAATACTACCAAGTGTCTAGAAAAATAGGCAAGGGATATCAACAGGAAGTTTATGAGGAAAAAAAATGCCAATAGCCTATGAACTCAGCAACACTCATAATAAGAAATCCAAATCATGCATGAAAAATCAGAACATCAACGCTTGTAATACTGCCAAGAACAAAACTGCCTCAGATATATTTCAATCAGTGAGTTTATCATGATAGTAAGAAGAAGAAAACACCTCACTGGTCATCTTTGGAAGACACTAGACAACCACATCATTATTTTGAAAATAGTTAATAAATGGAAATCAACCTTCCACCCTGCCTTTCCTTAGAATGTATAATCAAATACTGAAGAAAGGAAGTTTCCATTTGTAGAAGTTTCTCACCAAAAAAAAAAAAAAGTGACAAAATTTAAAAATTGGAATGTCACCACTGTTTAACCCTTAATGAAATAATGCATCTAGGTAATAATTATCAATGGCTACTAACATTACAAGAGAAAGATCCCAGGAGGGATCTTTTGGAGGCCTAACAGCTTCAACTAGGAAGCACTCTAGCCAACAACATGGAACCTGAATTAGAGCTGCTAGCTTAAAGGAAATGCAGGTGAGCAGGAAATCTGCTTATGCAACAGAGGATACAATGAGCACCATCCAGGCTGTGGAACTGTATGCAGGATCAAGAGCCAGATCGTCTTCAACAAGTAAATCACAAGGAGAAGAGTGAAGAGTGATAGGAACCTACAGATTAAGGGAGACTTCAGAAACACACAGTCACTTCTAAGGGATGAAACTGATTTGGATCTTGTCACACTAAGTGAAAGAAAAAAATAGGAGCAGTGGTTAAAAAAAAAAAAAAGACTAGGCATTTGCTAGTACAAAATAAGTAATATCTTAGGCATAAAAATGACATTGTTTAATTTATTAAAAGGAAGTCACCACTTAGAGATGAACACGGCACTATTTAAGGAAGAAGGTTATGGGTAGGAATTTGCTCGAGTGAGGTCGGGGTGATATATGCAACAAGCCTGCTAATGAACTGGCCACTCTTACAGTTCATGTAGGGTTACCTAGTAGTTCCTTACCCTGTTCTCTCTCTTTTAAAATTTATTTTAACTTTCCATAATAAAATAAGGGGAATTGTATGCCAGATAAATGCACATAGAGCATCTTTTTAAACAAAGGAATGTAATAAAAACGGTAATAGTTGTCTCTAGGTGGTAAAATCATGTAGGATTTTGACCTCTTTCATTCTTATCATTTTTTTCCTCTTAATGAGTGTGTGACATGCTTACAAACAGAATTGAAAATTTTTTTAATTTGTTAATGTTTATTTATTTTTGAGACAGAGAGACAGAGAGGGACAGCATTAGTAGGGGAGGGGCAGAGAGAAAAGGAGACACAAAATCCAAAGTAGGCTCCAGGCTCTGAGCTGTCAGCACAGGGCCTAACACAGGGCTGGAACTCATAAACTATGAGATCATGACCCGAGCCGAATTTGGATGTTTAACCCACTGAGCCACCCAGGTGCACAGGGAATTTCATTTTAAAAACAATGTTTTTATCCAGGGCACCTGGGTGGCTCTGTTGGTTGAGCATCATCAGACTCTTGACTTAGGCTCAGGTCATGACCCCAGTGTCATAGGATCAAGCCCCGTATCAGGCTCCACACTGAGCAAGAAGCCTGCTTGAGAGATTCTCTCCCTCCCCTCTCTCCCCCCCGCCCCCCGCTGTCCCAGAGACAGACACTGTCTCTCAAAATAACTTTTTAAAAATCTTTAAAATATATTTTTACATTAGTATTTTATTACTTCAACAATTGGGAAGCAAATATTTCAAAATCTTAGGATTTGCCAAGCTGGGTGGTAGACACACAACCATTCATTTTATCATTTTCCTTAATGTAAAAAAATGTAACCTTGTACCATTAAATATTATAAAAGCTGAAAATAAATTGACTGTCCTGTTATCTCTGTTAGGTCATATTGAATACTTTCTCCAAAGTGACCTCTAGAAGCAAAGGGTGTCTCACAATGTAAAATGTTTTTACTTTAACCATAAATGTAAGAACAATTTTGCAACCATTTCCAAAGAATTATGTAAGAGGTAACAGGAATCTGCCCTATGAGGAAGCCCACAGAACAGCACACTGTAATACTATCCATCTTTATATCCTTAAATATTTTTACCTTCTAAAGGAATAAAAATATGACCTGTAATTTGTGACATTGAAGGGATTTTGCTATAATACTGTTAAATAATTAGGACCAAGTTGAAATCATCCAGTTAAAAGTACTTCCAAGAAAAGGACTGGACAGGATTACAGGGATCAGCCGGTTGGATCCTACTATTTTGCAGATGAGGAAAGTGGCTTGTCCAAAGTCACAAAAGTGACTGGGGTCAGATGAGTGACAAGGATCCAGCTCTCTACTCCCCGATTCGCATCTTGCAGGACTATGCCAGACCAAATACCCTCTTTCCAAACACCTCTAGGATACTGGCACCACTATACTCCTGCATTCTATCAATTATCAAAAAACTAGTAAGAATGTATAGGACACATAAGGAGCTGTGGCTTATGTGGGGGTGCCTGAGAGGAACAATGGGTTTATTTTTTGAGAAAGAAAGAGTACCAGTGGGGTAGAGGTGGGGAGAGGCAGAGATACACAGACAGACAGACAGAGGATCTGAATGTGCTCTGTGCTGAAAACTTATAGCTAGATGCAGGGCTTGAACTCCTGAACTGTGAAATCAAGACCTGAGCCAAAATTGGAAGCTTAACCAGCTAAGCCACCCAGGCAACCCCAAGGTTGTCATACATACATACATACATACATACATACATAGGGAAAGAGAGAGAGAGAGAGAGAGACTTAACAGCAGTTTTAGGTTGACAGCAAACTGGAACAGGGAGTACAGAGAGTTCTCGCATGCTTCCTCTTTCCAAGCACGCATGGCCACTCCCATCCTCAGTATCATGAAATAGTTCCCATCTGTTCCCATCAATGAGACATTACATTGATACATCACCGCCCAAAGTCCAGAGGTTACCATAGGCTTCCCTCTTGGTCTTACACATTCACAGGCATTGACAAATGTTTAATGGCAGGTCTTCAACATAACAGCACTTAGAATATCTTCACTGTCCTAAAACTCCCCTGCACTCTATCTGTTCATTGTCCGTCGCTCCCTTCCCTGTAATCCCTGACAACCACTAAGCTTTTTAAATATCGCTGTAGTTTTACCTTTGCCAGAATGTCGTATAGTTGGGATCCCACAGAATGTAGCCTCCTCAAACTGCTTTCTGTCATTCAGTAATACACATTTAGGTTTTCTCCAGCTCTTTTCATGGTTTGACAGCATATTTCCTTATAGCACTGAGTCCTATTCCGCTGCCTGGATGTACCCCAGTTTCTGTACCCATTCACCTCCTGAAAAGTATCCTGGTGGTTTCCAAGTTCTGGCAATCATTAATAAATCTCCTCTCAACTCTCAGGAGCCGGTTTCTGTATTATGGACACAGGTTTTCAACCCTTGAGGTAAAATCAAGGAGTATAATCAACTAGATCATAAAGTAAGAATACGTTTAGGTTTCTAAAAAACTGCCAAAGTGTCTTCAAAGTGGCTGTACAGAGGAATTTAATGTTAAAAATCAGCAAGGTGAAAACCGCATAAAACCAACATCATTCTTCAAAATATCTTAGGAAGGTAGCATGTTAACTGAGATTTCAGAAGCCACTACGCTCTAATTTCTGTGAGAGCAGGTGATCTATTTTAGTAGGTCACTGTTTCCCCAGTAGTATTCCTAGCACCTAGAACAGTGTTGCTATGTAATAAATGCTCATTCAGTATTTGGGGTTTTTAAATTTTTTTTAAATTTTATTATGTTTATTTACTTTTAAGAGAAAGAGAGAGAGAGCATAAGAGTGGGGGAGCAGCACAGAGAGGAGACACATAATCTGAAGCAGTCTCCAGGCTCTGAGCTGTCAGCACAGAGCCTGAAGCGGGGCTTGAACTCATGAACGGAGAGATCATGACCTGAGCCAAAGTCAGACGCTTAACTGACTGAGCCACCCAGGCATCCCTCATTTAGTATGTTAAATAAACAGATTCAGAGGGGAAAACAAAAAAAACTTCCTTCCATTCTGTAGCACCCAGTTCTTTAGTTGAACAATATACAAAGTGAAGACTCATCTTACATGCCTTCTACTGTGAAAAGTAAGTATGATTAAGCAGTAGAACTTCACTCAGATCAAATTCTTACCCTAGAGGGGGGCCAAATCCTGGGACAGACACTGAGGACAGAAGATTATAGCCTCTCTTCCTCTGGGGCATGTGCTCACTGCATGGAGCGGGGGACAGAATCCTCTGCACTATGTAAATGGTTCTCTTTTTATTTGCTGTGCACGTACAGTTGAATTTGCATAAATTAAATGCACATAAGTTGAGACTCCACTATAATTGCAAAACCATTGCATTGGAAATAAGCTTTCACTGAAATCACATTAGAAACCAGAAAGATTAGATTTAGAAACATATTTAGCCCCATCAAGAGGTAGATTATGGGAAGTTTATGAAACAACACAGATATACATTGTGGGCTGGCCAACGGCCTGGCTAGGAGAAGGAAGAACCTCGTCGCTTCAGCAAGGGGAGGAAAGTGGTCATCTAACTTCAAAACAAGGACTACACAGTCACTCAAACCTTTGGACCAAATCCCTGTTCTGCAAACTTAAAGCAATCCACCTACTAATCCAGCCTCAGTTTTCCATGCTGTGAAAGAAGAATCCGCACAGTTTTGAAAGGAGAAAACATACCAGTCAGGTCTAACATCCTGTTTTGATTATCAAAACAAACACAAACTCCAAACAATTCCTTATGTCTAGGTATGAGTATTGGGAAACACAGGTTTGCTGATCCTAAACCTTTCCAAACCATCTGTTTCCCACCACAGAAGCTAAGTCACTACTTAATATTTATTAACAACCCACAGAGCTGTATAAATTACATAATTGTTCCTTAGATAGCTAGCAATTATTTTTCCCCTCACTTCTTACTAGGCAAATGTGAAGTTAAATTAGTCGCTTATCATAAAGTTCTCTGAAAACATTACAGTTGAAAGAAATGCCGGATAATTGTTCTTAGCCATCTGGCACCAAGTGATGTTCATGAACTTACATGAACCATTTGGCTGAAGTCCAAAAACTTCTGTCTCAATTTTATAGCTTGCTTACTGAAAGTTCTAAACTAAGAAATTTCTAAGAGGAAAAATGGTTTATTAAAAAGGAGAACAAATGGGTCAGTCCTTGAACTTGTTCACAATTACATAAGAAAGCATAAAAATAATTCCACCTCTAGCCTCCTGTTTTAATACCATTACACACTCCACTTTGTCAATGCACGCAGGTGCGTGCATGTGCACAGAATACACATTGCTTTTCTAAATGTTTTCACACGAAAAACCACTCATCATCTTTCTAAGCAGCCAGCACAACTGCCCCTAAGCTGCTTACCTGCAATGCCTCTCACATGGAAGGAGCTTTCCCCTCTACTCTCCACTCTCCTCTGCTAGAAGGAGCCCCTAAAAGCACATCTCCACTTGTCTGGAATATTTCTACAACCTTCTCAGTGGTCTCTCATCAATCCATCTTGGGCTGATCCCATCCCTTTCTCTTCCCTATAGCAGGAACGAATGAGCTTTTAAACCTAAGCCATTTCCACTCCTCAGCTTAAACTTTGCAAAGGCCTTCCACAACTTTAGAATAAAATCTCAAATCCTTACTGTGGTTTAGACGATCTGAAGTCTGGCCCATTTCACTGGTCTCATCTTGTAGTCTACACTTCTACCTGCTTAACATGCCTCTGCCATGCTGACTACTTTTCTCTTTCTGTGATGCACCAACCAAGCCCCTTCTGGTCTCCAGTCTTCAGTGCACTGTAAACATAAGGTATGGCCTTTGTTCCACATGCCTTCAAAAAGATAGCAAAATAATTTGGAGAGGATTTGTAGAAGTCTTGGACTCTCTCTTCCCCCCTCATTCACGAGGAGGTTGGGTTCACCAGCTCAGAGAAGTTCCAGATGTTCTACGGATGTAAAAGTCATTTCCTTCCTTCAGTAGTCAAAGCATGTCCTATTGACTGGAACCGCATTTTCTATTAAGTTCCTCTCATTTACGTATTCCCTCATAATTCCCTCCCACCCAAAATCTCAAACACTTCCTACCATATTTATCCTCACTGTGTGGATAAACTGGCAACCTGCATGCTCAACTCACTTCTCAAGCACGATTGGAATCAACTGAGCCACTCTGTTGGAGTAGTTAGAAGAAAATTACTTGTCTTTCAATGATTTTATGACAAGCTCCAGCTTCTGAAAATTACTGGATATTACTCTAAAAATAAAACATTACAGATAATTACCCCTTAGAATGGAACAAATCACTACATTAATTCGAAAAGTTATTTTGGATAATACAGGGAAAGAGTGCTTGTTTGAAAAATAAAATTGCCAATGTACATGAAGCAGCTCAATTCTGAGAGGAAAGAGGAGAACAAGAAATTTCTCCATGCTTTCTCAAAATCATTGTGCTAATGGCTGATGACCAGTCCAATGTTGTACCATTTCCCAGAACCCACAGAAGGAATTACACAAAGTGTGTTGTAAGCAGAGGAGGGAAAGAACACTATATGTGAGTGAAAAAAATCTAAGTCCCATTCATACGTACTGACTCAGTTCTTCTCCCTTGCTTATTAGGAAGGTTCTATCATCATCTCCATTTGACAGGAGAGGATACCAAGCAACCTGCCCAAAGTAGCAGTGCTGGGATTTGTATTAAGATGCTTTAAATCTAGAGTCCACATTTATAACCATGTCACTTGTCAGGTCTTAAGAATGTTGCTTCTCAGAACTTAAAGGAATTCAGGCCCAAAGAGATGTGTTAAATGTTACACTTTGACACTGATCCTCAAAGCACAGGTGAGGTGGTAGTTCCCAATAATGTAAAAACAGAAATGCACAATAAAGTATATGGGAGAAAAAAAAAAACAAAAAACAAAAAAAACAATGATGTCTTAAAGATCTTTTGGCTTGCCCCAAATGATGCACCATCACCTGATTCCTAATCTCTAAGTGCCCTCAAAAGCCATGATTTCTCGTTTGGCAAATATACAAATAGTGCCTTTCAAACACTCACCTCTGTGTTGAGAAATGAGTGAGATATGAAAACTTGTTTGACAGAGGTAAGTACCAGGCTGGGTGGGATCACCAAAGGATAACCTTCATTTGGGTCATCCCAGAGAGGGAGGTGTTCTTGAGCTATGAGGCTGAAGAGTGTTTACCTGAATGAAAATCTAAGAAGAGAGGAAGAAAGGTAAAGACCTTTCTAGGCAGAGAAACCTCCCTGTAAGATATCCTGAACGAGAGAATGCTGTGCTTTCAAGGAACTTAAAGAAGTCATATATAGATGAAGGAGTTACACATTTTCAGGATGAAGCATCATAACCACTCACATTGAAAAATAAAGTGGGATGAGACCATACAGAACCATGAAGGCTACAGGAAGAAATTAAAAGAGACTAAAGCATTTGTAAAGTTAAGGAAAGAGCGAGACTTCTATGTTGCATGCCTCCCCCTCCTCTCCCTTCACACCCTGCTTCCCCACGGCACCACCCTACCACTGAAGAATCAAACAAGAACCAAAATGAAGTGAATGAAATCTGCACAGGCTCTGAAAGGAAGCCGATGAAGTGAGCAAGACAAGAGGTGAAGGGAGGGGAGAAAAGAAAGACAGTGTCCTAAAGAGGGGAAATTTTACAAGGCAAGGGACTAGAGGGTGGCTCGGAGAGATGAGATCAAAGAATCTGTCCTGGTATGCTGAAGCCAGCTAGCAAGAGTTCTGCTCAACCTCGAGGGATTTTCTAAGCTGGCTGTTAAATTATGTAACTTGAAATCAAACACGTTGGGAATATTTACACTCTTAACATTGGCCAATACTATAAAACAAGGTGTTCATTTCTGGAGATCTGGGTTATTAGCACACTCACTCACTGAGGATTTGGTGGCATTATTACCCATGTTGGTAGGAAATAACTAGACTACTACAACACGAGTTCTTTTCCATTACCCTATGGACTCTTTCAGAGACTAACAATTAGAAAGGCAATGCGACTCGGTAGAAACTTCATCTGTGGATCTGAATACTACCCTAGGTAATTATCAATGCCCCCAAGATCCTTACAGGAATTCAATTAGGAGCTTTAAAAGGCTGTTTCAAATAAATAAAATTAAAGACATCATAAAGATATATTCCATAGAATTATAGAAAGTAAATACCCAGCAACTTTCCCTATTAATAACAGATCGTATTTATTTAATGTGAGGTGAGGTATGTGGTCAAGGCATCCAGGCTCATAATCAACTATACTCAGTTATGACTATTATCCCCATTTTACAGTTGTGAACATTCAGTCTAGATACGAAGATGCAAGTGTTCCTACCTACTGCTTCCAAGGTGGGAAAGCTCTTAAAACCTATACCTAGCTGCTTCACAAAGACATATTGATGTCCTTAGATTGAACAACACTCTTCATTATTTTTATCAAATAGAGCAACCAGTGCTCACGTCACAATAAACAACTGAAGCTACTCTACTACTTTATTACATCTCACACATTTCTATCCCAGGAAGCACATTTCAAGTTAGCTCCCAAACTTATTTCAGTTATTCTTGTTTAGAAAAGCACATGTTTCTACAGTATTTACTGTTAACACTATGTAAATAAAAATATGTGATTAAAAAAAACAGAATTTCTGTTTCCATGAAGAAGTTGAAAATAGTGGTGGAAATACAACTATAACATACTCATATACGTGAACTTCCATGAGAGATACATCTATAAAGTGGCATAAGAGTTGAATGAGGGAATGGCAGAGAAAGGTTACCTACTTTGGGTTCACATGAGGGTTCAAGAGAAGACAGAGAGCTTCAAGGAACAAGTGGTGTTTGGTTTAACTTGGAAAAATTACTAGCATTTTGCGAAGCAGAAATCACAAATGGAAGTTAATATGACCAATATGGACCACTAATAGAGTCTAATTTAGAACAATAAGAGTTCTAATTTAGAACATTTTAGAGAGAACTATTGCATTGGAACAGAATAATAACAGGAGATCGGTCAGTCTTGACAATTCTAATCACAGAGGTTTAAACTTGACACCAGGGATGACATCTAGGTGTTCCATGAACCCCCAGCAATTTATGCAAAACTTTGTTTTTTCCACTTTCCTAAGGAGAAGGCCCACAACTTCTGATCCAAAGTAAGATTCAGAACCATTGACTTCTAGACTTATTCCAAGGTAATTTGATGAGTGAACGAGAGATCGAAGTTAGTGGTGATTTACAACTTTATTTGCTTTTAAATATCCATAACAGGTATCAGAAGTGAATGGACAGTGACTCTGGAAAAAAAATAAAAATGCTATCCAGGAAAATAAAATGGAGTGACCATATATTGTACTTAGAAAAACTCTTAATTGGACCTAAGGAGACTAGGGCTGTATCACATGATAATCAAGGGGAAGAAATGTGTTCTGTAACCAAAAAAGGCCATCATCAATAGGATATACATTTCCCCAAAGTTGCTAGCAAAGAATTCAAGTCTTTCACCCTTAAGATATTATAAACACTAAAATAATGCATCACTAAAGATGGAACGAATTAAAGATCCATATCAAACCGGGTATTTTCAATAAGCGCATCATCACTAAAGGGGAAGGGGTTAAGATGTAATAAATACATATTAACTTTATGTATTTATCAGTGGACAAAAAGAAGCAGTTGTGTTTATCTGCAACAAGAGATTAATAGGACACATGTGCCCATTCTATTATGCCCTGGAATTTTACCTTTAGTAGTGTGCTTCAAAGTGGCGAGCTGTTAAATATAGATCATTAGTCAGTGCATGTTTAATTACATACCAGTATTTCTTGAAGATTAAAAATGTCCGCAGTTCAATTATCCTCACATAGCAAGTCCCAGTTTCTATTCATTCAGATTGGAACAACATAGTCACAAAATATATGGTTTATGATTAAAATCTGTTTGATAGTACTCCGCAGGGCTGATTTCAAAGCAGAAATATACACCTGCTTCACTTCTCAGGGAGAATACAAGCTACGGCCTTATACCTTTCTCCATTCATGTGGATGGATTCAGAGCACAGCAGTGACAGCCTTAGACCTTTCTTTCCATCACCACTGCCACACAGTTTTCACACAGCTGGCCTTTCAAATCCAAGCCATGCAAAAATGGCTCATTTTTCATGTAAATGGTCATGGCTCTGGTTCTGAGGTCCTGTCCCCCCACACATCAGCCTATCCTCTTCAGAGATTTGGATTCCTACAGGTAGTTACCAACACAAAAATATTCAGACAAAAACCTAAGTGATCTTTTGCAAGTAGAACTCATTCTTCAGGAGAGAGGGAAAAAAACAGCAGTGTTTAAGTTCTGAATTTCAGGTAGAAGACCCAGAAAAAAAAAAAAAAACAATTTATGGTGCTTGGAATAATTTACTTGATTACACGTACTACAAGTATTTTCCTTCATGTTTCTGTAATGAACCTGACCATGAAAAAACAAATTTACGTCTGTCGTCTGTCTCATTATGAGCTGAGCTCATTTGGTGCAGAAAACCTACAGTTTAATTGCTTGATTTAAATTTGGCTAGTAGAATGCATACTGAAACATTACTCTTTTAATTATGTTAATTTATAACTGAAAAGCTAAATTTACAAAGGCAATAACATTAATTATTTACTTGCCCATTAAGGTTGAATATATATTACCAAACTAATTGGTTTCATAAGTCTGCCAAAAAATTAAAAACAAGTTTGTTCACTGATTTATATGAGAAAGGTATACATATTCTCAGTAGGTTACTTGTTCTTCATTAGATTACATGAAATTATGTGTAAAATGCTTCATATATACAATATTCCACATCCTTCCTTCCTTCCTGGGCTATAACACATTTTTAAAGAAAAAATAGAGGCAATGAACATTTACTCAATGTTTATTCTGTATCATACCGTTTATGAATCATCCCATTGAATCTCAGAACTGAATTACATACTAGCTACCGTTATTTCCCTTTTAAAGTTGAAGAAACAGAAGTTTGGAGAGATTCAAAAGTTTGCTAAGGCTATGGGCCAAAACAATCAAAGCCAGGACCTGCGCTAGAAAGAATCAAGATTCTACCATTTATGCTATATGGTTTTAATACCTGTTATTCACAGCAGATGGGACACTTGCTAACTCAGCATGATTCCCTAAGGAGAAAACTTGCTTTCATGTCAAAATCAACTACTTTAGTGAAAAATTTAACCATAACCCCAAATGGATATTGGCACAAAAAGTACCATAGAGCCCAATCCAAAGCACAGAAATTATAGAAGAGTCTGTACCCCAGTGACTTAAAATCACAAGGAGAAAGTTCAGCAAATGCACTCCAACCTCATCTCTGCAGTGGAATTGAATATTAGGCAGGCTCTTCTTAGACCACAACTCAACAAGGGGATTACGAATTAGAGAGGATAATACCCATCTTACTATCCTCTTGGGCACAGTGTGAAGATCAAATGTGAAATGGGATAAGAAAGAGCTATGAAAATTACCAAGCATTATGCAAATCCAAGTGAGTACAATTAGTGTTAGACTGTTTTGCACCTAAAGAATTCCCATGGAATTTAGTTGAAGTTTACATGGAGACTAAAGTTTAGCTAGCATTTTGTCAAGTAAAAATTGCATTAATATGTGACCTTAACAAGGTACAATTAGCAGTTTTGAATTAATACTCAATAAAATATTGTGAAATAAAAATGTCCTCAAAATGGCTTGGGCCAATGTATTAATATTGTACATTTTTTATATCAAGGAAATGCCAAAATATTAAGCATGTATTTATTCATGCACATTTTAAACCATACAACTAAATTGCTAATGGTTACAGAGCAATTCAGGCCATTTTAATATGTAGCAAAAAATGAATTTGAGCATCTTCTAAAAGATACTTCAATTCCACTTTGAATGTCTGCAAGTCTACTAGAAAAGACGACAATATTCCACCTTCACTGACTTCATGAAACTTTTCTAAAGGTAGCCTAATAATTTTAGAGATCATCTATAGTAGTTCCAGATCTAGTGTATCATAATAAATTATCTTCTAATATCGCTGTGGAATACCTCATATCGTTCATTATGATGGAGTTTTGCTGAGGGCTAGAACACTAAAATCATCTAATGAAGTTGAAATTATACACTGGTTCCTTTGTTTTTATTCAATATTTAAGCATTATTATGTTGTGTCTGTGGGAAGGTACGGATTATTTCTAAATAAAGACATTTTACACATTTTTATATGCCTCCCATAATTAAAATGGAAGAAATGAATCTTATGTGTTAATCAATGAAACAAGGGCATCGATCAATGCCTCCAGCATCTAAGGAGAGCCCACTAAGTGCTACAGGAAACCTCAAATCGTGAAATTTCAAATAAGAAAGATTCTGTAATGTCAAAATAATTTATCACTACCACCCACAGCAGAATAACATTATTCAACATCAGAACTGGGCATGACACCCTATAGGCCATTATTTCACTTTTCCTTTATCAAGTCTAGAGTAGAAGTGGGGAGCTCACACATTACGATCCAACTCAACTGATTATTCTGACATCAAGGGAATCTGGATGTAACAGCAAGGCCTTGAAATTCACCTACAAGTAGCTAAAACTTAACCAAATCTAGACAATCCAGTTCAATTACTGAATTTGATATACTGATTTGCTAGGAATTGCACAAAAACCTTGTCATGAATTAAAGTAGTAGATGTGGCCTTTGAGTCAACTAGTAAATCGTATTTTACTTGTTAGAACACATTGAGCACTGAGGGAAAAAACACCATTTAATCCAACCTAGTTTTGCCTCTTTTGAATTGTAAACGTTTATCAAAGGAGACTGGTCATAGAGGGGAAAAAAAATTAAATTCATGCAATAGCGGACTCTCATTGAGTTCCTGAAAGAAATGTTAATTAAAATTTCATCTATTACTCTTAGGGAGCCTGGCTGGTTCAGTCAGTAGAATATGCAACTCTTGATCTCTAGGTTGTAACTTTGAGCCGCATGTGGGGTGTAAACATTACTTAAATAATTAAGATTTTTAAAACTCCATGTATTACTCTATCAAACTATAATGGCATTATGAAAAATACACGGAAAAAAATCGTCTGTTTTACTAGACAAAGCACCAGCACTGCAGGGGTTGACAGAACTGATGGAATTCCACCAAGCAAATGAGCACCAACATGTGTTTACATGTGTGACTTCTGAAAATCCTCAGAAACCGCTCAAGTCCGCAGGCATACCTCGGCTGACTTGAGTCACCAAACATCACAGTATACAGAACTATTTGTTAAGAACTGCTGTGTAATTTAAGTAATTAGAATACATTTACCAAAATGGCACAATGGTAGACTTCAAATAAACCTGCGTTTTCAAATATTAAAGATAAAGATGTTTTAAGTACCTCAGAGGAGAAACCAGGATTCATCAGAGGGGAACACTGTAGTTCAGAGCAAGGTACATTCCCATACTGTGGGTGCCACTTTTGTGCTAAAACAAGATTCCCTCTACCAAACACGCAGCTCTCCCTGGCTACTCACCTGGCACGTCGCTCTCTGCTCCTGGCACATCCAAGAGGTAAGAGTGTACATAAAAGGAGAAATTTCACTGCCCGAACCTAAACAGGTTTCTTCCCCTGTATTCCAAATTGATTAGCTCAAAATGGCACATGCTGCACCAAAATGTCTAATGGAATCTTTAACAGGCCAGTCCATCTTCTGAACTTCACTTTTCTGAATGCAGAAGGAATTCCTGTCCTTGGTCTTTAAAATCAAGCTGGGGCACCTGGGTGGCTCAGTCCATTAAGCATCTGACTTCAACTCAGGTCATGATCTCACAGTTCCTGGGTTCAGGGCCTGCATTGGGCTCTGTGCTGACAGCTCAAAGCCTGGAGCCTGCTTAAGATTCTGTGTCTTCCTTTCATTCTGCTCCTCCCCCATTAATGCCCTGTCTCTGTCTCTCAAAAGTAAGTTAAAAAATTAAAATCAACCTAGATGGTGGCAGTTTTTCCCAATCTACTAGTGCACAGACTGCTCTGAATAGACAAATATTCAAAAATCTTATCAAAAAAAATACCGACCAAAAGGCATTCTTTAAAAAAACTTCTCCTCCACCCTCAAAAAATAAACATTAAACAAAAATTAGAGGTGACTTCAGCTCAGGTCATGATCTCGTGGGCCAGGAGTTCGAGCCCCACCTTGGGCTCTGTGCTGATAGCTCAGAGCCTGGAGGCTGCTTTAGATTCTGTGTCTCCCTCTCTCTCTGCCCTCCTCCATTCATTCTCTCTTCTCTCTCTCTCTCAAATAAATTAACGTTAAAAAAATAAAAAACAACAATTAAAAAATCTCTCAATTATCAGCAGAACCCATCTTTATATCCCTCCTCCTCTGCAGGCTGCTCAATTAATATCTGTTGGAAAATTGTCTGCAAATTCCTAATTTGTCTTTTGTAAAAGCTATGGTTTTGATCTAACAGGCATGGTTAAAGAAAAAACACTATTGTAACATCGACAAATGAAGATGCTGAATAATTAGATACCAGAATGATCATTTTTTTTTGGACTTCTAATAACAAAAGGAAAAACTTCTGTAGGAAATTAAATTGCTGCATTTTGCCCATTTTATGCTAAGGAAAATAAAAAACCACATCCATGTACACACATATTAAAGACATCTGCTGATAACGCTGTGCATATTTTTCACCTCCTTGATAATAATTAGTGTTTTAACAGTCCCAGGAGATAAACCTCTGATTAAATATAAAAACCATATCCCCTTTCATGGTTTTTTGTGTTAAGTCAACCCTATTCTTTGTTCACTTTCTAAATGCAGTAAGAAAGAATGAGTGTTTTCTTCAGCTCCAGATGAATAGACATACCCAGTTGCACCATGACTTCACCTAATAGCACATCCATGTGAACAACTCTGAAAAAAAACAATTGCTTCAGAATTTTTCTTCTCCCTTCTTTGCCATTCTTTTGTTCTATGGCAATGTGTCATTTGGAGACCTTCCTGCTCCAATATGATGCCAGGCAGATTAGACACAGGAGAGACAAAATATACATACAGTTTATTACATCTATGTGAACAATTATTTATGAAAACTGTATCAATATTCTTGTGAAAATCTTTACCACATAGAAAAGTACAAAATAAAAAATAACTTTTCCACTATTTACACAAATATAAAAAATAGGTAGGTCTATTAGTGGTCTATTGCTGCGTAAAAAACTACTAAAAACCTACTGGCTTAAACTAACACCCATTTATCCTCTCAGAGTTTTAGGAGTCAGCAATATGGGGACAGCTTAACTGAATCCTCTGCTTCAGCATCATTTACAAGGCTGCAATGAAGATGTTGGTTAGGGCTGGGAGTCTCATTTGACACTCAACAGGGGTAGAATCCACTTCCAAGTTCAGGTGGTGGCTTGCAAAATTCAGTTCCTGTCAGGCTACTGAACTTCCTTGTCTGTGTTCCTCTGTATATGGCAGTTATCCAAGCCATCAAAGAACAGATAGAGTCAACAAAGTCCCGAAGCAAGACAAAGTTACAATTTCTTATATCTCAATCACAGTGATGACATCTCATTACCTTAGAAAAATCGTGGTTAGAAGCAGGTCACTAGGGCAGCCCATACATAAGGGGAAGCAATCACGCACAGAATATGGGGTCATTAGAGGTTAGCTCAGCTGGGCATGCCATTGTAAGTATGTAAACAAATATGCAAATTCATTTTCTTTATGCATTTTGGCAGTTTTGTTTTATTCACTTTATCAAGGCCATTCTACCATTCCAGTACAGAGGAATCTACTTTATTCTTTTAAACAGTCAAATAATGGGGTGCCTGGGTGGCTCAGTCGATTGGGCATCCGACTTTGGCTCAGGAAATGATCTCACGGTTTGTGGGCTCGAGCCCTGCATCGGGCTCTGTACTGACAGCCAGCTCAGAGCCTGCAGACTGTTTCAGATTCTGTGTCTCCCTCTCTCTCTGACCCTCCCCTGCTCACGCTGTCTCTGTCTCTCTCTCAGAAATAAATAAAACATTGAAAAATAATAAATAAATAAATAAACAGTCAAATAGTATTTACTTTTGTGTACTTAGTTCCCAAAGCTATATCTTTTCAAATGTTTCCATTTCTCCTTGGCTTTTTATCTCCAGCCCCAGAAATTAGAGATGATCTTCGATTTTCAGGTTATAGCAGATTACTTCCAACAAGAAACTTCATTAGGTTATGTTACTATTTCAAATTCCTAAGGATCCACAAGATACACAGAATGGCTCCAAACCTCACAGAAACGTACAAATATTTGTCAAGTTTAATTTCTTCAGAAATTTCTACAGGAATGATACAGAGACTAAAAAAGATAGAGGCCTGGTGATTCTGCAAGTCCACTTGTGTTCATTCAAGCATAAATTTTGCATAAACTTTAGGAAAGTAAAGAGGAAGCAACTCACTTTTCTTGGGGAAGTGACTACAGTTAACGTTCATGTTAAGAATTTTAGGCTAGGGCGCCTGGGTGGCTTAGTCGGTTAAGCATCTGACTTTCGCTTAGGTCATGATCTCGCGGTTCGTGGGTTCGAGCCCCGCGTCGGGCTCTGTGCTGACTGCCAGCTCAGAGCCTGGAGCCCGTTTCAGTCTGTGACTCTGACCTGTGAGTCTCTGACCCTCCCCTGCTCACACTGTCTCTCTCTCTCTCTCCTAGAAATAAATAAAACATTAAAAAAAAATTTTTTTTTAAAAGAATTTTAGGCTTTACACACTACAGAATGTAAACAGTCTTCTATTTAGGTGAAGGCAGTTGTTTACCTGGTAAAATCATAGAGGTTCAAAAGGCCTCATTTGGCCACTGCCACACCTGAGTGTGTAAGTACAATCTGAAATTGCCACCATAAGTGTTCCTTTCATTGCATCTGCAAAAGTTGTTAGTGTGAATATATTGTAAGTCAGGACTATACTAGGTACCAGCAAAAGACTTGATTGGTAAGAGGAGTTATAATAATGACCTATAAGATAGGGAGAAATATATTTAGATGGAAACATTTGACATGTAAACAATCAAGAAAGCTACAGTACACACTACTCTTCAGAAAAAGATGGCATCAATCTCTTTCTCCATCTTCCATTCATGCAAAACACAACTTGTGAACCCCTCTGAACTGTACACCCTGCTGTGAGAGACAAAGGAGAACACGGATAGACAATAAGAAGGTGGAAAGCAGTACCCCCAGGATAAGAGGGACAACAGAGTGGCCAGGTGTCTTGCTTCCTAACTATCCTAAAAGAAGGAAGACTACCCAGACCTGGTATTCACAAGAACCTCCAACCTGGCAGAGCTGGAGGGGGTGGAAAGCAGCCCAGGTAAACTCGTTCTTCTTAGAACCAAAGCAGAGTTTTTCTGACAATATAAGGTAAAGGCAAAGCACACAGCAAGGGGGATTCACTGGGAGTCCAGCCAGAAAGAAAGCAGCCAAGGGAAACATGGACCTGAGGCATCCTCTTCCCACCAAGAGCTAACAAGGCAGGGCACAGAGCTGGCAGAAAAAACTCACCTACAGCAAGGGGTGTTGTCCAGGAAACCCCTTTATCCTCATGGGCCCATGACCCTCTCCCCCACCCAGAAGCACCAAGATGCATGGTCAGAAAACTAAGAGAAGGCAAACAATCACTGAGAGAGGCCTGTACCGAGGAGCTGCTTTATTCCTGTGTACCCAACTCCCCTCAATTGCCTACAGACACTGGGTAGAAGTACAATAATGGCACACCATGTACTCCTACCTCCTCTGAAAGAGATCAAATCTGAGCAGCGAGGCAGCCCAATCTAGAGACAGCCCTTCTGTCCTGGCAGGCAGGAAGAACTGGAACCAGTGGGAATTCTAGTGGCACCAGACAAGCCAAGTACCACTGGTGGAGTTACCACAAAGCCTCTGGAAATATACCTGTCATTGGAGCTACAGGCCACAAAATTTAACCAAGACCTGTATGTTGAAACAAACCAAGGTAACTGCCTACTAAGTTAAGCATTTGAATAGAACCTAGGATCTTCTGACATAATCAACAAAACGTCCAGGATACAATGAAACGTTACCTATCATACCAAGCAAATCACAACATGAATGAGAAAAGGCTATCAAAGGATGCTAACACAAGATGAATCAGAAGTTGGAGTTCTGTGACAAGGATTTTAGAGCAGTTGTTGTAAAAAAGCTTCAACTATCAATTACAAACTCTTGAAACCAATTGATAGGAAATCTCAAAGAAATTCTAGAACAGAACCCACATAAATTCTAGAACTGGAAAAAAAAAAAAAGACAGTAACAGAAACAAAAAATTCTGCCTAGATAGCTGAACTGAAATGATAATAGCTGAATGGAAATGACAAAGGGTAGAATCCATAAACTTGAAGACAGATTAATAAAATTCACTCCATCTTAACAATATAAAAAGAATAGGAAATAAAAACAAAAATGGTGCCTCAGAGACCCACTATCTAAAGAATAACGAGGAAAGAGGCAACATTTCTGCGTGGTCCTAGAAATGGAAAAAAACAAAGAGTATTTGGGGGAAAAAGGGCTCAAAACTTCTCAAATTTGTGGAAAGACACAAAACAACACATCTATGAAGTAAGTTCCTTAAGCAGGATAAAATCAGAGAAAATCAGAACAAGAAACACCACAATTAAACTTTTGTAAACTCAAGATAAAATTGTAAAAGCAGCCAAAAAGAAACAGGATATTGCCTAGAGGGAAATACAAAGCCAAGTAACAATAGATTTTTCTCCTGAAACCAACAAATATAAACAAAGTAGCATTTTCAGATGCTAAAAGAACTATTAACCATGAAATGTGTATCAGGCATAATGATCCTCTGAGAAAGGGAAATAAAAGCATTGCAAAATTAAGAAAAACTGTTTTATTGTTAGCAAAAATACCCTCAGAGAAGGACTAAAGGAAGCTTCAAAGAGGAAGGAAAGAGATAAGAACTCTTGCAGTATCAGAAAGTATCAGGAAGAAGGAACAAGAACACAAAGATGGTAGACAGTGGACTATCCCTTGCCTAAGTTTCATCAACAAAAACTAGAATATTATGTGATATGCAAGATACTGCTATTTAAAAGTGGTAAAGTGGAGTGCCTGGGTGACTCAGTCCATTGAGTGCCCAACTTCAGCTCAGGTCACTATCTGGTTCAAAAATAAACATTAAAAAAAATAAATAAAAGTGATAAAATTAAAGAGACAAAAATAGAAAATCAACCAAAATAGAAGTGAAGTTCTACACATTTCACTTTAAATGGTAAGTGCTATGAACAGTAGACTGTTAGTACACTTTTTCCTGGTTATTAGAAGACCTAGAGCGACTACTAGAAACGCTACACAAAAATGATGCACTCTAACCCACTATAAACAAATTTAAAGGAAATAAAAAAGTTCAATTAATCTGTAGGAAGGCATGAAAAAAACATGAAAAAATAAGTTTAAAAGTGGCATACTTACACACACATATTTATTTTTCAACGTTTCCATGCATTTCACAGCTTTATTCAGATATAATTCACATACCATCAACTGTATCCTTTTAAAGCATGTAATTCAATGGGCATTAGTATATTCAGAGTTATGTATCCATTACAATTTTAAAATATTTAAAAATATCACCTGGCTATCATCTCCCAAATCCTTATCTTCCTCAGCCCTAGGCACCTACTATCTCTATCTATAAATATTCATGTTCTAGAAATTTCATGTAACTGGAATTATGCAATGTATCATCCTTTGTGACTGGATTCTTTCAGCTAGTTTAACGTTTCCAAAGCTCATCCATGTTGTAGCATATATCAGTACTGTATGTCTATTGAATGCCAAATAATTTTACATTGTCTTTATATACTAAGCTTATTTATATATCCATCAGTTAATAAATATTCAGATTTTATCGACTTTTTAGGCTATTATAAAAAATGCTGCTGTGAGCACTTCCAGAGTTTTTCAAGGACATGTTTTAGGTTTTTATTCTCTTGGATATACACATACCTAGGAGTAGAATTGCTGGATCATATAGTAGCTATGTTTAACCATTTGAGAAACTGCCAGACTGCTTTACAAAGCAATTGTACCATTTCAAATTCTCACTAGCAGCATGTGAAAGTTCCAATTTCTCTACCTCTACATTTTGCCAATACTTGTCATTTCTGTTTTTGTTTTTTAATAATTATTGCCAGTCCACTGGTTATGAAGCATTATCTTACTCTGGTTTTCATTTGCATTTCCCTGACAAACATCTTTTCATGTGCTTATTGGCCAACTTTATCTCTTCTGTCTATCCAAATCATTTGACCATTTTAAAAGTGCTTTTATCATTGAGTTGTTATAGTTGTTTAATACATTCTAGATAGAAGTTTTTTTCAGAGAGCGGTTACAATGCTTTTTTCTCCATTCTGTAAATTGTCTTCTCTCTTTCCTTTGAAAGGATGTCTTATTTTTCTTTTAAATGGTTATTTTGATTTTTTAAAAATTTTTAATGTTTTTTTTTTTTAATTTATTTCTGAGAGAGAGACCGTGTGAACAGGGGATGGTCAGAGAGAGAGGGAGATACAGAATCTGAAACAGGCTCCAGGCTCTGAGCTGGCGGTCAGCACAGAGCCCGACATGGGGCTTGAACCGACGAACCACGTGATCATGACCTGAGCTGAAGTAGGAGGCTTAACCGACTGAGCCACCCAGACGTCCCTGAAGGGATATCTTTTAAAGCACACAAGTTTTAATTATGACGCTATCCAGTCTTACCAATGTTAATGAACATAGTACTAGAAGTTCCAGGCACTGCAATAAGACAAAAGAAATAAAGAGATAAGAGATAAAATGAGGAAAACATCAAAGAATCTCCCCAATCCCCCCACCCCAACCCCCTACCCCCACCACCAAATGCTAGAATTAATAAGTACAAGGTCATAGGTTTTAAGATCTGTACACAAAAGTCAATCACATTTCAATTTACTAACCATTAACATGCTGTAACTGAAACTCCAACACATAACATCATCTATAATCACTCCAAAAAAAAAAAATAAAACACTGACGCATAATCTGTTTCATCAATATCTATACAATAAAAAAAAAAAACCTACAAAATGCTAAAGAAATTGAAGATGTCTTCAGTTTTAAAATACCATATTCATGGATCAGAACACTCTATATAATAAAGGTGTCGATTCTCCCCATATTCATCTACAGGTTTAAGGCAATCCCTGTCAAACTCCAAGCTCTTTTTTTGTAGACAAAGGAAAGCTTACTGTAAAATTTAATTGAAAAGACACAGGCCCTTGAGTATGTAAAAAAAATAAATGGAAGTCAAAGTAGAAAGAATGAGTCTNCTCCATCCCCAGCACAGAGAACCCAGAAAAAAATTCATAGATATACCCCGATTTTTGACCAAAGTACAGCTTCCTAGGAAAAAAAAAAAAGGGCCTTTTCATCAAACGTTTCTGAAACAATAGGGCATCCACAAGCAAATAGATGACTCTTGACCTAAACCTCAAACCTTTTTACAAAAATGAACTCCAAACAGATTACAGACTGAAATGTAAAACAAATATGTAAGAATTTTAGGGGAAAAGATATGGAAAAAGATCTTTGTGGAGTCTAAGACTAGGATGATAGTTCTTAAAACTTTATACCAAAAACATAAGCCATGAAAGAAAAAATTGGTATACTGGGCCTTACTAAAACTAACAGCTCTGGATGTGTGAAATTATGTTTGAAAGAGGATTTAAAGATAAGCTACAGATGGAGAGAAAATATTTGCAAACCACATACCCAACAAAGGATTAGGATCTTAAATATATAGCCTCATAAATCAATAGTAAACACATATGCCAGACAATTAGAAAATGGGCAAAAGACAAACATATTTCACTAGAAAAGGTATACAGATGGTAAATAAGCACACTAAAAAATGTTCAACATCATTAGCCATTAGAGAAATACAAATAAAACCACAATGAGCTAACTCTAGGCATGTATAAGATGGCTAAAATTAAAAAAAAAATTGATAACACCAAATGCTGGCAAAGATGCCGAGAAACCAAATCATTCATATATTGGTGGTGGGATTTTTTTCTTTTTTTGCCTTCTGTGTGTTTTTTTTTTTTTTTAATATTAGCTGGTGAGATTTTTAATTGGCACAGTTACTTTGGAAAAATGTCTATGCATTTTTGTTTAAATCAATGTAACAACTATCACATGACCCAGCAATTACACCCCTTGGCATTTATCCCCTGTATATACTTTGCATATTCTAGAGAATTCAAAACATTTTTTTCATACCAACAGTCATACATGAATATTCACAGTGGCTTCAGTGTTAATAGGTATAAATTGGAATCAGCCCACATACCCCAAGGACTGAATAGTTCAACAAACTGTGGTAAATACCATAGCATTCTTGAATGGATCTATATGGAATGATGCTGAATTAGAGTCAGTCACAAATGTCACAAACTATATGATCCAATTTATAAAACACTTTTGAAATTTAAAAAAATTTAGGAAGAAGAACAGGTGAATCGCTTTCAAGGATGAAGTACAGGAAGACACAGAGGGAAGAGGAGGTTATGGTTATAAAAGGGCAACATGAGGGGCACCTGGGTGGTTCAGTCAGTTAAGTGTCCGACTTTGGCTCCGGCGATGATCTCCCTGTTTGGGAGTTTGAACCCCACATTAGAGCTCTGTGCTGACAGCTCAGAGCCTGGAGCCTGCTTCAGATTCTGTGTCTCCCTCTCTCTCTCTCTCTCTCTCTCTCTGCCCCTCCCCTGCTCATGCTGTCTCTCTGTCTCTCTCTCAAAAATGAACATTAAAAAAAAAGTTTTAAAGGGCAACATGAGGGACTATAATAAGGTTGAAACTTTTCAGCATCTTGCCTGTGGAGGTGGTACATGAACCCAGCCAGGTAATAATATTGTACCGAACTTAGTGCACACATGCACACACACATACACAAATGAATACACATAGAATGGCAGAAATCTGAGTAAGACTGGTGGATTGTATCAATGTCAATACCCCTGTTGTAAAATTGTAGTACAGTTTTGAAAAATGTTACTAGCGAATGCAAGTCAGCCAAGTGTACAGGGGATCTTTCTGCATGAGCATATAGTTACCTTAATAAAACTTTCAAATAAAAAAAAGTAAACTATGGTTTACAAGCTATAGTATAGCAAAGTGTTTCAAGAAAGGCAAGGCCAGAAATGTTCTGTTCTGCTTCCTTCCTTAGAGTTAGGCACTATCTAGATAGAATAAGGTAACAAAGGAGAGGCTTTTTCCTGTGAGGCAGTAACTCAACGCTTAAAAAGACACCCAGATGTTTAATGTAGGAAGGTATATTTAAACTGACAGTGAAAAGTTAATCTTTTTAACTTCTAAAGATGAGTTGTCTTTTAGATGCTTTACCCAGAGGCCAAACCACAGCAACCTTACAAATCATGTCAGAACTTAAACCCTCTTCTTTACTGCCAACGCTCAGAGCCAATCCTCAGTCCAAGAAGAGAAACTGACCTGAATGAGGACGCCTGTGAGCACCCCGTGACGGTAAGACACAAAGGGAGATGGGACTTCTCGAAGACAAGTTCTCCGAAAGCGGAGAATGGGCAGGAGGGGCACAGGCAAAAGAAGATTTGAGAACCCTGGTAAGAAGGGAGAATGAGGAATCTCTGATGAGTATAGGAAATACCTAAGGGCAGAAATTACTAGACGATTCCAGAGTCAAAGATGAGGGTTTCACAATAGCAAATGGCACTTGGGGCCAAGTTGCCTAGGCAAGAGAAGTCACTCTCAAATTTCTACACTTCTGGACTCGGACTTGGAAGAGAAATTTTGATAATGAAGGAAAGGAATACTGAGTATTCTCTGGGATTTACTTGAGCCTGACTGCTAACAGTAGGGACATTTTAATGCTCAATTGTTCTCCTTCCATCCCAATATTATGGGACTGAGGTTACAGAGGTTAGTTACTGGGAAAAGAAGAGGGCCCTTGATTGTGCTCTGAGGTAAGCCGTCTGGAGGACTCCACAGAGTGCCGACACCTGAGGCGGGTCTTCAAGGATAGCGAGGAGATGGCCAGGTGGTGACTTATTCTTACTACTTCTTTTCAGTACAGCGGTTGTTAAAGCCAAATCATCCTGAGGTAAGTTACATTAAGCCACTCATGTATCTGGAATCTCCTTATTTGGCTTCCATCATCTAAAATCTAATAAAGAACCAAAGGAATGAGGGATGGGAGAGGGAAGGGCAATTATTCAAGTGTTTTCACTGACTTCCCCCCCACTTTAATCCTTTTTCCTTTCATACANCACACCTCCCCTCTGGCAAAAAAAAAAAAACAAAAACAAAAACACAGAAAGTAAGAACTGGAGAAATGACCTGCCCAATGTCACACCGCTTAAAGTACAATATTTCAAATACAGTTTGGACTCCAGACTCCACAGTCTTTCCGGGACCATCACACTGTGACTCTAACAGACATCATTATGGGACAGGATAGGTCACATATGAGATATGTATCACTTAACAGGACCGGAAAATGGGTGCTAAACCGGCAGGGCAGCATCAGGGCCCCGAGTGCAGCATTGGGAGAGCTGAAGGGGAGCTTCACCTCGGCTACGTTTCAGTCAAGGCCTGCTTTTCTGTCAAGACAGATGATCAAATCCTGAAAACACACTCCAGGAGAATAAATCTAGAGAGTCCAATACTGCTTTTCAAGACAACAGTGTACAGTGGTGAAGTAAACAGGATTTGGAATCAGACTGGCTTGGGTTCAAAACTTGGTTTTGGAACCAGCTGGACCAGGTTCTTCCTGTGAATGGCCATGGCTCAAACACTTTCAAGCACCCATCAGGCAGCTTTGTAGTGATGCAGACTAACAGCATGTTATTGTGGGCTTTTTTTTTTTTTTTTTTTTTTGTTTTTTTTTGAGA
>NW_027532679.1:1628509-1710052 GCF_008692635.1 Crocuta crocuta | reverse complement strand
GGTTTTTTTTTTTTTTTTTTTTTTAGTGTTTATTCTTGAGAGACAGAGAGAGAGCATGAGCGCAGGAGGAGTTGGGGGGGGGAGACACAGAATCAGAAGCAGGCTCCAGGGTCTGAGCCATCAGCAAAGACCCTGACATGGGGCTCAAACCCAGGAACCCTGAGATCATGACCTGAGCCTAAGTAGGACGCTTAACCGACTGAGCCCCCCAGGCGCCCCACTTTGGGCTCTTGACAGAGTTGTTTTAAGTACCTTTCTCAGACCTTCTTGGACACTATGTTGAGGAACACCAATAAGAAGCTGCTTGGCCCTCAGAAATGTACCACATGAAATCAGTGTACTATGGGAAGGCAGTGACAATGGCTAATAGAAAAGGGTTTCCTTTTCATCCCCAAGGTGGATGGTTTGAGATACCTTTCCATGAGTCCCTCATAACGCCCTTCCAACAAGATCAAACAACAGATTTCTAGAAGTGTCCAAATAAGTAACATTCTACATAAAAATTCTCTCCTTCATTTCTGGTCATTCCATTCTTGCCCCATGGAATCATTTCCCAAGAAAACGATGACCCACAAGTCTTTGCTTCTGGTGCTTTCAGGAGAACCCAGGCCAAGAAACAGCTGTGTGGCTTGAGCAACTTTACCCAACTAAAACCTATTTTCCCCAAATGTAAGGTTGCTAATTATACTGTTCCTACAGAGTCTTAGAAGTATTAAAAAACAGGGGCACCTTGGTGGCTCGGTCGGTTAAGCGTTCGACTTTGGCTCAGGTCCTGATCTCGTGGCTAGTGAGTTCAAGCCCCGCGTTGGGCTCTGTATTGACAGCTCAGAGCCTGGAACCTGCTTCAGATTCTCGGTCTCCCTCTCTCACTCTACTCCTCCCCCACTCACACTCTGTGTCTCTCTCAAAAATGAATAAACATTTTTTTAAAAAGAAGTATTAAAAGATATATTGCAGGTAAAGCATTTATCCCAATGTTGAGCCCATGGTAAACATTGAGTAAATGACAGTTTTTCTGTTCACTGGTTCTTCTNGACCTAAGCGAAAGTCGGACGCTTAACCGACTAAGCCACCCAGGCGCCCCAGTCACTGTGTGTCTTGTATGGAAGCAGACTTACATCACAGTGTCTCTAGCAAATGTCCAAATTAGAGCCAAGACCAACCATTTTCTAACCCTTTTGCAACTTACGACCCAGACACATAGAGTCCACGTTCAGAGCGCTCCATTATTGTACAGCCTACACAACGCTGAGCAAAAATTAAGATATCTGAGAGGGGAAAGGAACTGGTGAAGAGTAGGGTAACCTACTGTTCATGTAACACCCACAACAAATCGTCAAGAAATGTTAAATGCCAAACCTGATCACACAGCCAGCTAGCAATTTTAAGAAAATCTGGAACTGGTTCCAGAGTCTGACATTGCTTCAGGGATGTGACGATTTCCCTCATTTCCATCCTCCTCAATTTCTTAGAAATTTATTTGAATTCTCCTTTTGATGGAGAGGTTTAATTTTGAACTGCACAAGGTAGTAAACTTTTATATCATACGTTGCATAAAATTATGGTAAACGGAGCATCATTTGGAAGAGTGAAAATGAAGAGAGATCCCAGAACCTTTAGAGAAAGAACAACAAGAACACAAAGAGCCGTGAGAGCCGAGGGAAAGCACCCATCCCCTGTATCAAGGTCAAGACACCCAGAGGAAGGAAGAAAGCATACAAAAAGAAACCCATGGACTTTGAATCAACCAAAACCACCTCTTGGATTACCCAAGGGGTCTAACTCTCTCCATAGTTCAGCACATGGACCACATATGAGTAGGTCTGTCCCTTGCTGGAATTTATTTTAAAACATGCACCCAAATCCAGAATACGTTCTACTGGTCTGCGATATTTTGCACATGAAAAGCACATATCCAGAAGAGGTTCCAGGTTTAAACAGTGAGACAGATTCGTTTAGGATGCTATCTACGGGGAAGTCCCAAAGCCTACAACTGCTTCTGACTTGCTATGCAGACTGCCAGCCCAGCTTAAACCTGGGGATGAGGGGCCTCTCCAGAGGCCTGGGTGGCTCAGTTGGTTAAACATCTGACTCTTGATCTTGGCTCAGGTCATCATCTCCTGGTCTGTGACTTCAAGCCCCACATCAGACTCTGTGCTGCTTGGAATTCTCTCTCTCCCTTTCTCTGCTCCTTCCTCCCTTGCGCACTCTCTCTCTCTCAAATTAAATACAGACGTTAAAAAAAAATAAAAAATTATCACGGCCAGCCACAAGATCTCATGGACACTGCCTCTGAGATTTTCCTTATCAAATGTTTCGTACTCTTCTTACCCCTATTACCCTAATACCCACCTTAATCACATCATGTTTAGAATATTACGAAGGACTTTTACTAAGTCTTCCTTGCTTACCATTTTTTCTGTCCCAAGTCCATCAAAATTCCATTTTCATATTATCGCTGGCCCAGAGGAACAGAATTTTTCTCCTCTCTATTCAATAACCTTCTGGCAGATTATTTCCAAGCCCTGAATGCTGGTGACCCTCATCCCTCAATCAGACCCCATGGCAACAGTCCAATCTAACCTCCAGAAACTCCCTAAATTCAATCTTTCATTCATAGCACAAAACCCTCTGTAGACACACTTAAGCCACCACTGAGATACACCAAGTCACTGTTCCCCCCATTATTTACATTCTGGCTGCAGGAAATGGACAATAAATAAAGAGATAATCCAGACAATCTCAGACAGCCAAGGCCATTAATAAACCCATTTGTTTGTATCATCCCTCTACTCTCCCTCCCCGTTCACTTCTCAGGCTCTGATAAGGAAGCCTTTTCTAGCCACATACCTGAATCCTACAACCCTTCAAGAACTAGCCTCTTTCTTCCATGAAATGTCTCCTGAAACCTTTCCCTTCCCCCATTCTAGTCCTTGGTAACTTCCCTCTTTTCTAAGGTTTTAGACTTTCCAAGCCATGCTCCACAGAGCCTTTGAGCAGCTTTTTCCACTGAACATATGGAGCTTTCAAGAAAGTTTTATGAAGAAAACAGCTGTGGCTAAAAGCACAGGCAAAACTGACTTCCTTCCACTGTTTATTTCTGTATCTTTTCTGCTCATTTAATTGGGATGCTCTTCGTGGGGAGAAAACAGGTCTGCTTCTCTTGTATTTATCGGAGCACTAAGCACCAAAAATTGGACCGCTCATTCTCCCACCCAGTTGATCTGTCCAAGGACTTAACACAGAGATCTTGGGGGGCAATGTGATGTAATGGAGGTGAGATCAGAGGAGATACAGGAGATAAGCCATCTGCTCCCTCCTGAATTTTCTACAAAACAGGCTTTTGAATTTCATTTATGAAACGAAGCAAAAATGGAAGGTGGGGGCATTATGGCCATATCTTAGGAAACTTCACAATTCAAGAGGCATTTCAGACCCGTGTAAGCGGAGAGGTTGGAAAAGGAAGGCTGTTGGGTGGATGCCGGTTTCAAATGGGATTTTTGTTGTTGTTTTTACTGAGGTATAATGGACATCTAACAATATTAATTTAGGTTACACAACATAATGCTCTGGTATTTACAGATCAAGAATACTTATAAAAAAGATTACTTATAATAAAAATTGAAAATGCCGGGAATAGATTATACTAAGTATCTTCCAGCTGCAAGCTTCCATGAAGGAGTTCTTCTAAAACACATGTTGATGTAGCCTGGAAGAGCGCCCCAACACCTGTCCCATCTGTTGGGTCTATGGAATCATCCAGACAACCCATTAGATATTTCTTGCCTTTGCTTGTTACTTTGCCTTTACTTCAAAAATAAATTCATCCTGCTCCTAGGTTGTTTTTTTTTTTTTCCCTCAGCAATTATTTAACAGCAATTATGGCTTGTCCTCCTAACACCACCTGGTGTAGCTCAAATTTATACTGATTCCTACATTTGAACAATACTTCCCTGAAAATAGCTGTATTTTTCTACTCAGGGGTCCAATTCATTAATATTTATGCCAAGGGTTCATTTTTAGATGTTTTGCTCCCATCTTTTAAGGCAGTAAGTGAAATGATGGGAAATCCTGGTTCTCAGGATACTAGTTCTGTGAATTTCAGCACATCCTTCAGCCAGCCGTATCAGGTTTCTCCGGTCCACAGCAGTTAGGCAGCGTAAGGGTACAGTGAGATAGAGTTACAAAGCACCTGTCATCTACAAACCTAACACCAACAGTGCTTGCTCCCTCGGCCTCAATTAATAGATAAAAGAAGTTTTCTTGCAAAAAAGGCCACCCCTTTTTCTTCTTTTACTTCTTTTATTATGTATGCTGAAAATAAAAACTTCACATTCTAGACTTGAGTTCAGATGTGAAAAAAATCATCTCTCGATCTTTGCTATTCTGAGGCAAGATTTAGTTCAACTTTCGAGGGTCAAGCCTGAAAAGAAAGAGTAAATCCTAAAAGGAATCAGGAAGCAAGCCTATAGGATAAGGGCACAGTACCTAACAGATCTAATTAACTTCCTATCTCTCTTTTACTAGTTGCCCCCTCCATGTTTTTATTTTATATTGGTTTTAGTAGTTTGAGATTCTTTTTGGGTTTTTTGGGGGGAGTTTTTGTTTTTCAACTCCTGGTCCTCTGCTAAAGGCCAAGGATTATGTTCTCTTAGCCTTAAAGAATAATAGACTGGGTATAATCTGCATAGTTTGAAATAATATGGATGAGCTCTTGGAAAATTTTACTAAGGTACAGTTTTCTTGTTTTTTTGTTTTTTGCAGGGAATACAGTTCTTATAGACACATTTTTATAGGATATTTTATTTGTAATTGACAAATCACACATAAATTTAAAATGTGTCTTTAAGACTAGCGCTTTGGCTTAGGTGAGGATGAAGTCTTGCACAGATTTTAAATCAATTCTTCCAGGAATCCAGACATAGAGCAAAGACACAGGGAGTGTTTGTCTTGGTGGCCCCTTTTATAAACTGTTTAAAATGTTTATTCATTTTTGAGATAGGGCACAAGTGGGGGAGGGGCAGAGAAAGAGGGAGACACAGTATCCAAAGCAGGCTACAGGCTCTGAGCTGTCAGCACAGAGCCAGACACGGGGCTCGAACTCATGAACCATGAGATCATGACCTAAGCTGAAGTCAAACACTTAACCGACTGAACACCCCAGGCTCCCCGGTGGCCCTTTCTTACAGTTTCATTTTGCTCCCAGAGAAACACTGTCCCACTAATTTTCTACTACAATTAAATGCATTTAATCAAAATTACTACATATCACTCTTATTTTTTGAAATAAAAAACATCTTTTCCAGTCTTGACACTTACAACACCCAGGTTATACCTATTAAGACTCAAACAACTGTTTTCAAGTTATATTTGAATCTACCTTGAATTCATCAAATTGCCCACGGTTCCAAACTTCTTGATCTTACCACTTCCATTCATTAAACCGACATAAATCCCAGCATTAACTACACGAGATAATTTTCCTTGCCAGCACCCATTCTCCATATATCCAGTGCTATCAGTTCTGCTCCCAAGATGTCTCATATAAAACATCATTGAAAAAACAAATATTTGAATGATCTTAACTATCTCCCATATAATCCTTTCTTCTATCATCTTACTTTGGGTCTATAGTCCTCTGACATCAAAGGCAGGGGTATCTTTTTGGCTGCTCCAAATCTTCTCTACAATCCAGTCATCCCAACCAAATCCAATACCAAAGAAATCATACTTTAAATTTTTATCAGATTATATCCCAGCTCAAACTTTTTCAATAGGTGCCTCACTGCATAATAACTTAAATCCATACTACTTACCACAGTATTCAAGGACAGGTAGGCACTGCCCAGATTCCGCTCTTATTTTTCACGGGTTCCATTCCTGCCCACCTTATATCCCAGGAAGTTACTTAAGCAGGCAGTAGCACTGCTTGATGCTCTAAAACCCTAACTTTTAAAGTTACTTAAAACAATAAACCCAGGATACAAGTTCAGGAGAGTTTTTCTATAACAAGAGTTTGAATTTTATGTAGGATTTTATTCACTAACTCAGGAACTTCTTGGGAGAATGTATGACCTGAACAGCTTGGTGACAACCATATGCGTAAAGAAAATGATGGTCTGAAACATTGCAGCACTCCTTTGGGGAGAGGAGCCAAATGTGGGGTCCGTAAACATCTCAAAAGGAGAAAGCAAGAAAAATAACTGATAAAAGCCAGTGAAGTGGGAAATGATTCACAGATCGGTTGAAATGTCAGATGTGGATGTTTTCTTTTCTACCAGCAATAACCATAGAAACAATTTCTACTTATTGCCTGGGAACTGTTTCCAAAGGCACTATATTCCTAAGCCTGGGAAGGGGAGAATCATTTCTTTGTTTTGCAAATGGAGAAATTCAGGTTTTAAGGAGACAAAGCACTCTGTCAGTGCCACACAACAGCTAAACCGCAAAGCTGGGATTTTGAACTCAAACTGTGTTGCTTCCAAAGTCAGTGGGGCTTAAAAACATTAGACTCTTTTACCTAGCACGCCTCGCTGCGCCACTGCCAACACACGCATAAAGACAGCCAAATCCAGGTGGTGTTCCTTCCCAGCACGGTATGATGTTTCCAGCACGTTCTGATTTCTACGACACCGCTTCTGAGAAAAGTTAAAATAGCTGCACTCAGATTCCTCAACCTTTCTCCCCCAACTCTCAAGTCCTAAGTCCTGAAGGGCTGTATACTCGTAATGCCTCTCAAACTCTCAGTGCACAGGACTCCGCAGCAGGAGAAACGAAATGAACTCGCCCTCTTCTTCCCCTCTCTCTCTCTTTCCCTCTTAGGAAACTACCTTAATTTATTTAACTTGTGTCCCTCTAGCCAGGGTGTGGTTTGCTTGTTAAACCACTTCACTTTCAGCTGGGCCAATAATCAAGGGACTCGCTTTCAACAAAATAAAACAACTTCCCTGATTTTCAAAATAACACACACACTTGTAGAAATTTGGACACTGTAGGGAAGCACAAAGAAAATAAAGATCTATAACCACTCTTACATTTTGCAGTAATACACTTCTAACCTTGTTTTCATGCATAGGCAAAAGATATTTATGAACTAACTTTTGTCATGGCAAATTTCAAAAATACACAAAGTAGGCAGCCTGATATACATACGAAGAAATCCAAGGTGCTCATCATTCTGCACAATTATTAATCATGGCCAATGTCATTTCATCTACATTCCTACCATTTCCCTCTTCCTCTCATCTCAGACATCATGTCCTTTCAACCTTAAATGTTCCATTATGTATTTTTATAAAATAAATGTGCTTTACATTAATCATAATCTAATACCATTATTTTACCGACAAATTTAACAATGGTTCCTTCATATCATTATATGTCCCCATTTAATGCCCATATTTCCAATTTCTCATGCATTTCTTTTTAACAGGATTTTTTAAAATGTTTATTTATTTATTTATTTTTGAAGAAAAAGAGAGAGAGAGAACAAGCAGGGGACAAGCAGAGAGAGAGAGGGAGACACAGAATCTGAAGCAGGCTCCAGGCTCTGAGCTGCCAGCACAGAGCCAACACAGGGCTCGAACCCAGGAAGAGTGAGATCATGACCTGAGCTCAAGTCAGACACTCGATCGACTGAGTCACCCAGGAGACCCCAAGCATTTCTTTTTAGGTTACTTGTTTGAATCAGAATAAAATTTAGGTCCACACATTGGTAGGGGTCAGTGCGTCTTAAATCTCACCTCCTCCAAGTGTGTTGGGAGGTGGGGTGGAAGGGAACTGCACACGCATCACCCGGGAGCTTGTCAGAAACACAGAACCTCAACTTCCCCCACCTCCAACCCAGACCAACCAAAGCAGAATCTTCAGTTTAACAAGACCCCTGGTGCTTTACATGACCATTACAGTTTGAGGCTCACTGCTCTTAAGTCTCTTTTAATCTATGGGTTCCCACTCTTGTTTCACCTTTTCATTTAGTAAATCTTTCTAGAAAAACACTAGCTTATAAGTCTCCTCAGGATTCACATAGTGTGGCTAATGTTATCCTCGTGGTATTCTTTAACCGGCTCCTGTCTCCTGTATTTAATTTCATATAAATGAGGAATTTATCTAAAGCCTTGATCAGAATCAGGTTCAATTTTGGGGGGAAAGAATATATCATTGGTGGTGGTGTCTTCTATCAAGAGGCACATAGTTCAGTTGCCCCTTTTTGTGGTGTTAGTAGCCTTAGAGATCATTCTGTAGATCTGTTATTTCCTTAGGCATTGTAAAATGGTGACCTTCTATCTTCCTTCTCTTGCACAGCGTTACCATTTCTAAGAGCATCTTTCCCTTATCAGCTACTGGACTCCTCTGGGGCATCATCTGTACAAGAAAGACAAGATGACTCCTCAGTTCTTTCCCGTTATTAGTTTTCAGAATAATGAGTTGGTTCTCAGTCAGACTCCAAAGGTGACCAATAAGCTTTTGGGACTTTTTTTTTTAGCACTCTTATGAATGCATGTATTTAAACATATTTGATATTTTCCAATCATCCTAATTATTATCTTTATTGGAGCTAAAATCTCTCCATCTTTGGCTAGCAGGAGCCTCTTTAAGTTGGATACTCCCCACTTTCTGACATATTTTCAAGAGACTTCGCTAGGGGGCCTGCTTTCCAGGATGACAAGAATTTATATGTTCAGTTCAAAAAGCTTTTTATGTCAACCCTGGATCCCTCATGTCTCCAAGAAGCCAGAGTTGACTTAATGACAATCATTTTTTTCTAGCTCTTTTCAGAGAACAGGCTTACTAAATACGTTTTGTTTCCAGAGAGGTCATCATAAATTCAAAATGATACTTACAAATCAAATTCAGAATGATCATGATTTTATTTAAACCCATTTGTCTTACAGTCGGTTTTCAATTCTCATACACCAAATACCCTGGATTTCAGTGACATAAACATAATTCCTCATTTGTATCTAATGATGGACTTTGAGGTTGTCTCCTGTTTTTGCTACTAAAAATCCTGTTGCAATAAGGTGCCTTTTGTTTCAATCTTTTAATTGTTTGGCAAACTTACCTTTGGATAGGTTTGAAGAAGTGATTGCTGTATCAAATGATAGGCAATACATATACTAATGAGATGCGATTATAATGTGGTGTATATTTTTACATAATATTACATCATGAACATTTTTTGCATCAATAAATACTCTCCTACAGTTTTATTTTTGATGGCTATGAGACCGTCTTTCTAATCATTCCCTTATTTACTAGTCATCCAACCTGTTTTCTATGGATCACAGTTTCAATCATTTTAATGACTATTCGTGTAGATAATCCACTTGCACTGTTTCAAACCAACTTCGTTAGCAGCTAGTTGGAACCTTCACTTAATGAAACTGCTTTGAATAACCTCTTATGCTAAGCAAGTATCAGTCATCACATTCCATGAATACAGCCAAAACAGCCCTTTCAAAGCTACTTTCAAAGAAAGCCCAACTGATATAACTGAATAGCTGATGAAGAACTGCATCTGACTTCAACTTCATCACTAATTCTGATGGATGAATCTAGTCCACACTGTCATTTATAAAAGAGAAGTGCTGGGGCACCTGGGTGGCTCAGTCAGTTAAGTGTCCAACTTCGGCTCAGGTCATGATCTCACGGTTCGTGGGTTCGATCCCCACGTCGGGCTCTGTGCTGACAGCTCAGAGCCTGGAGCCTGCTTCAGATTCTGTGTCTCCCTCTCTCTCTGCCCCTCCCCCACTTGTGCTCTGCCGCTCTCTGTCTCTCAAAAATAAGTAAATGTAAAAAAAATAAAAATAAAAAAAAGAGAAGTGTTAGATTAGATGATTTTATTTAATACATTTACTCCCAGCTTTAAAACTGAGGATAATTCTAAAGTTTCATATGCTTTCGTGTTCTTTGGTATCCTTTAGAAGTCAGAGCTGTTATTCTACCTATTTTTTTTTTTTTATTCCTCTAAGCATCTAATATCATTCTTTACTCATGGTGAGTTTTATTACCTACATGCTGAATTAACTTTTCAGGCTCCCTCCTGGCTGTTGAACTAGAGTGTATGGCTCTGAGTTTAGAAAAGATTCATGTCTAATTTAAGTACTACAAATATTTATTGACTACCTCTTATTTACAAGCCATGCTTGTTCAAATGTAATTTTATATAGATTAAGTTTTTTAGAAGAGTAAAAGACATTTTAAAATATATAGCCTAAAAACCGTTCCCTGAAATATCCTTACGTTACCATCTGACCACAGAAGTGGTACAAGAGACAGGTAGTTCTTTAAAACTGGGACACCAGGACTGGTTGAATATAGTTAACAATCTTCAAATCCATATTCATCTACAGTAAGAAATTTATCTTTAACATAATTTCTAATTACATTCTTGCTCTCAACAGGCCACCTGAAGCATTAGCTGGAAGTAGAGACAATAATAATTGAAGGCCTTCCATAAAGACATTTCTAGTTTTTTCTGACGTCATTTGGAAGAGGCCCAATTTAGAGGTGCTCTGCCTAGATATCAAAGACACAGTCTGACTATAATGAGGCACCATCTCTGTAATCCAGCTACCAGAGGTTTGGTCTACTCAGTCTGTCAAGTGTCTCTCAGATACTACCTTATTTTGCTCAAGAAGGAAGGAAGAAAGGAAAGGGAAGGAAACAAAAGGAAACGAAAGGAAAGAAATAGCCTAGGGGGTGAATTCTTCTGACGGGGCAGTGGGGGTAGTGGAAGAAATAGATAAATGGAAGCTGGCACTGCCACAGGCAAACCACTAGAGAAAGATTGTTCTCACACATCACCGAAGGCAAACATCTCGTAGCTTCTTTGAGCACAGAACTCTTATTTTAAATTATTCTTGATGCCTTCACATATATAACAGGAGAAGGGGACAGTGGTCAAAATAACTTGATTTTGAGATGTAGACTGTATGGGGGAAAAAAAATAAAGACAGGCATGTTGGCCAGTTTTCTAATTTAAACTATATTTGAGGTAAAAGGATCTAGGCCAGCTGCACATTTTTATCCTAAGAAAAAAGAAAAGCCCACTGTCTCTCTTTGTGTATTCAAAATACAACACAGAATTTCATATACTGAAAATCAGAATAATTTGAGTTAATGTTTACTTGAAAAATAAAAGTACTATTTAGAAATCAGAAAATTGATTTTCTTGGATAATAAAAATGGAAAATAGATATAGGTAATAAACGAAAAAGTAGAACCTTTGAAAATGCATTTACTGTGATCAAATAAATATGAAGTTTTATAAAAACTATTTCAGATATTAAAATATAATTGATTCTTGAGAGAATGGCAAGATGGCAGAGAAGTGGGGAGCTCCATGCATCTTGCTTGCACCCATCTCTCAAACAGAGAAGGCCAGAAGTCGTAGGACACTGAGCCACAGGAGTTTGGGAAGAGAAAGAGACAGAGTACACTGGGAAGGAAGCCTCGTAAGTGCGTGAGTGCGAACTGGGGAAGATAAAAGCGGGACGGGACCCAGAGATACAAAGGGAAGGGAGAGAACCTGGCTTGCGTGCAGCTGCGGCGACTGATAAGCCGGCGAGTGGTGGCGAGCTGCCGCAAGTCCAGGGGAAAGGAAAGAGAAGCTGACATTGCTCATAGAACCGTCCCTGGAGAAGAGAAAAACCTCAGCTTGGAAAGACAGTGTTTTTTAGTTCTGGCTGGGGTGCTAAACTAGGTGCCCTGGTCCCAAAAGGCGCCAGAAAAACTGCACCGCAGCGCTCCCGGCACCATCCCTGGTGGCAGCGGCCTGGTGGCACGGTGGCGACACCGGTGGCGGATGGTGGCAGCGCGGACTCTGTGGACCTGAAATTGCCACATTCCCCCACAACCACCAAGGCAGGGCCTCAGGGAGCTGCCAGCAGACACACTGGAGGCGAGACCTGTCTACACCAAACCACGCACATCCCCGCCAGAGAGCTGTTCCGTTGTTGTTGTTGTGTTGTTGTTGTTGTGTTTTTACCTGAGCCTGGGTTTGCGTGTTTATTGGTTTTGTCTGTGCGTTTGTGTGCCTTTGTTCCCTGTGTGTTTGTCTTTCTGTTTTCTTTTTCCAGGGCTACCTCAAGAAACAAGTCAAAGTACACATGGTGGAGAGTCCCAAATACAGCTACAAGTAGGGAAACAAAATAACCAAATGCTCAACAAGAAAAACCAAGAGACACCATTCAAAGAACACTTTCTGAAAAGACAGGCCCTGAACAGTCAAAGAGCCCTCTTTAATACAGCAGAACTCGCAGGGGCAGAGTGTACAACTAGCTTTTAAAATTAACAAGACATGGAAAGCTAACCAAAATGATGAAACAGAGGAACTCTCCTCCAAAGAAATTCCAGGAAGAAATGACAGCTAAAGAACTGCTCAAAACAGATATCAGCAACGTAACTGAACAAGAAGTTAAAACAATAATCATAAAATTAATCGCTGGGCTTGAAAAAAGCATGGAAGACATCAGAGAAACTATTGCCAAAAACACTATGGGGCTTGAAAATAGTTATGATGAGTTAAAAAATGCTATAAATGAGATACATAATAAAATGGAGGCATCCAATGCACGGATTGAAGAGGCAGAAAGGAGAATAAATGATTTAGAAAACACAATTATAGAAAAAGAGAAAAATGAGAAAAAGAGAGACAAACTGATCCAGGAGCATGAAAGAAGAGTTTGAGAGCTCAGCAATACAATCAAACAGAACAATATCCTTATCATAGGAATCCCAGAGAGGAAGAGAGAGGGAAAGGTGCTGAAGGAGTCCTGGAACAAATTATAGCAGAGAACTTCCCCTAACTGGAAAGGGAAGTAGATGTTGAAATTCAAGAGGCACAGAGAACTCCCCTCAGACGTAACTTGAATTTATCTGCTACATGACATATCAGAGTGAAACTGGCAAAATATAAGGACATAGAATTTTCAAAGCAGCTAGAGAGAAAAGGGCCCTAACATACAAAGGGAAACCTATCAAGAGTGGTAACAGACTTATCTACTGAAACTTGGCAGGCCAGAAAGGAATGGCAGATCTTCAATGTGACGAACAGAAAAAAAGGCAGCCAAGAATCCTCTATCCAGCAAGCCTGTCATTCAGAATAGGAGGAGAGATAAAAGTCTTTCCAAATAAACAAAAATTGAAAGAATTTGTCACTACTAAACCAGCCCTACAAGAAATCCTGAGGGGGACTCTCTGAGGAAAATGTTGCAAGGAACACAAGGTACTAGAGACACCACCACAATAATGAATCCCACAAATGACACGATGACTCTAAACCCATATATTTCAATAATAACACTGAATGTAAAAGGGATGAATGCTCCAATCAAAAGACATAGGGTAGCAGAATGGATAAAAAAAAATCCATTTATTTGCTGTCTACAATAAATGCATTTTAGACTGGAGGACACCTTCAGATTAAAAGTAAGGGGATGGAGAAATATCTATCATGCTATTGGAGGTCAAAAGAAAGCTGGAGTAGCTATATTTATACCAGACAAACTGGACTTTAAAGACAGTAACAAGGGATGAAGAAGGGCATTCTATAATAATACCAGGGTCTATCCATCAGGAAGAACTAACAATTATAAATGTATACGCACCAAATATGGAAGTACCTAAATATTTAAAACAATCACAAACAGAAACAATCTTGTAGATAAGAATGTGTTAATAGCAGGGGNGAACAGATCAACGAAACCAAGAGTTGGTTTTGTGAAAAAATAAACAAAATTGACAAACCTCCTCCCAGGCTTCTCAAAAAGAAAAGAGAGAGCACTCAAACAGACAAAATCATGAATGAAAATGGACTTATGACAACCAACCCCTCAGAAATACATGCAATTATCATGGAATACCATGAAAAATTATATACCAACAAACTGGACAACTTAGAAGAAATGGACAAATTCCTAAACACACACTCACTACAAAAACTCATNTCCATCACATCAACAAAAGAAAAGATAAAGACCATATGATCCTGTCGATAGATGCTGGAAAAGAATTTGACAAGATACAGCATCCCTTCTTAATAAAGACTCTAGAGAAAGTCGGGATAGAAGGAGCTTACTTAAATATCACNGAATGCAAAAATCCTCAACAAGATCCTTGCAAATCGAATCCAACAGCACATAAAAAGAGTCATCCACCATGATCAAGTGAGATTCATTCCTGGGCNAAACCCTAGAGGAGAAAGCCAGAAACAACCTCCTTGACCGCAACCACAGCAATTTCTTACTTGACCCATCCCTAAAAGCAAGGGAATCAAGAGCAAAAATGAACTCTTGGGACCTCATCAGGATTAAAAGCTTCTGCACGGCCAAGGAAACAATCCATAAAACAATCCGACAGAATGGGAAAAGACAGTTGCAAATGACATCAGATAAAGGGCTAGTGTCCACAATCTATAAGGAACTCACTAAACTCCACACCTGGAAAACAAATAATTCAGTGAAGAAATGGGCAGAAGACATGAACAGACACTTCTCCAAAGAGGATATCCAGATGGCTAACAGACACATGAAACGATGCTTAGCATCCCTCCTCATCAGGGAAATACAAATCAAAACCACACTGAGATACCACCCCACACCAGTCAGAGTGGCTAAAATGAGCAAATCAGAGGACTCCAGATTCTAGGATGCGAGGATGTGGAGAAACGGGCACACTCCTACACTGTTGGTGGAGATGTAAACGGGTGCCACCCCTCTGGAAAACAGTGTGGAGATTACTCAAAAAATTAACAATAGAACTCCCCTATGACCCAGCAATAGCACTGCTAGGAATTTACCCAAGGGATACAGGAGTGCTGATGCATAGGGGCACATGGACCCCAATGTTCATAGCAGCACTCTCAACAATAGCCACAACATGGAAAGAGCCTAAATGTCTATCAACTGATGAATGGCTCAAGAAGATGTGGTTTATCTATACAATGGAATACTACATGGCAATGAGAAAGATGAAATCTGGCCATGTGTAGCAACATGGATGGACCTTGAGGGTATTATGCTGAGCAAAATAAGTCAGGCAGAGAAGGACAGATACCATGTGTTTGCACGTATAGGAGGATTAGGAGGAACTTAACAGAGGACCATGGGTGAGAAGAAAGGGGAAAATAGTGGGGGAGAGGGAGACTCTTGAATGCGGGAACAAACTGAAGGCAGATGGGGTGGGGGAGAGGGGAAGGGGGTGATCAGCATGGAGGAGGGCACTTGTGGGGATGAGCATTGGATATTATATGGAAACCAACTTGACAATAAACTATTAAAAAATAAATTAAGTAAATACAATAAAAAAATATATATAATATAATATAAAATAATAGGTTCTTGAAGAAAATACTTTCAAATGTGCAGGTCCACTTATACATGGATTTTTTTTCCAATAAATATAGTACAATGTAAGATACTGTAAATGTACATTCTCTTCCTTATGATTTTCTTAGAATCACTTTCTATAGTGCATTTTACTATAAGAATACAATATATAATACATATAACATACAAAATACTTGTCTGTCACTGTTTATGTTATTGGTAAGGTTTCTGGTCAACAGTAGGCTATTAGTATTTAAATTGTGAGGACACAAAAGTTATCTGTGGATTTTCAAGAGCACAGGCATCAGTGCCTCTAACCCCTCATTGTTCAACTGTGCAGAAAATTTGTGTTTACCTAGAATCCATACATCTGAATGTTTGTAGCTGTTCTTTTTTTTTAAGAGTTAATGAAATTATCAGATTATGACCCTGTACATTTCAAAACCTCTAGAACTTCTATATACTTTACAATTCCTTCTTTGGCACCTTCCCCCAGATACATCAAAGGCATCTGGAATTTACCATGGTGAAATTGAAGAATGAAGTTCCCCTTGCAAAATGAACAGTTTTCAGTCTTCCCTAACCTCAGAACACCGGCCCCAATATTTACCAGGATGCCTAAGTCAAAAGCTTGAGAGTCTGGGCCAGCTTCACAGGTATGTGCCCAGTGCCTTCACACAGAGCCTCACACTTTGGATGGTCCTGAACTTGGAGTTTAAAACTCTGATTGCTGTCTTTAAATTCTTAATTGGGTCTTCCAATTTATGTTTTGTAAGTGAAGTGCAATGGAACAATGGAGCATGCCAAGGGCTTAGAGTTTGGCTCACATGTGGTCCTGCCTCCTACCACCTTCCTGCCTCCCAGAACAGGTTCTCAGCCTCCTATTGCCTGTCCCTTAGCAACCAGAGTCTCACACAGCTTTCCCCTCCATGTCACTGTCCAGCGGCACATACTCCCTGCTGCCCAGGACTGTGACCATATGGCATTGGTGGCAGGTAGAGACACTGAATTTTTCTCTAGCCCTTCACCCTCAAAGGTGAGCCGAGTACAGGTACATGGAGTGTCTAAGCTAAGCACAGCCCCCCAGCCACCACTGCAAGCCAGGCTGGCTGCTTCCCATGCTATAGCTCACCCTCAGAGAGATCTCCCAGATCTGTTTCCTAAGTCTTCCTCTTACACTGTGCTGTGTCTTTCATGACATGTATACTGATTTATTAATTTGCTTATTTTTAAACTTTTTTCTGTCTGCCTCCTCCTCTCTAGGCTGCAAGGTTCATGAAAACAACTATGTCTGTTTTCTCAACCAATCTGGATCAGGAGCCTATCAGAGTACTTGAAGTATAGTGCTCAACAATTATTTATTAAATGAATAAATACTCATTACACTGACAGTATTTGAGATACTATTATGTTATGTCAATCTGGAGCCTATGAAAATTGGAAACTTGTGTATATTATGGATATTCAGTTTACCCGAAAGCATGCAGATGAATACAAATTTGCATATTAATTTTCGAGCCTCAACCCAATCAGTGGACTGTTGGGCATGGGACTCAGGGGTCTTATATTCATGGAAGAAAGGAAGTACAGCATTACTTTAGAAGACTAAGCTAAATTTGGGGATTAACTGGAAATTATCTAGAGATAAACTCAAAATCAAACTTCCCTGGGCAATTTTCTCCTTCCCTCCTTCCCTTCTTCCATCTTTCTCTCCTTCCTTCCCTCCTTCATCTTTCCTTTCTTACTTTCCTCCTTCCTTCCTGCCTTGCCTCCTTGCTTCCATGTTTCCTTTTTAATCATAGTCCATACTACTCATCCCTCAAATTTTATAATAAAGTTTAAGAAGGCAAATAAAAATGCTTTTACAATGAAATGTTTAATACTAAAATAGTTATTTTAGTTTCTGGTAAAAGTTCTGTGATAGGCAGAATAGTGATTTCCCAAAGTGGTTCATGTTCCAATCCCTGGGACTGTGAAAATGTCACACTATATAGCCAAAAGGACTTTGAAATGTGACTAAATTAAAGATCTTGGATGAGGAGATTGGCCTGGATTATCTAGTTCAAACCAATGTAATGAAAAAAAGTTTTTATAAGAGGCAGGTAAAAGGGTCCAATCCAGAGATATTGGAAGATGCTACCCTGCTGGTTTTGAAGGCACAGGATAGGGACATAAGCCAAGGAATGAAGTGGCCTCTAGAAGCTTAGAAAGGCAAGAAAATGGACTTCCCCCTAGAGCTTCCAGAAAGAAGACATCCCTGCTGAGACTCTGATTTTAGGACTTCTGTCCTCCAGAACTATTGTTGTTTTAAGCCACCACATTTGTGGCACATTATTACAGAAGCCACAAAAAACTAATATGGTTTATGATAACAAGAGTTACATAGTTTATATTTTTATAGTGTATGGAGCAGAGGCACAGGTTTTTAAAAAGTCATAAAATAATATCTATCCTACTATTTCCTGAAGTTGTCTAGGGATCAGAGTCAGGTGAGGCATTTATTGTAAACATGCTTTCTTGTGCCCCTTCCTTAGACATTCTGATTCAAGAATTCTGGTCCAATACAGAAAATGAAGCTCCAGAAAGTGAGAATGATATTCCTAAAGCCACAAAGAGAGTCAAGAGCTGGACAGGAACAAAACTCTGATGTTTCAACTGTGAGTATCAAGATTACGGTTCCACAATGAGCTTTTACGCTGACAGCAAGGGCCTTATAAGCAATATCCAGGGGTCACAACATAATTTTATGATTTTTAAAGATTAAGAAGTTTCAGCAAACCAAGTCCTAAATAAAAATGAGAGGGGCTATGCTTGACTAAAGAGTCAGAAGGACTGATTATGGACTCAGTTTGGGTGCCCCCAAAATTCATATTGAAGCCCTAATCCCGGGGCAGCTGTATTTGGAGATGGGGATTCTACAGACCTAGTTGAGGTTAAATGATGTCACATGCGTGGGGGTAGAGTCCTGGGCTCTCTCCCTGTGTGCACATGTAGAAAGGCCATGTGAGCACACAGCAGGAAGGTCGTCATCTGCAAGCAGGACGAGAGCCACCACCAGAAATTGACCCTGCCGAATCTTGACCTAGAACCTGTAGCCTCTGGAGCTCTAAGAAAACAAAGTCCTGTTGTTTAGGACACCCATCCTGTGGTATTTGATCTGCCAGCCTGAACTGAGTAAGACAGGGCTGCAGCAACCAAATGCATGTGTGGTCTTGAACTAGACACTGATTGAGGAAAAGCAGCCTTAAAGGACATATTTTAGTCAACTGGGGAAATCAGAATGAGGTCTGTGAAGTAGAAAGATGAATATCTACCTGGAAAATGAAGATTATGACCTGAAAATATAAGATTATCAAACAATATGTATAGTATTATCTCATGCTAAGAAAAAAATTCAAAAATGTGCATGTATGCATATATATACACATACTTATATGTATATAAAATATACATGAAAGATATACACTAAGGTGTTAAATTTGGATCTTTTAGTGGTAGGGATATGATAAATCTTTATTTTGCTTGTCTGTATTCACAAATTTTCTCTAATACACATGTACTGCTTCCATAAAAATGAAATATTACTTTTAAAAAACTGATGCTAAGTCTTTCTTTAGGGAAAAAACTCAATTAATGGAATGCTTCTGATTTTCTTCATGCTATCCACTGAACCATTTCCATGGTCCTATCTTTCTCCTCATGAACCAGCTACAACTATGATCAAGTAGCCGACAGTAAGGAGAGCTGCTAATAGATACTCTGCCTCAGAAAAAAGAAAAAGCAACAAGAATCATTTGTCTATTGGATCTCAAGCTTCTGTTCATTTACAGTTCAGCCAAGTCATGATTCAATCTAATTCAAATAAAACTTGCTGGGTGAACTAATCCATTCTCCCTATGAATGTATTCCTCCAAATATTAAAAAGCACGCCATATCATCATCGGATTTCACATTAAACTATTTAGGAAACCATCCAACATGGCAGGAAAGAGGCATAACTGAAATACAAGTTTTAATTTTAATCCATTCAGCAGCCTTTACCAAGCATCTAATGTGCTCAAAGCTCTAGGCTGGGACACACCACTCCTTACATTAAATGTTCTCTTCTTTTTTCCTCAGCAAATACCTGGATTTTACCTCCTCTCAAAAACCCAATTCCAATGTCTCCAAGTTGTCTTAGCTGATTTCTCTAGGCTAGAGCAAATATCCCTCTTGTCTGAAATTGCAGAGTGCACAATGTCTCGATGAGCACATAAAAACATCGAGTCCTTGGTTATTTCAATATGTTTAACTTCTCTCCCTAGATAGACTACGGGGCCCTGGGCAGGTAGAGTCTTCTTTAAAAATCCTCAGTATTCTCCACAGTGTTTTCCACGTGGTAGACACTGAACAAATGTTTGTTGATTAACTGACAGATCTGGGATTTGCTTTTCTCTTGCTCTAAAGCTGTAGTACAAAACTGCTAGAGTATAGTTAATATTTATTGAAATGAATGCCAATCCTTGGTCTCTAAACATGGTAATGATCCCTTTCTAAAGAGTCTTGGATTTTACCCTGTTTTCTAACTGGCTCCAAAAAGGGTAGGGCTGGTTTGTTAATTTACAATACAAAGAAGAAATCTTTTCCTTCCAGTCTGTGCCAGATGGGTTGAAATACTGAATGAGAACTGAAGGTCTCCACAGTCATGCACCAGGTGACAAGAAAGGAGCTTTTTCCAAGTAGTAAAACTGCTCTTTCTCTGCTAAGAGATTGTCTAAGAGGCAAGAAACAGCCAGGCTGAAAGTTGTGTCTTTGCCCCCACTTTTCAAGTCCTGAGCCAGGAAAATGAGATCCTGGAGAAGTGAAATTTTGCCAAACCCCTGAGAAATGAGGCATTTGCTGCTGGGGATGCAAGAAGGTTGGTGACATTTAATTGAGGAATTGCCCAATTTTCCATCTGGTTGAAGACAAAAAAATCAAGGTGAAACAGTTGGGCCCCGATTTGAGTGACTGAGCGAAAGGCAGGTGCCATCCAATTTCATTTTCTTAAGGCAATGGATCTTTGCAACGAGATGGCTCTGCTCCACGGTCTGAGGGAGCAATTAGAAACCCGGGAAGCATCATATCCTGACTCTGTTCTTCTTCCAGAAAGACACTTAGAATATGTTAACTTTTAAGTTATTCTACAGTGCAACAAAAACTGGTCACCGTTAAGATATGGGCTGTGGAGTCTGGCAGATTTGTGTTAAATTCCTAGCTCTGCCAACTTTTAACTGTGTGACCCTGAACAAGTATTCCTCTCTGTTCCTCAGTTTTGTCATCTGTAAAATGGGCACCCTCATAGTCTCACACACACACACATACACACACACGCACATGCGCACACACACACACAAATACAAATGTAAATCTGTATGTGTATATGTGTGTGTGTGTGTGTGTGTGTGTGTGTGTGTACATACATAAAACAACAGGCCAAGGCAAATAACACTTGTTTCAGGGCATCTGACATATACTTCTAAAAAGGTAGAGTTTCTATTATTATTCTCTACCACATCAGGGAAACTCTTTTAACTATAAATTAAAATTCTGATCTAGCTTTGGAGGAAATGGTCTACCTAAGACAGTTCTACAGAAGACCAGAGCTACCTCCAAGAAATCATGTAATCCACAGTCAGAAGTTACCATTTTTGTCTGGACCCTCCCCCCCCGCCATTTCCCCAGAGTACTTGGATATTTCCTCTCTTTCATGTTTATTTCATTCCATTCTGCATTAGATTATTTGTTTTCTAGGAGACCTTCTTGTATCCACAGCAGCAAGTGTCTTATTTCTCAAGGATGTTATCTTTTTATAGAAAGCACGCCCTTGTCAAATGTGTATCTTTCACACCTAGAAAGTGTGAAAAGATACACAAGTGAAAGATACACAAGTCTAGAAAATTTTACAGAAGTACTTAGTAGAATAGTTAATAAATGAATAAATACACGAGTAGCTTCAAGCCTATTCTTGAATCAACAAAAGAGCTTGATCTATAGGAGCAACGGCCTCCCCCCACTTCTAATTTCCATCATTCTTCTTCCTGTATTTTTACCTTTCCCCGTAAAACAGCGTGTACTCTTTTGGAAGTTTGGTAAGAAAACTTCTGTCTGTCCTCCCATCTCTCCTTATTCACAGCCAAATGAGGAGGAAGGAATAAGCTTACCAGTAAGATCAAGAGAGGGACCCAACTATCAGGCAATCAACTCATTCCAGAGCCTCAGCATGCCACCACATGGGTAAGTCACCCTGATTCGGAGGCACTACTGGTCTAAGCCACCAATCCCAAGAAGCTATAATCCTTCTCTGATTTGAGATTCTTAGTCAGAAGGTGTTTTATGAATAGGCTACTATAAAACTGAAATTCCTAAATTAGAGGCTGACACCTCACTGGAATGAGCCCCACCAGGGCGGCACCAGGCTCAACAGAGCATGTTAAAAGTCCTAAAATCATTTGATATAAAACTAGCAGTAGACATCCAAGTACGAAAGATTAAAACTGCCATCCAAATGAAAACGAAGGCATGTGGCTGCCCATACTCATGAGAGAGTCCCAAACAGCTAGAGAGATCCTGAGCACAACACCACACCATCTAGATCTCTGAATGCAGTTACCCCAACAGCAAATGCAGAAGAATAAAAAGTGGTAGCTTTTCACCGTCATTGGTTTTAATTTCACAAGAATCTAACACGTTTCTACTTGGTGTGCAGTGTGCTAGCGGAGCGGGCTTCTCGAAGGCATAAAAACATCATCCAGTTTGTTGTATCCTCAATACAGGCATTTTTGTTAGAGTTCCTCTATTGGATAATTATAATCAGGGGGAGATTCCGATTTTGTGGGGCCTCAAGCTTATAAAACTTGAGGGTATGCTCTTAAGAAAATGGGTACAGATTTATAAACACAAAAGCAAGTGGACATTCTTAGAAGAGATTCTTATAAGCCAGGAGCACTGACGCTTAAGATTCATAAGCTTCAGTAAATCCTCCTCTGGTTATAGCACAGCAGTGCTTGTCCCAGTAAAACCCTCCAGTTAATGGTCTGCTCAGGGTTTGCCAAAGGACCATGTAAGTGATGAAACAAATGATGTTGGAGATGATGAAGATGATGACGATGGTGATGATGATGGAGGTGGGGAGGGAGAGAAGGAAGAGAAGACTTATTATACAGAGCACGCCTCTATATTACTTCATGCTCTTGCCATTGGCCAATGGAAGCCCCATCAAAAGCCTAGATGAGACCCCTGTCCATTCTTGAGGCTCTACTCCTACATACAACCCCTTGTCTGGTACCTGCTGCTCCTATAAACAGCCTGACACTCACTGTAACTTATCCTCACAAGGGCACCACTCAGAAGAATATAAAGGGACTGCATATCAATCTCTTTCCTTTCTAGAGAAAGGAATTTATTTTTTCTTTTTATACAGAAGCCATGACAAGAGCCAACTGAAGCTTTCCTGCAAATATATTGCCTGTGAAATGTTACTTCCTTTTCTCTCTCATGACTGTGAAACAGAAAAGGGAAACTACTCTCTCTGTAGTAAAAGGAGATTCAATGGATACCCGACAAGGCGTAAAGGCTGAGAGGAGAAAACACATGATTATTTCAATCTAGTTACGTTAGATTTCTAAATACTGCTCTTCCTTCACTGCCCAGTTGGCTTCCAGAAAAGTGTTTCCATTAACTAGTTTTCACCTGATAACTTATTTATTCAAAGAGTTTAAATGTCTATCATGTGCCTATATGGTAGAGACCAGTAATCTAGCCATGAATTTATGAGAAATGGCACAAGCCTAAATATCATTATGCAAAAAAAAAAAAAAAAAAAACTTCTCCAAGAGGTATATTACTCACGTTATTTATGTAGGTACATTGCATACACTCTGGGTTTCAGGAGGCTAAGGGATGGGGATGAAAGCAGACCAGGATTAAAATTAACAAACAGACAATATCAGGCACAGCCAGGGTGGTATGACCATCAAGATGCTGTTTCAAAATGGGGAATAAAAACTGTCAGCTACGAATGTATGTATTCATAGTGGTATTGGAGAGGGTGAAAATGAAAACATAGGACCAGCTGTGCTGACAGATTCACTAGAGAGTCACAGGAAACTATAAGAAGAAAAAAAAAAGATGGACTGATTGGTTCTTAGGGGTTGGAGGGAGATGGAGGGTCCCTTGGGGAAGGTGTGACTAAGGATGGAATCTGAGTACTATGTGTATAAGGGCAGGGATGCCGCTCTCCAGGGAGATGAAAAGGTCCTGAGGCAGGAAAGTGCATGACACATTTGGGGGAAGACAATGACACTGGACTGTAAAGAAGTATGTCTGGGTGGGGTGGGAGGGGGGCCTCCTGGGTGGCTTAGTCAGTTAAGCATCCAACTTTCGCTTAGGTCATGATCTCGCGGCTCGTGGGTTCGAGCCCCGCTTCGGGCTCTGTGCTGACTGCCAGCTCAGAGCCTGGAGCCTGTTTCAGTCTGTGACTCCCTCTCTCTCTGACCCTCCCCTGCTCATGCTGTCTCTCTCTCTCTCCTAGAAATAAATAAAACATTAAAAAAAAATTAAAAAAAAAAAAAAAACAAGTGTGTCTGGGGAGGTAGTGAGAGGCCAAACCACAAAGTGCTCTACAGACCATGCTAAACGTCTTGCCTTTTACTTAATATACACCATTTTGTACATTTGTAAAAACTATAGATTAAAAAAATATTACAGCAGCCTACGTGTGGAGTATGGTGGGAAGACCCCTTTTTAGGATTCTCCAAGACTTTTATATGACCCCAGAATAGATCCTCCAGGATGGGAAATATTTTGCATTTCCAAGTCTAACAGGGTAAGTAACCAACTAAGGCTCTAAGTGGGTATGTTGCCCCTGGAAGTTTCAGTTCCCTTATCTATAAAGTGAACATTTTGGCCATATGGGGTGTGTGTGTGTGTGTGTGTGTGTGTGTGTGTGGCGCCACATCTTTTTAAACTATGGATTTTGAATAATTTCAAATTCACAGAAAATTTTTACATTTTTACTTATTTACAGTATGGAATTCCTGTTTAAACTCTACCTTTCTTCTTCCAATATCAACATCTTATGTAACTATGGTATACACGCGCACGTGCGCGCGCGCACACACACACACACACGCACACACATATATTTGAGAAACCACCATTGGCATCTGGCATAATACTTTCACTACATACCAAACTTGATGCAGATTTCATTAATGTTTCCAGTAACATCTCTCTTCTGGTCCAGGATGCAACTCAGGTCATCTCATTGCACTTAGTTGCCATATCTCCTTAGTCTCCCCCAAAGCAAAGATAGATCTCCATCTTTCCTTGTCTCTCATGACCTTGACACTTTTGAAAAGCAGTGGTCAAGTATTTTGTAGAATGTCTCTCCTCTTGGGCTTGTCTAATGTTTTCTCATGGTTAGACTCAGGATGTCTTTTGGGGAAGAATACCCTCTCATCAGCCATACTATTCTGAGTACTCCAGCAGCTCTAAATTTTATTTAAAAATCCTTTTTCCTGGTTTCTCCCTTCTTTATTCAACCAGGCCCAGCATAATCTGCACATCAGACCTGAATGAAGCTTAGGATATGAGTCACTGGAAGGCCTGTGTTCTGTCCCATTTTCTTTTTAGGAACCTCATTAGTCTTTAACCCTCCTCAAACAGTATTTGTTCTAGTCATTTCCTACATTTTTCCCTTCTCTCTGTCCCTTGAAGCCACTACAGATGGAATATGCCTACAACGACAAGGTAAGTATTATGTATCTTAGACGAATTTTCTTTTAACATGATAATTTTTGGTCTCTAATAACCCCAGGACATTCCTTTCTAGGTAGCAGACTCTATCTACAGGGGCAGGGAATTAACACGTGCAAGACCTAGGTCTGCAAAGTCTCTAAACTTCACTGTTGCTTTTTAAAAAGCCAATGACTCATTCCCAATGATCTCTTCTCTTGAAGACAGAGCTGTCTTCCTGAATTTAAATCACACCCATCAACGTGCTACCTAATCTATGGATGGAATGTACAAAGATGGAACACAATAGGAGCAAGACTTCTTTGTGCCCTAAGACAAGTCACTAAGTAAGTCTGTATAGGTACCCTTCACTTTAGATAAATTTGACGGGCAGAATTGCCTCCTTACAGAATTAGAAAATTAGGATCTGAGAACTGTGAAGGTGCCAACAGGGGAAGTCAAAGACTTGGAGAAATGCCTGATGTCAGGGAAACACTGAGGAGAAAATTATTGCAAGTCACCCTGTTTTACAAGCGCCTTCATACTTGCGTTCACTTCCTTAAACATATAATGTTCTCCTTTGCCTTAGGGCCTTTGCACAGGCTGCTCCTGCTGCCTAGATAATTCCCCCCACCACCTTCTTTTTGGCCTTCCTCAGGAGAGCCTTCACCTGCCTTCCAGACTAGGTCGGGTTTTCCTTTGTGTTTTCACAATTCCAGGTACCTTTCCTTCATCGCACTTAACAAACTTTATACTTACATATCTGTGTTGTCATCTGATAACAACATGGTCAGCAAACAACTACTGAGCGCTCTCTGTATGTGCCAAGCACTGTAGCTCTCATTCACTTTTCAAAATAAAACCCTGAGGAATTGGAGATACAACGAGATTAGTGCCTGGTACTCCAGCAAACTATAAGTGGCATATGGGCGTGTTCTGTGTTAGTTTCGCTATCTCCAGAATCACCCGTGTTTACAAAGATCTTAGCAGGGAAAAAAAAATCATGGTACATATTTATTAAACCAACGACAGCTGCATGATGTAGTAGGGGAAAAGTGCTTCAGAGTCAAACACCATGAGGTTCAAATCTCAATTTTGTCATTGGTTAGCTCTATAAACTTGGACAACTCATTTAATTTTTCTTGGTCTTCATGTCCTCATCCACCTGAGATAAGAAAACCTCATCACAAAAACCTGTAAGGGAATTAAATTAGATAATATAGCTGAAAGCACTTAATCAGACCCTGCATGAATTATATGCCGAATAGGTACTAGCTTTCCTATTCTATTAAAAATGTATGTCTTAGAATTCTAATAATTCTTTAGATAACTTCCCTTACGATACTACCAGTTTTCTTAGACATGATGCGGACACTTTGCACACCAAAGTGACCATTTTGGGTTCTTTGATCTTATTTCAAGAGTGAAGATGGGTTTGTTGATGGGCAGGGGAACAGCTGCCCATCAATAAACAACAGGAAATCAACAGGAAATCATCACTTTACAGTCCATTGTATTAGACTATTAGGAGGCAAACTGCATTTCTGTTCTGTTCTTACAAAGCCACCCAACTGTCACCCCATTCTACTCTTGTGGCTTATACACTTACCTGCTTAACCACTTTGATAAAGCTTTGGCAGCTGGTTCACGTGGTACTGATAACTGGCAGAATTGCAAATCAAATTAAAAGATACACAACACAAAAGGGAATCATGACATTAGCATTTCAAAGTAGGAAAGCAAACAAAGACTCACAAAGGGAAAGTGTAAGAAAACACCTTAAGATAAAATTCCTTTCAAGTTTCTTAATCCCCCAAATACCAGAACAGTTATCTAATGGTATCCATTATTTCCTACTAATTACCTTATAAAATTTACATTGGAAACATGTAGAAGGCAGTCTTGAAAAATAATAGTTACCGATAAAATATGTGAGCCTAAAGAGTGCTCACAGAAGGAAAATAACACAACTCACTTACTTATATTTATGAAGCATTTACGATATGCTGTTCTCTGAACTAGACATTTTAACTAATTTAATTTTCATGTATTTATTCAACATTTATTGAACAAATATTTACCAAGTGCTTACAATGCATCAACACTGTGCTTTAGAGCAAGAAAGACCAGATCCCTGCTCACACAAAGTATATGATCCAGCAGGGAAGAAAAACTGCAGATACAGTATAGAATTTTTACTATTTATACTCTATCCTGCTTCCCCTCATATCAACATCTTATATAACAATGGTAGGGGCACCTGGGTGGCTCAGTCGGTTAAGTGTCCCACCTCCACTCAGGTCATGATCTCATGGTTCATGGGTTCCAGCCCCGCATCAGGCTCTGTGCTGACAGCTCAGAACCTGGAGCCTGCTTTCGATTCTGTATGTCCCTGTCTCTCTGCCCCTTTCCTGCTTGTGCTCTGTCTATCTGTCTGTCTCTCTCTCAAAAGTAAACATTTAAAAAATGTACATAACTATGGGATACGTACGAATAACGATACATCAACATTGGCATAATACTTTCCACTACATGACAAACTTTAGGCAAATTTCATTAGTTTTTCCACTAACACCTCATTAGTGCTCAGGATGCAATTCAGTTCATCTCATTGCATTCAGTTGTCTTATCTCCTTAGTTTCTCCCCTCTAAAGGCAGTTTCTCCATCTTTCCTTATCTCTCATGACCTTGGCACTTTATACATTAAACAGTTTCTTAATGTTTACTGCCTAACTTAGGATGACCAAGGTTTGTCTAGGACTTTCCTGGTGTTTAGCACTGAAATTTTCACATCCCCAAAGTACTCCCTCAGTCCCGGGCAAAGGTGTAGAGTTGGTCACCTAGAAAAGTGACATCTGGGGGTGCCTGGGTGGCTTAGTCGGTTAAGCGTCCGACTTTCGCTTAGGTCATGATCTCGCGGTTCATGGGTTTGAGCCCCGCGTCGGGCTCTGTGCTGACTGCCAGCTCGGAGCCTGGAGCCTGTTTCGGAGTCTGTCACTCCCTCTCTCTCTGACCCTCCCCTGCTCACGCTGTCTCTCTCTCTCTCCTAGAAATAAATAAAACATTTAAAAAAAAAAAGAAAGAAAGAAAAGTGACACCTGATGTAATTAAATACAGTAAGCACTACTGTTTAAAAGTTCAGAGTTATATGAACTATATATGTTTAGCCCTCTCTGGCCAATGAGGAAACCAAGCTTTTAAAAAGTTAATATGGCCATGTCTGTATTTAGTAAAGTAGGGGTCTGAAACCCCATTGTTCTAACTCTCAATTGCATGGCCTGATGCCATGCACAAGTCAATAAAATGTCTTCTGATACTTTATGCTTAAGAGTACCAATCCAGACTTGTTCTAATCAATCAAATGCTTCCAAAAGCTTTGGAGGAGGAACGCCCATCGGAACAAGGACAGCAAGATTTGAGAGCAAATCCCTTGGGTCTGGATTCTAAATACAATCCTGTCCTTGCTGGAAACGCATGACAAAAGAAACACCCTCATATACCCTAAGCCATCCCCATCTTTCAGCTGCAGGTAGCTCCTGGACAAACAAAAGAAAGCATTTTTCAGCTTGACTGCAGTCATTTGTGAGAAACAAATTATGTTTCTTCAAGTGTGAGGAGTTGGGTAGGAGAGAAGGACTGTTAAAAAATTGGTAGGGCATACGTAAGTACCTCTGAGCAACGGATGAAAAACGCCCCAGAAGGGGGTTTCAGCAGATGACACCAGCTCATTTTGGTTAGAAAGATGCAGTTTTCCCTTGGTGGATATTCAGTGAGGAAAAGATCATGTCTAGCATTGATCAGCTTTATTTAGCTGGCATCCTTCATAAGAGATAGGAAGCCAAGCAGTCTTAAAAATTGGCAACATTGGTCAATAAAAAGAATACCCTGCCACCCCCATCATGTTTGCTCCAATGACAGAAAGGTCTTTGGGCTGTTTTGGCCACTGCTGTATTCCCTGTACACAGAACAGTACCTTGCAAATAGTTGACAGCCATTAACAGTTACTAGGTGTGTTGGTTGACGGATGGGTGAATGGACGAACGGATGGAGAGATGTCTGTATGGATGCATGGATGGCAAGATAACAGTTCTAGTTCTAATTTCTGAATATAGGAAAGCTATTTTACCTCCCTGAGCTTTGGCTTTCTCGTCTAATAAATGGGAGAATTCAAATATATGACTTTTATCCCTTCCCACAAAATTCAGAGTTCTATGTTCCAAGGGATACAGGTTAAGAATCCATTCATAGAATGAGTCTCAATGTTAGGAGATATTTCTAGATGCCTATCTAGAGAAAAAAAGTTAAATAAATTATAACATAAAAAATAAATCATCATTAACATGGACATTATAGGAGCATATTTATGGACAAGGAAATTGCTCCGGGTATTTAATTTTTAAAAGTTACAAAATAGAATAAATATTGTAGTATGCTCCATACATGTATAAAATATGCAGACTTAGAGATCTGAAAAGATATACTCTAAAATGTTTGGCAGTACCAATCACTGGGTAGTAGATATATGGATGAACTTATTACTATTATTATCTGTATCGGCTAATTGTCCTCTATGACTATGTGTTGTCATATAATATAAATAGATGTAATGACCCAGCACCCATTAGGCACCTAGCTCATCACTCATGAGGTACTATAATGTAGGAGTTAGCACATGGACTCTTGGAATCAGACAGCCTTATCCAAATCCTGGTTAAGCCCCTTAATTACTGTGTGACCTCAAGTAAGTTACTCAAGTTCTCTTAGTTTCAGTTTCCTCCTGTATAAAACAAATAGTAATCCCCAACTAACTCCAACTAACTGGTTGGTGGTAATGTTTAAAATAGGTAATCTATGCAAAGTGTCTGGCATATATCATATGATTGATAAATGTTGTTATTATTATTCCAAATACAAAGAGATGTTTTTTTATGTGTGTGTGTGTATCTGTTTTATAAACCTGCCAAAATGACATAGTCGTTTTCCTCAAGAGACTTTTGATTTGGTGAGAATAGTAAGACTAACACGCAAGAAACAACTACAGTAACTTCCCAGAGTCAAGGATTTGGCATAATCACCTTCTCTCTCCCTGAACCATTACATTCAATGAGATGCCAGAGACCCACCTGGTAGAAATCTCTTGCCTCCTCTTCATGCCTATTAATACTCCTCCAGCTCATGTCTCTCATATGTCTGCTCATTATGTTAAGTTCCAAAGGGTCTCCTGGCCTCATGTGTCTTCAAATTGCCATCTCTCTACACCACTGGTCCTCAAAGGGTGGTTCCTGGACTATTAGGATCAGGATTACCTGAGCACTTGTTAGAAATGTGAATTCTTGTGCTCACTCAACTACTGGATCATGGGGCACCTGGGTGGCTCAGTCGGTTAAGCATCCGACTTCGGCTCAGGTCATGATCTCACGGATCCTGAGTTCGAGCCCTGCATCAGGCTCTGTGCTGACAGCCAGCTCAGAGCCTGGAGCCTCTCTTCAGATTCTGTGTCTCCCTCTTTCTCTGTCCCTCCCCTGCTCATGCTGTCTCTCTCTCTCTCTCTCTCTCTCTCAAAAATAAATAAAACATTAAAAATTTTTTTCAAAAAAGATCTACTGGATCAGAAACTCTAAGGATAGAGTACTATAATCAGTGTTATAACAAGTCCTCCAAGGGGGCGTGGGGCACACTCAAGCCTGAGAATCTTTACTGACAGATCAGTCTTCCCAAAGCATACCTACGTCTGTCACTCTCTGCTTGATGATTCTCTCTAGCTCTCTAGCTACTGAGCAACGGTGATACGTCTTCATATGCTGCTGCTAGAACTCTTCCCTCTATGGTCTAAGCTCAGTCTCTTTTGCCAGGTTCTTCCGATACCACTTCTACCACTCACAAAATGTTCTAGCAAAGCTAACACACCTAATTCTCTCTGAGCACGAAACATATGATGATTCTGTTAATATGTTTCTATGTCTTTACTCCTACTAAATCCCAAAAGTGTACTATAATTTCAACTTTCTTCCTATCTTAGATGTTCACACCCTGCTAAACCTCAAGACCCAGAGCCCACCCATGAAACTTCTCTCAATATACCACCAATCTCCTACAGAGAGGACTGCTTTCTCTTCAGAATATCCATGTCCATGTTTCCTTCATGTCCTTCCTTGGTATCATCATGGTGTATTTGTTTCCTAAGGCTGCCATCACAAATTACCACAGAGTGGCGTAGAGCCATACCCCCTTATTCCCTCACAGTTCTGTAGACGAGAAGTCTGAAATCAAGGTGTCATCAGGGCCTGGTCTTTTCCCTTAGTATCTCATATTGTCAGCAATTCTGGGTATTTGTTGGCTCAGACACATCAATCTTTGTCTCCATAGTTACATGGCGTTTCCTTAATATCTCTGCCTCTTATTCTCCTTTTCTAAGAACAGCAGTCTTCTTGGATTAGGGGCCACTCCGATCCAATATGACCTCATCTCAACTTAATTACATTTGCAGAAGATCGTATTTACAAATAAAGCCGCACTCTTTAAATCTCAAGGTTACGACTTCCACCTATCTTTTAGAGAAACACCATTCAACCCAGAGTTGAATGTAGGACTACATGTAGGACATACGGCCCCGAATCAGTAGCAAGTCCATGCAGACAGGCACGGTAGCTCACTCCCGTTTTCCCTTCCCTGTGCTTCTCTCCCACCTGCCCACCCAATCCTCCTCAAGGACCTAATTGAGAAAATAACTCCTTTGGCATATTATAGTTTAATGAATGGAAAACTAAAAACTAATGTAACTAAGCACTAGGTACCTTAACTAGTAACTAAACAGTAACTGTGAGATATGGTCTCATCAATTGTGCAGAATTGGGAGGTTGAAAGCAAGGTCTACAAGGTGGCAGTGCTTCGTTAAGGATTCGTGGAGGCAGAAGGGCTTTTTAATGATTTGGGAAGAGAAAGAAAACAGAATATAACTTTCCAGGTAGAGAAACAGTAGGAACCAAAGACTGCGGACAATGTAATAATAAAAAAAATCTGTGTTAGTAGAAACAGCCCTAGCAAGTAGGTCTGGAATGAAAGGAGGATGGTGGGCAGAAATGGGAAACAACCCATCGTTTGTTCTTCTTGTTAGTTCAATGATTGTCGTTCGTTCTCTTCTCTAGTTTTCCTACTTGTTTATTATTCCCTAGCTGGCTTCTAAATTTGTTTCTGAGAGAAGATAATTGAGTTGGCAGCTCAGTGTGCCTGTAGAACCCTGGACTGCATTCTCCTGACACTAATCATCTTCCTATGCTGCAGGGCAAGCTACAGAATAGGTTAAGGGCCACATCTGTGTTGGTTAGTATAGTATTTCCAATACTCATCATGCAGAACAGGCTCAGTAAATACATCTTGAATGGACGATTGAACGACAAAGGACAACTATAACAATATATGTATGGGTGCATGCATGTGTGCATGCATGTACGTGTGTTTAAGTAGCTATTCCAGTCCATTAACTATAGCGTCCTGATTACTGGAAAACAATCATTCACCTGATACCTTGGGTTCCTACAGAGTGGGAATTGCTTATTAACTCGATTTTTTTCCTGCACAGTCCCCAATCTTGTTTATATTCATTCATTACACAGGGCCTTAGCTTACTTCCGTTTTGTATTCGTTTTACCACAGTGCTTTGCTTAACCAACATTAAATATACCAGACGAGGCTTATGCAGAATCTACTTGTGTTCAAATTCAAAGCAGATGATGAGGTTGAAAATGGTGGCCTTAATAAAGTAATTCTTAAATTGTGGTATAAAAAATGTCAGAACAGCCTAAAAACTATACGGAAAATGTGTGATTTTGTTTTTCATAGCTTTCCTTCCAATTCCCTTCAGTGTACACACAGCAAAGTATATGAAACAAGCAGTGTATACGGCTTGTGCTTTTGCACTGACTGGTATGTCCTCCTAATGCGTAGCATTAACACTGACAGGCTCTCTTTGCCACGGAACAGTAGGCTTGGGACAGCATCATGCTTTATTCTCTTCCTTGTGAAGGATTATGATTAAAATTTTATCTTGTGATTCAAAAGAAATATTAAGTCTCTTTCAAGGAAAAAAATTCTCCATAACTTTCTCAGATCTTATAATGTGTGGTACGTACATCTTAATGACTTCACTATGTACAGAGGCTTAAGAAAGCATAGAACCTAACCATCATTATCATCGTAGCAAATATTTGTTGAGCAATTCTCATATTCTAGGTAGAGTTTTTAGCACTCATTAAGGCAAAGCACCAAGTTCTCTAATTTAAACATCATAATGATGCTATGAGCTAAAAATCATGATTATTATCATTTCACACATGAAAAAAACTGAGATATCAGAGGAAAAATAACTTGCCCAAGGTCACACAGCTAGTAATTTGAAGAGTCAGATTGTAATTCAGTTCTGGCTCACTCTAGAATGTATGTGCAATTTACTCAGTTATTTTGCATTCATTTCTCAACAGAAAAAGATAAACCATAAAAAAAATCAGCTGATTCTAGAAAAAAAAACTCATCACAGAGCAATGTTCAAGGACTATTTCTGGGGTGAGTGCACACTCCACCCCATCGTTCATACTGTTATCATGGCCACCAATAGTCACTGAACCCAGAAATTATACCAGATTCAGAAGAAACTGAAGTAAAACTACCTATTGTCTTTCTAGACAGCCAACTTCATTGTTATCAAAAAAATACATATGTGTGTGTGTATGAGTGACACACACACTCTCTCTCTCTCTCACACACACACACATACACACTATCAGCAATACATCTATTTCTTTTCACCTGAATTTTGAAGTGATTGATACTGGCAAAAAAAAAGCAGCACAGTCTTTGCCCTTATGTGTTCATTCATTCATTTATTAACTTTTAAAATATATAGTCAGCATATTGAGTACATACCAGGAGTGAAGTTTTATAGGGAATGCATAGCAATTTGAAATGTGATCACTCCCATCTAAGAAGAAGCTAAAATAACTATAATCATGATATTTGCTATTTAACTGTCATCATAGTCTAGTAAAATGGGGATCAGTGTCAAATCCAAAAAAGCTGTGTAGCAGGAGCCATACTCCTACTGGCAACATTCCATGTCATCTCACCCAAAGTGGACAGGGCTTCAGAGAGCCTTTCTGTTTATTCAAAACTCACTCTTAAATCCTTTCTTCATAGCAAGGTGTTAAAGCTGAATTATCTTAAAGTACCTCCCTTCAGAAAACGTGGTGTCCAACTTGGATTTGAATACTTAAAATAGATAATGTGCCAGAATTTGGATTGAGAGAATGAATAAGGATTATTTTTGATGGAAAGGGCCAAAATCTTTTCTGATATTCCTAAAATTACACTGCATTTGCTGACCTGCTTGAAATATTAAAAAGATGTCACCAAAATGCCTTTCTTCATTTAAGGAAAAAATTCCACTGGTTGACAGCAGATAAAATCAGGTAGATGTGGATTGTGGATTAAACTACTGGTCTGCAAACTATGACCACTGAATCAAATCCAGCCTGCTATTTGATTTTATAAATAAAGTTTTATTGACAGCTACACCAATTCATTTATGTATTACTTATCACTGTTTTTGCACGACAGTGACAGAGCTGAGTCATGGCCATGTGATGTGGCAGGCAAAATCTAAAATATTTACTACCTGTTCTAAAAAAAAAAAAAAAAAAATACTTATGCTGTGCCTAAGGTAGAAATCCTAGGATTTATCCTTGGCTTTATTTTCCTTCACACTTGTATCAGCTTCCCCTCCAAAATGTACTCCNTTACTACCCTTTTAAAAAAAAAAAAAAAAAAAATTTGCCAAACTCTGGTCTAAACCATCAGTCAAATTCTTCCCAAAGAGCCATACACCACTATGCATGGACCCTTTTACAACTATCCCTCCAGGTAGGGACATGCTAACTCCAACAGAACCCAGGTATTAGGGAAGACAAGGTAATATTATTCTTGAAATTAGCTGTGATTTGGCCTTGATACTACCAACAGGCCCATGATTGAAATTAACTGATTTCATTTAGGTCTTTCTCAGGACAAAGTCCCTGAACAGCTGAGACTCAAAAACTCTTTCATATAAAAGAATACATTTGCAAGGCACCCAGGTGGCTCAGTCGGTTGAGTGTCAGACTTCAGCTCAGGTCATAATCTCACAGTTTGTGAGTTCAAGTCCCACATAAGGCTCTACTGTCAGTGCAGAGTCTGTTTTGGATCCTCTGATCCCCTCTTTCTCTGCCACTTCCCAACTCATTCTCTCTCTCTCTCTCTTTCTCTCAAGTAAATATTTAAAAATGTTTTTAAAAAAGAATATATGTGCATAATTTAAAGTGTATAGTTTCACAGAGTAATAACTTTTAAATCAGGCCTTCCCTCCTGTAAGATTTCTGGATTCTCCTTATCCTTGGAGTTCAGACTACATATTGCACCCCTAGATTCCACCAGGCTGGTTTTGAGATTTCATACAGCCCTTTCACTCAGAAAACTCATCTCAAGTTATTTTATACACTTGTGATTATTTGATTAATATTTGTCTCTAATAAACTGTAACTTATATGAGAATGACCACTACTATGTCTATTTCTTGCTCCCTGACATATTCCTAGAGTTTACAACAGTTTGCGGCGCAGAGTAGATCCTCAATAAACATCTGTTGACCATGATACTTATTATCTATCTAGTAAAAAGTATTCACTGCTGCTTTTCCCACACAATACTAGGCTGCATATTTCTTTGACCCCTCCTCAGAGCCCCGCAATCAAACTTCCATTTACCAGGAATTCAGCAACTGTTTCTTGCATGAATTGAAAGCCAACTAAATTTGATCTAACAACAGCTGACGAGAGCCACTGTCTCTGTTACTTTCTTTATGGATGGTGATGTCACTTAGCAGTTCAAAGAAGCTTGGTGACAGCTGTTATTTCACATGAGTGATAATATTTTCATCTATCCTTCTAAAACAAAGGGCCAATGGACTGTTAAAACAATATGAACAAAACTACCAGCAGACTGGCAAGTCTTTCCTCGTCACCCAGTAATCACTTCTGCTCTATTCCAACAGTCTGTTTGCTTTGGCTTTCTGCATGTGCTCTTTGCAGATATTGAGATCAGGCTAAGAACTGTAGTGGCAAGTAGCACACTTACAGCAATTTCCATGATAATAAAGGTTTACAATGAAGACCGCCACAAGGCAGATGAAGAGAACTGATGCTTATAGTAGCAGTGACAAAGGAAATATATAAATTATCTATTGTGATGTTGATCAAAGTACGTTCCATGGAATAGCAGTGTTTCAAGGTGCTCCTTGAAGGAAGAGTTCTATGTACAAATGAATTTGGGGAAAACTGCAAAGAATGAACCCATCTTGAAGATGGGTAAAGGATGTTACCACTTCAAAGCTCCAACAAAGAACAAGAAGAAAAACTTCCTTGCACTTATGAAAATATAATACAATCTGACTCAGAGTAGGTGAGATTGATTGGTAGCCTTCATTTGCATCTGGGTTACCCTACTGTTCCCGGACAAAGAAAGATTCTCAGCCCCTTGCCATGAGGCAATGACCTAGGACTAGTTTCATCCAATGAAATGTGCCTAGGTGTGACTTGCAGGGTGAGGCAGGGAAAAGTTCCTGGGCCAACTTCCCGCTTCAATTCCTAAGAGGAGATCATGAATACCATGCTACTATAATGTCAGAACCATGTGAGGGGAGTGCCATGGACCTCTTAGCCAAAATGTAAAATCTATCTTCCCCAGAAAGTCTTCCAGGTACACAGGACTTTTCAAAAGCAAGAAAGAAATATTTTCCAAGGTTACCCAGTGATATTTGGAGATTAACTTGTTACCACTGCATAATCTATGCTAGCATTTTTTCTTTTTTCTTTATATTTTTATTTATTTCTAGGAGAGAAAGAGACAGCGTGAGCAGGGGAGGGTCAGAGAGAGAGGGAGACACAGACTCTGAAATAGGCTCCAGGCTCTGAGCTGGCAGTCAGCACAGAGCCTAACGCGGGGCTCGAACCCATGAACCGCGAGATCATGACCTAAGCGAAAGTCGGATGCTTAACCGACTAAGCCACCCAGGCGCCCCTGTGCTAGCATTTTTTCTAAATTTTGTTGAGTACAGAATTCCTTATTCTCATAAAAACAATTAATATCATACAGAAAACTTCTTACAGGGAAACACTTTGGGGATCACTATGCCATCTAAAATAGTTTTCCCAGGAATCCTGGCTGCAGTATTTTGAAATTCTTTAAACAAATAAATATACCTCAATCTGCAAGAAAGACAGAGGGAGAATCCAGAGACCCACTTCAAAAGTGGAAGACAAGTACTAAAAATCAGAGTTCTCCTTGCTTCTTTCTCCTCTACTAACTCTCTCAATGTTATAGCCCAAATATCTCTTCCCTCAACAAATCACTTAGCAAACATTTACTGAATGTATCCTGAGGGCACTGAATAGCATGAGATGCAGTTTGTGATTTACACTCTACCTCCTTCTACCCTGATTATTCACCCTGGTGGGCTATCTTCTCTACAAGGCTTGCATTGCCTGTCTCTGTCTCTTGACATTTAGCTCAAACCACCCTTTATTGATAGCCATCCATTCATTTCTGCAGAGAAAAAGCTGGAAATGTCTAGGTTTCCTACACTTCACAATACTCAGTTTGCCATGCCTGGAACACATAACCCCTGGCGTTGGCCACAGTGGACGGATTCATGATCACTGGGGAAGCCAAAGGTATCAGTAGCAAACCACAGAGGACTTGTCCCAAGAAGCCTTCTATAGGAATGTTCTAAGCTGGATTGCAACCAGAAAGCTAGCTAGACCTCCTCTCTTGAGAGGCTTCAAAGTCAGAAATGATAGCCCAATAAGCGGTATCAATAGAAGCCCAATAAGTGGAGCACTCAGGTGGCTCAGTCGTTTAAGTGTCAGTCTTGATTTTGGCTCTGGTCATGATCTCACAGTCATGAGATCAAGCCCCATATCAGGCTCAATGCTGAACGTGGAGCCTGTTTGGAATTCTCTCTTTCCCTCTCTCTCCACCTCCTCCCCCACTCATGCACACACTCTCACTCTCTCTCTCTCTCTCTCTCTGTCTCATAATAAATAAATATTAAAAAAGAAGAAGAACCAATTGTGATCAGAGTGAAAACTGAGATAAAGACCAAAGATGTGAGAATGGCAAAGCTTGTTAAATGTCAGCCATGTTAAACAGTAAAAGATATACAGAGTCAACAATGCTACTGTGCATCCTGAATGATGGTCCAGGTTTCCATGGCCCCTTACTGGGCAACTCTCAGACAGCTGCCTGAATGTTCTCACACTTGCTCTATCTCAATCCCTGAAGGAGCTTATCCAATACTACCCAAACTCATATTCCACATTGTTTGAGAACCGTGACCAGGTGCTCATTCATTTGATTGTATCTTGCATAGTGATAACCACAGAGGCTAGGACCTAGTAAATGCACAACTTATTAATTTCTGTAATATTTAATGAGATACCTATTCATATCTCAGCTGCAGGCAGCATTTAACAAGGCAAAAAAGTTCTTGCCCTCTTGGAGTTCATATTCTAATTCTAATTGCAATACTTTAATTTTAATTTTATTTATTTTTTTAATTTTTTAATGTCTTTATTTTATTTTGAGAGACAGAGACAGAGAGAGTGAGCAGGGGAGGGGCAGAGAGAGAGGGAGACACAGAATCCGAAGCAGGCTCCAGGCTCTGAGCTGTCAGCACAGAGCCCAACGCAGGACTCGAACCCATAGACTGTGAGATCATGACCTGAGCCGAAGTCGGACGCTTAACTGACTGAGCCACCCAGGAACCCCACTTTAATTTTAATTGTAATGGTTTGTTGGATGACAAGAATAGTAAGTGTAAATATTGGCAACATAGGGACACTGTTTTAATATGGAAGGCAAGATCTAAAACAACTAAAGAAACTTTTGTGTCTTGTGGATTAAAAGTAGCGTACCAGATAAAGGGTTAGTATCCAATATCTATAAAGAACTTGTCAACCTCAACACACAAAAGCAAACAGTCCAGTAAGAAATAGGCAGAAGACATCAAAAGACGTTTTTCCAAAGAAGACATCCAGATGGCTGACAGACACATGAAAAGATGCTCAACATCACTCATCATCAGGGAAATACAAATCAAAACCGCAATGGGATACCACCTCACTCCTGTCAGAATGGCTAAAATTAATAACCCCAGAAACAATAGATGTTGATGAAGACGTGGAGAAGGGGACAGCCTTTTACACTGTTAATGGGAATGCAAAATGGTGCAGTCACTCTAGAAAACAGTATGGAGGTTCTTCAAAAAATTACAAATAGAACTACCCTATGACCAGCATTTTCACTCCAAGGTATTTACCCAAAGGATATAAAAATGTTGATTTGAAGGGGCACCCCAATGTTTATAACAGCCCTATCTACAATAGCCAAATTATGGAAAGAACCCAAATATCCATCAAATGATGAATGGATAAAGAAGACACATACACACACCATGGAATATTACTTGGTGATGAAGAAGATGAAATCTTGCCATTTACCACAACATGGAGGGAACTAGAGTGTATTATGCTAAGCGAAATAAATCAGAGAAAGACAAATATATGATTTCACTCATATGTGGAATTTAAGAGCAAAACAGATGAGTGTAGGGGAAGGGAAGGAAAAATAAGACAAAAACAGAGAGGAAGGCAAACCATAAGAGACTCTTAAATACAGAGAACAAACTGGGAGTTGCTAGAGGGGCGTTGGTTGGGGGGATAGGCTAAATGGTCAATGGGCATTAAGGAGGACACTTGTTGGGACGAGCACTGGGTATAATATGTAAGTGATGAATCACTGGGTTCTATTCCTGAAACCAATACTGCCCTGCATGTTAACTAACTTGAACTTAAATAAATTTAAGTCCTTATTTATTTATTATTTTTTTTCAAATTTTTTATTTCTAGGAGAGAGAGAGAGAGACAGCGTGAGCAGGGGAGGGTCAGAGAGAGAGGGAGTCACAGACTCAGAAACAGGCTCCAGGCTCTGAGCTGGCAGTCAGCACAGAGCCCGACGCGGGACTCGAACCCACGAACCGCGAGATCATGACCTAAGCGAAAGTCGGACGCTTAACCGACTAAGCCACCCAGGCGCCCCTTTTAAGTCCTTAGTTAGTAGGCACCCTTTCCTGAGTACCTCCTGCGTGCCAGGCACACTACCGCTCGCTTACAGATGCTATCTAATTCAGTCCTTCCAAGAACCCCATGATAGAGGTGTCATCACTCCTAATTCACCCATGAGGAAGTAGAGGCTCAGAGAGTCTATATTGCCCAAAGCCTCTCAGTGTGTGGGCACAGAGTCCTAATTCAAATTCCGTTTTTCGCTGGCTCTTTCTGAGTTTGGGCCCAGCCCACTGTTCCGCACTTAGGGAAAAAAGATGAGCTTTTTAGCCAAGGAACAAAGAAGTGACAGTTGAGGTGGCAGAGTACACTGCTGGACTATATTTCTGCCGTGTGATTCATAGTAATCTGACAGCAGAAGATCATTTTCCGGAGTGAGTTTCTCATATAGCAAGGCAAGAAAAGTTATTACTATCTGATTCTACTTCTTTCTTTTTATTTTGCCATGACCAGAAAAAGAAAAAAAAAAAAAAGGAGGAAAGAAAAAACCTGGCGATGTTATAGTATTATAGCATTATGTTCTAAATCAATTAGAACATTTGCTGAAAGGTAACTTTATTCCACTTACTTCTTCCAATAGGAATACCTATGTTCAGATGTTTCTGCAANTAAAAAAAAAAAAAAAAAAAAAAAAAAAAAAACTACATACTGTCCCTCAGACAAATTTCTATCCATCATCGGGAAAGTGTAACAAATCTATACAGACCCTTGTTCTTTAACTGAAATTATAAAATGTGTCATGTTAACATGCTCTGATAATACTGCAAAAAATTAGGCACTACAAATGCTGGAGTTAATATTTCGTCAAAGGAGAAACTATGTATTATCCTATTTTAGAGGTCACAGTTGGCCATGTGCAAAAATGCTATTGCATGATACTTAGATGTTTTAAGAATAACAATTAATAACCAAGGTGTATTATTCACGTTTCTACTGTCTTCAAGGTGAGCTTGTTTTAGGACTTCGAGTCTCTGAGGTATTTTAGACACTGCTAAAATTACTTACACAACAACAAAGATAAAACATCATGAACATTCACTCTGTGATAAAATTCAGGAATTATTTGGCAAAAATCAAAAGGAAAGAAATACGGATATAAGCTATACCATGGCTGACTCTTGAAAACATTACGCTGTGTGAAAGAAGCAAGACACAAAGGTCACAGATTGTATATTTCCATGTATATGAAATGTTCAACATAGGCAAATCCATAAAGAAAGTCTATCAGTGGTTTCAAGGGGGTGGGGGAGTGAGTACATGGGCACAGGGGATGTCCAGTGATGAGTACTGGGTTTCCTTTGGGGGTAGGAGAAATATTCTGGAATCGGCTGAGGTGATAGTTGCACAACTCTATAAACCTTTGAACTTTTGCTATTTTTTAAGTTGATTGATTTATTAGAGAAAGCAGGGGGGCAGAGAAAAGGAGAGAGACAGAGAATCCCAAGCAGGCTCCTCACTGTCAGCACAGAGCCCAACGCGTAGCTCGAACTCAGAAAACCAGAGCCAAAACCGAGAGTCAGACCCTTAAGGGACTGAGCCACACAGGGGCCCCTGAACTGTACACTGTAAATGAGTAAACTGTATGGTATGTGAATTGCATGTTAATGAAGCTACTATATGAAGACTCATCACCAGCAGTGCCCACAGGCAGCCTCTCCTTGAACCGCTCTTCTCATTCTTAGCACTGAGATCACAGGCTTCCTCTGGTCCTGAGACCAGCAGTGCCAGGACCCCACAGCAGGCCTTTGGCCTCTGTACCTGCTGTTCACACTGCTGCCAGGGTCCAGCCTCTGTCTTCCACCTCTACTGCTACATCTGGACCACCATACGGCAGCCAGACCTGGTTAACTCTCATTCTTATCAGACTGTCACTCTCACGTGACCAGAGGAAGCCTCCCCTGACCCTCCACAAAAATCTCTGAAGAGCCCTCATGATCCCCTTATACATCCACACATTAGTTCAAACTTTTAAGGTTTCCAGGGGGTTCGAATCTATTTGTTCCTCTAGCTGGCAGCACAACAGCGGACATACAGTACAACCCTGATAAAAATTTAGAAATGAGTGAATTGCTATGTCAAACTTTTTTTTTAATCATGAAAGGCTTCCTTTTCCCTGTCTGTTTTTCTAGCAACGAAATATAGTTAGAATTTCTCTTAAAAACTTGCAGATCAACTGTTTATACAGGGATGTATGAATGGAACCATGGGTATTAACCAAACACAAAACAGATTTTCTTTTTTTCTAGTGATTTCTTCCAGAAGATAAATGCCCTCAAGGAAAATACCCAATAGAATTGCTAGAACAATTTGTGGCTGAAGGAAGAAACCTTTTTTCTTTATATAGATGTTTGTTTTCTTTTCCGGACAAGTTTGCCTTTTGCTTTGTTCCAGGCATAACCACTGAGCAAATATCTCAGAGATCAGCTGTGTGTGGGAGTGCACAGAGGTTAGTTGTGAGCTTCTGGGCAGCCTCCTAAATGGAATGCAAATACAACCTTCTTTTGCAAGCTTGACTTCTTTAAGCTTCAGTTTCCTCATCTGTGGAATTAAAACAATACCCAACACCATAGGTTTGGTCGGAGGGCTAAATGACATACATCTATAAAGCACTCTGCATAGGGGCGGGCTCCATGGGTTAAGCATCCGACTTTGGCTCAGGTCATGATCTCATGGTTCCTGAGTTCGAGCTCCCCATCAGGCTCTGTGCTGACAGCTCAGAGCCTGGAGCCTGCTTCGAATTCTGTGTCTCCCTCTATCTCTGCCCCTTTCCTGTCGATCTGTCTCTCTCTCCAAAATAAATATTAAAAGTCATAAAAATAAACCATTCTGCATAAAGCCTGATCAATACATATAAGACGATGATGGTTCATTCTATAGTCAGGAAACCAATAGCCTCCAGAAGGAGAGATAGTATTGAAGAGGCCCCATTATAAACCATTATAATTCAAGATAGGAAACAATTTTAATTCAATAGGAATTAATCCTACTGATAACCCTTGTAAGAGTTCTCCAATATAAACATTTAAGAGTATTTATAATATGGGGCGCCTGGGTGACTCAGTCAGTTAAGCGTCTGACTTCAGCTCAGGTCATGATCTCAGGGTCCTATGCTGACAGCTCAGAGCCTGGAGGCTGCTTCAGATTCTGTCTCCCTCTCTCTCTGTCCCTCCCCAGCTCATTCTCTCTCTCTCTCTCTCTCTTTCTCTTTCCCTCTCTCTCTCTCTCAAAAATAATACATAAAAAAGAGTATTTATAATAGATGCTATTTTTTAGTAGATTAAGAAAAAACACAGCTAGAAACAACTGACATATCCATTACAACAGGATCAGTTAATTAAATCATGGAGCGCCCATGTGATGTGATAAAATGTGGCTGTTCAAAATATGAAGCAAACTCTTTAAAAACTAAGGAACAGAGCATCCTTCTTCTCAGCTCTCTCAATTTTCTCTAAGGCTTTAGTTTCATCTTTAATTAAGGAGAAAAAAGGAATAGCATTCCTCATTTATTCTTGAAAATCACTGAATAAAGACACACATATTAAAAATGAAAAAGTGGTACACGTGCTCAGTTGATATTTAAGCATCATTAAAGGGAAAGATAAAGAATAATGCAGTATGTACAACATAAATCCTCTCGAATATATAAAAAATGTAAAAATAAGCGCACATAGTAGGTCACATCTAGTCGGAAAAATCAGGGACTACTGTATAAGGGATTTGGGGAATCTGACATGGAAAACTAGAGAAGGGAATTAAGTGTAGGCTACAGAAAGTGTGGGCACGCAGGCTTGGAAGTGGACTTGGACGTGGGGAGAGGTAGGAGTTTGCAGCTACTAGAGGCAGAGTCACAGAAAGTACACAGGTAGCAGGATGTGAGAATCCAGACAAGACTCAGGCTGCTTGCAGAGGATTTTAAATGGCAGATGTAGGCATCTGGACATTGCCTAATAGGTGTCGGAAAATTAGAAAGATTTGTGAAGAAAGGAATGATATGATCAGAGTTGCACGTGAAAGCTGGTCATGTGGAGGGGTATGTGGTAAGGAGAGGAGGGAGCAAAGCATGACGGAAGGCATTTAGGCCACTACCACAAGTTACCCAGTTTTTCCCTCTGCATTTTCTAGCTGGCATATTGACACAGCTCCAATTTTACTGCCTGGTATAATGTTTTTGCCGCTTTCATAAGAAATGTCACGCGAATGGACCTGGCAATTCCTTTCCAAAATTCCTGACAGATGTTCCACACATCCCCAAATTACTGACCTCCATTCAATAATCAAATTCTGGGCAGATACCATATTTCAAAGAAATGTGATTTTGCCCATTTAATGAAAGGAAGTGAGATCATTAAAATAGTTCCCTAAGTAATGCATTTTAAATGAAAGGCTTTTTTTTTAAGTCTTTGGGGGAAAAAATATCAAAAGTCAAACGGAAACATCCAGGAAAACTCAAATTAATATGTTAATTCTGTCAACATTCAAGGTTCTGAGCCGAAGCCTAGAAGTAACAGAGCATATGGTGATTTCCTGCTCTGTCGCTAAAATTTTAACTATGCTTACTGAAATCACAAAATAAATGTCTCAAGTGAAGTTTTCATCTTTCCTCCAATGTGGAAATATCACAACTTATCTGTTTTGTTTTAGAGATTAGTTTATGATACTAGGAGCCATCAGTAATTTTCATTAAATATGTCAAATAAGGATGAGCTAGGGAAATAGGTGATGGATTAATAGGCAGGAATTTGGTCTTTCCAGCGAAAATTTAATGTCTCTCTGTGGACATTATGTATTTCCCTGTCTGACAGATTTTTTTTTCCATAAAAAAGACAATGAACCTTTGAATTATAGGTAAATGAAATTACATAGTTACATCTCGATGAAAGTCTTGGAAATATTATGTAGTCAAAGATTTAAGTTTTCTATTTACTCGTTACCACTACTAGGGAAATTGTCATCAGTGCTTTGGTGAGAAGAAAATAAATGTCTGTGTGTGAATGCTGAAGTACTATCCTAATGACAGCAACTCTGTTCTTTTTGCCAGTGAAGGGCATGATATGTGTTGTTCATGGGGGCAGCCTCGGGTGGTACAGACTTAGGAAGTACAGCTTGTCTCTTAATAAGGGGAAATTTCATGAGAACACTGAAAAATTAGCATCTCTCACCTCTGCGAACCTTCCTTTTGACAGAGGGAAACATAACCTAAACACATGTCTGTATCATTCATAAGCACTAATTGGTAAAAGTGTAATGCCAAGAGATACAGTATAATCAGGGATGCCCCCTTCCACATGGTAAAATAAACTAGAGTTGATCAGAATTATCCCCATACAAGCCAAAGCTTTGTATTGGCCATCTACTGCTATAGAAGAAGCCAGTCTAAAACACAGTGGCATAAGGCAACCAGGTTACTCTACTTATGGTTCTGCATTCAGACAGAGCATAATAAGAATCTATTTTCTCTGCTATAAACTGGAACTTCAGCTGGAAGGACTCTAATTTGGGGGTTGAATTGTTGGCTGGGGCTGGAATAGTCTGTGGGACTCACGCTTTTTTAATTTCCGTATTTGTGAGGCTTTGACATCCAAGGCCTTCCTGATACTGGGGGCCTGACCCTCTTAGCTCATTAGTAAAGACAGCAGACACTTGTCCCACCCAAGAGTGCCCCTTTCGTATGCACACTAACCAATCCAGAGGCCTTACCCAGCCATCTGGTTTATCAGACTCTTATACTTCTGGCCACTAGCCTGCCCTAATCACCTCATGCGCGGGTACCAGACAACCAGAGACAATACTTATATCCCTGAGCCCACTGAAATTATTCAAACTAGCCAATTCTAAGCCCACCTTGCCTGTTCCCTCTGCAGAAGCCACAATAAAGGTTCTTGCTCACATTTTCCCCTTACTCCCTCTGCGTCCTGAGCAATGCCGGAGCTCTCCATGTGGCCCTCCAGCATGGGGTGGCCATGCCTCCTGTTTCTAGGGATTTGTGAGTGCAAGCTTCTTCCTCTGACAGTCTTTTCCACGTCTGTGTGTCATACCATATTCGACTAAGACAAATCTTGCATACAGTTTAAAGCAATCTGAATGTAGCTTCTTTTTCATGTCTAGTGGTTGACGTTGGCTGTAGGTCAGAATACCCTGCCCATGGACCGTCGGTGGCTGCAATGCATGTGCCAGTTTGGAACGTCTGGCAGCATGGTGGCTGAGTCCCTAAAGCAAGCTTTCTCATAGAAGAAGACAGAAGTACATGACATTTTCTAATCTAGCCACGGAAGTAACACAGCATCATTTCTGCCATGATGCTGCTTCTGGTTGAATCAGACACAAGGTTCACTCAGGTTCAAGTAGAGGGAACATAAGCTCCACCACTAAATGGGAAAAGTATCAGGTCACATTGCAAAAAGGAAAATGTGGAATAAGAGATAGGATAGTGAACATATTTGGAAAATACTCTCTGCCCCCAGGTATTCCCTCCACGCATCTTTCCTGAGAAGTCATGGAGACCATACCAGTGGGCGGAGACCAGAAAGGACCACCAGACACTAGAGGCATGTTAGATCTAACATAGTTTGGTTAAGAATCCTGGAGTCCAGAAGAACTTGGATTTAGATTCTGGCTCTTCTGATTGTGTGCCACTGGGGAACACATTAGCCCCTCTGAGCCTTAGTGTTCTTATCTAGAAAATGGGGCTCATAGCAGCATCTTTCTCATTGGCATGAGGTGAAGATGAAATATGACCTCCCACGTAGAGCACAAAGTCACACCTAACACAGGCGAGTGAACCCTGTTCTTACTGGGCTGGTTGATACTGCATCTGTGTTTTCCCTCTAATAGGAATTGAGCCTTGAGGACAATGAGACACCACTCTCACCACAAATGGCAAGAAGCAAAGGCATATTTGGTGAAGATGTGATAAGTTATAGGTTTTGAGTGGAAAAAGTTCTGGTCACAATGCTTGGAATCAAGGTCTAGCCCGACTGTTAACTAGCTTTGAGGTCTCAGATGGCCAACCACCTGGTTTCTTTATTTGTAAGACACAATTAATAATTGCTTCCCAGTCCTTCTATCCTCAAATGAACTTTGATTATGGACATAATTTGTATAACTGTTTTATAATTATGTGAATGCACCTGTCATGGGAATCTTGGTTGACCCCAGGGTCAAAGGCTAACGCGGCACAGGTGAGACCCCAGAACTTATTTTGACACTGACTATGTACCAGCCACTGTGCTGAGTGCTTTCCTGGATTCAGATTGACTGTGGGTGCCATGTCCGTTCACAGTTGTATGTCAGATGGGATGCTGGGGGCATGGAGAGTAACTTATCAAAGGCCACAGAGCCCTTAAGGGATAGAGCCTGAATTTGAATTCAAGCCCTCTGATTCAATAGCCCACATTTCATCCTCTGCACCAGAGCCTCGGGTCCTGAAAAGCCACACTGACCCTGGTCCTCAGCCAAGCTTCTTATAGATAGTACTTGTGTTGGCAAGAGTTAGGCTCTGTGGACATTGTCCATCTCTATTACCTAAAAGCAATCTGGCAGCACACGGAGAGTGAGAATGCCTCCTTCATAAAGAAAGAACTTGAGAATGTCCTCTTTGCACCACAGAAGGAGATCAGGAGCACTTTCCCTTAAGGCAGCCTGACAAGGATGTGGGGTCTGCTGATTTCTTAACTAGCTTTATTCGCATGACAGCAAGCCATGATCTGTCCCTCTATGTTGGCATTCAGTGATAAAATGGGTTCAAAGCCAGCAGTGTGTCCTGTCTTCTGTGTTTATTTAATGGACTGGTTTTTTTTTTTTTTTAATTTATGGGACAGTGGAAAAGCAAAGTCTGCCAAACGTAAATCGTGTGTGTGTGTGTGTGTGTGCACGCGTGCGTGCGTGCATGCAGATTTGCCCTAGTGTTATGTTTCCATTTTTTTAATAGCAAGTGAAGTTATTTTATCCATGATTTTGGAAGGAGTTAAAATTTGTAACTTGTCAATCTTTCTGGTTGAGAGATATGTTAGGAGAATGATTATATGGAAAAATAATCCTAATAAAAACATAATAATTGTTGCACCATTATTGAATGTTGACTATGTGCTAGGTACTATGCTAAGCGCAATGCAAGTAATAACTAATTTAATTCCTACAACAACCCAAGGATATGGATACTGTTATTAATTCCACTTTGCAGCAAGAAAGCTGAAGTCAGGGGCACATGGGTGGGTGGCTAAGTCAGTTAAAAGTTCAACTCTTGATTTTGGCTCAGGTCATGATCTCATGGTTTGTGGGTTTGAGCCCTGTGTTGGGTTCCACACTGACAACATAGAGTCAGTGCTTGGGATTGTCTCTCGATGTCTCTCTCTCTCTCTCTCTCTGCCCCTTACCCTGAAGGCTCGCCCTCTCTCGCTCTCTCTCTCTCTCTCAAAATAAATAAACTTTTTTAAAAAGTCACACAGCTACTAAGGGGTGGAGCCTAGAGTCTGGGTTTTTTTTTCCCTGCACTGTTCTGTGCTCTCAGTTAGTGAAAGGGCTAGGATATTTTATCTAGTCTATGCTGAGAGTGAGGGATATTCTGCATTTGGCTGTTAAGTTTGGAACACCTGCATGAGTGACTTTGGCATCCCTCAGATTTTTATCATCGGCCCGTTTGCCTCCTGATATAGGAGTTAGAGCAATGTTCCCATAAGTGAATCTTTTCATTGTGGAGCACACCATTTAATGTGGATCATACTTCAACAACAACAAAAAGTAGACTGTATGGGAATTTGTTCCTGTCTTCATTTCAAGTGGGTCCCCTCAGCTCTCACCAGAGAATTTACTCTTTCTGCCAGAAAGGCCATTATGTATACTTCATAAAGAAGTCTTAACATTACTGGAACTTGTTTTCAACCTACGTACAGATACACTGTGTTCCAAAATATATGACATTTGTTTGAATCTTAGAAGACACTTTGCCATGGGGAGAATATTACAATTCCTAATTACGGATACCTAGAATGCATCTACCTTCCCTAGTAACATCTGGAGCCACTATGGAGTAACATCTTCAAACTACCAATTTGTTGTTGAATTTTTTGTTTTAATGTTTCTGTATTTTTGAGACAGAGAGAAGTGTGAGCAGGGGAGAGGCAGAAAGAGAGGGAGACAGAATCCTAAGCAGGCTCTGAGCTGTCAGTGCAGAGGTGAACTCATGAGTTGTGAGTTGACCTAAGCCAAAACCAAAAGTCGGACACTTAGCTGACTGAGCCACCCAGGCTTCTGTTGCTGATTCTACAGTTGCGTCACAGACAGCTCCCCCATTGGGTCAATCTTTTCACGGTGTCTTACACTGAATTTGAATGTTCCTACTGCCCATGCACAGTATAGATTACTTAAAAATGTAAAATCTGAGAATATATGGTTCAGAAGGAAACTTATAAACACTGAGTGTTCATGTGTCAGAGGCTGTCTTTAGGTAGGACTAGATTTTCTTATGTATTATGATGACAGTCATTGCCTCAGGCATTGAAGATGCTGGATATTTTCATAAATATGAAGATCCGTGTAGCATAATAATTTTATAAAGTGATGAAGCTACTGAAGTTTAACATAATAACCAAACTTTATAAAACTTTCTCCATTTTAGCAAATCAACAGGGGTAGGCCAAATGTAGAACTCCAATGTCAGCTAATTGGCTATGTCATCTGGTCTGACAAATCTGGTCATGTTATCTACACACAAGTCTCACTTTAAACATAATTTTAAAAATACCTTTCATTGTCAGCAAGGAAGTAACTTAGGAAAAGGCAATTTTTTGTTGAATTTAAAGCTTATTTAAAATTCCGTGTGGGTGTTCCCTGAGAAATTTGCTGACTAGTGCAATTTCCCTCTGCTTGCTGGATTCTTCTATTGGCTTACACTGTAATCAGAAAAATGTGAAGAATTTTCATTGATGGCATTGCCGCAAAACATGATCCTCTTATTTCACCATCTGTTGGTGGCACATCTTACTCTGTGGTGTTAATCCATCTTATATGCCTTAAATTGCAGGTCTGGCCTTTTGGTTAACTGCACCTTGCAGGGTTTCATGCCGGAAAACACCTGTGGTGGACAAGCCAGTGTATAGAAAATGCCTTTCTACCCTATCAGGCTTGTTAAGTCCTGGAATTTTGCAGAAAGCTTAGTAAAAACACCAGCTCACACTATTCATGACTTCCTTGCTGGGATTCCCTAATGACAGGACATAGAACGGAAGATGACTGTAAAATGGACAAAGTACAGACATTCTTTGTTAGTTTCTCTTTGATGATCTCATTGGAAGTAAATGTCTGAGCAGTGACCCTGTCTTATTTGCAGCTGGGGGATTATGCTTCTGAAATGAAGTAAGTGAACAATGTGAAATAACTCCTGAGCATAGAAATGTGGCATCTCCGCTTTTAGGATCCCTTCACCTGCATCTAACACCCTCGCCTCATGCCCAAAATGAGCAAATGAACTGAGATTTCTTCTGGATAAGAGAACCCTTAGTGTCTTGGACTAGTTTGCCAACCTTCTGAGGCCCCGCCCATTTAGTCCCCTTGGAGAAGTCACCACAGGGTTTTCAATGAATTTTATATACAAAAACTCTGTAAACAGTTGCCCTGGAAAGACAAGATGAACAGCTGTGCCTTGGCCATTTCCTGTGGAAATCATCTGTTTGTGTGTTTGTCTTCCCTCCCCCCGCCCTGCCAAACTGTAAATTCTTCAAGGATGAGTTTGGTGCTTTCCATATCTGGCCTAGCTCCTGGTCTCCTGCCTAGCATACAGCAGGGGGTCAATAAATGATTGTTAAGGTACACTTAATATAATTTAGAAAATTGGATTTTTTAAACTGGTTCCTTCAGTGATTTTCTTTTGTTTATTCAACAGACATTTATCAAGAATATCACTAATGTATCAAGAATATCACTAATCATCAGAGAAATGCAAATAAAAATGACAATGAGCTATCATTTCACATTTGACTTTTTTAATGTATTTTTGAGAGAGAGAGAGAAAGAGAGAGAGAAAGAGAGAGAGAGAGAGAGAGAGAGAGAGAGAGAGAGAGACAGTATGAGCAGGGGAGGGTCAGAGAGAGAGGGAGATACAGAATCTGAAACAGTCTCCAGGCACTGAGCTAGCTGTCAGTACAGAGAGCGACACGGGGCTCAAACCCACAAACCATGAGATCATGATCTAAGCCAAAGTCGGACACTTAACCGACTAAGCCACCCAGGCACCCTTGTTAGGATGACTATTATTAACAACAACAACAACAACAAAAATAAGAAATAATAAGTGGTGGCAAGGATGTGGAGAAAAGGGAATGTAAATTGATACAGCCATTGTGGAAAACAGTATGGCGGGTCCTCAAAAATTAAACAGAGCTACTATATGATTCATCAATGCCACTTCTGGATATATATCCAAAGGAATTGAAGTCCAGATATCAAAGAGATACCTTCAATATTATCTATAATAACCAAGATATGAAAACAACCTGTGTCCATCACTGGATGAATAAAGATAATGTGATATATACATGGAAAGGACTATTATTTAGCTGTAAAAGAGAATGAAATCCTGCTATTTGCAGCAATATGCAAAGATGAAGGGAGCATTATTTTAAGTGAAATAAGCCAGGCACAGAAAAACAAATACCGTATGAGCTTACTACTATGTGGAATCTAAAATAATCGAACTCAAGGCACCTGGTGGTTCAGTTGGTTAAGCGTCTTAACTGCAGCTCATGTCATGATCTCATGGTTCATGAGTTTGGTTTGTGAGCCCACCTTGGGCTCTGTGCTGACAGCTCAAGGTCTGGAGCCTGCATGTCCCCTTCCTTCTCTGCCTCTCCCCTGCTCGTTCTCTCTCTCTCTCTCTCTCTCTCTCAAAAATATATAAACTGTTAAACATTTTTTTAAATAAACTCATAGAAACAGAATAGAATGTGGTTTCCAGGACTTGGGAAGGGATAATATGGGAAAGTAACAGTCAAAGGGTACAGATACTCAGTTATACAAGATAATTAAGTTCTGGAGATCCACTGGACAACATAGTACCTAAGGAACAATACTGTATTGTATACTTAAAATATGCTAAGACAGCAGATCTTATGTTCAATATTCCTACCACATACACACAAATAATAATATAAGGGGTTAGAAGGAAATTTTAGGGGGTGATGGACAGGTTTATGGCCTTAATGGTAGTGATGGTTTCATGTATGTAGGATGTATATACTTATTCATAAGCTCATGAGTTGTATATATACAGGTTTTTATTTGTCAGTTATATCTTGAAAGTGATAAGAAGAAGAAGAAGAAGAAGAAGAAGAAGAAGAAGAAGAAGAAGAAGGAGGAGGAGGAGGGGAGGAGGAGGAGGAGGAGGAATGACGATGGATTAGGAGGGGGGAAAAAATAACATATTCTGTGCCAGACTCTTGGGTAGACACTAAGGATACAGTGATAAACAAGACAAAATTCCTGTCCCAATAATGGAATTCCACACAGGTCCTTTGAAGAGCTGATTAATTCATAAGAACTTGACTTTAAATCCTTGATGATACAAAAGTAGTTTTACTCTTCCTTAGAAATAAAATGGCACAGGTGGAATGCAGAAATGTTTTAATTTCTTCTAGATATTCACTCTTCCTCAAGATAGATGGGAAAACTTTATACTATTGCATAAAATAAAAAGTAAAATATAATAAAATAACATAAAATTTTAGTTTTAGTTGCATCACAAGCAACCAAAAAACACACATTGACTTTTCCTACCCTATAACTAGGTCCTCTCCTGACCTTTGGGTACTTGAAGCAAGCGTACAAATGCAATGTTTAAAGATTTCAAGTTATAAGTCAAGTGAACAAACTGTTAGAGTTGGTATCATCTTTCTATCTTGACAAACACACCTTATCTTTCTATCTTGACAAATACAATGACTTGAAGGGCCAGGTCTAAGTTTAAGGTTCTTGGACTCCTTGGAGTTTGGAGCCTGGACCATGGGATGTTCATGTTGCTTCAACCCAGGGCCACAGGTCACTCTTTCCAGCCTAGCCATATCCCACACTTTGAGGGACCTTGTATGCCCATGTGTGAACCCCCCAGTCAATATTTCTAGTTTCTGCTAGCCCTGTGCACCCCCTTTCCCTCTACACAGCTGCTATTTGGTGCCTTGTTTTAAGAATCCACGGGCCAGCAATTACAAGGTCAAGTTGGTGCACCACAGGAGATTATGAATGAGTCTTGCAAGATTCATTATACTTTCAGAGCACAGACAGGGAGTTATCGCATGGTAGGCAGGCCCACAGGGGAAAACACCAAGGTGGTCAGGAAGCAGAATATGGAATGAGAGGGAAGCGTAAACTAACCATGGCCTTTATTGGAGTTTTCTCAATAAAGGCAAGGGAGGACCCAGGACCAGGCTAACAGTTTGGGACTGGCTATTCTGAATAATTTCTGAGACCTCTAAGCTATAGACATGGTCTCTAGTCACTTGACACCTGGCCCTGGGATGACTTAGGGCACAGTGTGTAAGAGTTAGATAAGGAGGCGTTTGGAGTATGAACTCAAGATTGGTTTGTTTGCATGTCAAAGGTGTGCCAAGGATTGAGTCCTTTGTTTTCTTTGGGAACCGGCTTGCCTCAGTAGAGACCATCTCCCTCCAGCCAGAAAGTTTTACTTTTTAAGATGTCAAAATACCATTATACATAGAATACTTACAAATTAAAAAAAGATAAAAATTATTTACAATACACGACTTCTTGGGACTACAGTGCACACAGGTGGCACAATCTGCCTTCGAGAAGATGGTCCTGGGCAAGAGACCAGCAACACAGGCCTGGGAAATAGACTTGGGCATATTTGGGCAGGCAGTTCCGGGACCTCCAAAGGCAGAGCAGAGTCTGGAAGGTCTTGGGCCCCAGGTTGGCTCGTTCCCTTGTCCCTGTGCAAAGGGATGTCACTGGAGGAGGGCTAAGCAGAGACCCTCTACACCACGAGGCACCTCTTTCTCTGTTCTAAGGGAAGTCTGCCCATCACAAGGTTTTTATACACAAAACATTAGCATAAAAATGGTATTTTCAACAAAGCCATATATGAAACAGATAAGAAAAAGTACCCATATTGACGTCAGTACCTGAAGCTTTAAATGAGCCCTGATTGGTTTTCTTCCCTGGGTTCACACTCTGCCTTCCCCCTTCCCTTTATATATATCTCTCTCCACTCTCCTTACCCCCACCCCATCCCCATAATCAATGCCAGATATACCTTTGAGGAACATTAGAGCTCTGACTTTGGACTAGACCAGTGGTTCTGAAACTTGATCGAGAATCAGATTCTACTGGAGGGCTTATTGAGACACAGATGGCTGCCCTCCCCCATGTTTAGAGTTTCCATTTCAGAAAATCTGGGACGGGGAACCTGAGGATTTGCATCTCTAATAAATTCCCAGGTACTGATGCAGCTACTGATCCAGAGACCAGTCTTTGAGGACCACTGTCAGAGATGGTCACTCAGAATCCAGCCAGTGCTACTTCCCATGCAAACATTTGGAGCTGGTTTTCTTTCACTGAGACCTCCAAATGATGCCTGTGATTTAGAGGCCATGTAGAATAATAAAATAGGAGAGAGCTATGTTGGGGAAACTGCAGGTCTACTACTTGCTTGGAATTTGACATAATTTTCTTCTCATCATCTTGTTTCTGGATGCTGGTGACACAGAGTGGGAGCTGATGTATACAAATGGTTATGCGTGGCATCTGGAGGCCAGTACATTCTGCACTTAGAATAAAACATCTGAAACAGCTGTTTAAATAAATTACTTGAAGATCGGAAAACAATATCTTCAAAATGAAACGCATTGAAGGGAGAAAGGTTTTTGTCACTACTTTTTAAGTCAAGAAATAGAGACTAATTTGTTTTATGGGGGACCCGGCTGAATTTCAAAATCTTGTCAATGATTCATTAAAATTGTATTTTTAGTTAGAAAGATGTGTTTTATGTTCCATCAACTCATTGAAAAATGTTATAATTACATTTTACTTTCATATTGTTGAGAGCAACTTGGGGTCTGAATAGTATATCTTTACCTCACATTCTCAATTTTGAACTCCTAATGTTTTCCATTTAAACAATATTCTTGGTAATTAACAATCCAATTTCCAAATACTTATGCTCTGTAAGAGGTATTATTGAACATTTAATTTACTTCAGCTGAGTATTATTTTCCCGTGATATAAACATATTGTTTTGGCCAGCAATTACATTTTTAAGTGCAATGTACTGAGTCGAGGAATAGATGATTATTAGTAAAGAAATAGCAGAAGCAACTGATTTCTCTGAATAAAAATAGAAACAAATACATGCACGTGCATGCTGATGGAGACTCACACAGAGCTCCATCCTCACGGCTGACCCCGAGGATCCACTGAGGAGGAAGGTACTGGCCAGAAACACCCCCAGGCAGCCTGGCAGGCTCTTTATAGCTCTGTACTTGTGAAGATCCCAAGTCAAGTCGAATTTATGACTGGTTTCCTGGACATTGAGACCCCATACTGAAAGAGACAGAGAAAGATTCTCTTTGCTGTATGGGATCTAAACTGACCATGAAGTGAAAAGAGTAAGATGGTATTGTGGGCAAAATTATGCCCCTCTGACCCCACTCCGCATTCCTGTGTTGAAATCCTCACCCCAGTACTAAAGAATATGATTGCATTTGGAGACTGGGTCTTCAAAGGGCTAATTTAGTTAAAATGAGGAGACTTAGATTGGATCCTAATCCAGTGCAAGTGGTGCCTTATTAGAAGAAGACATCAGGGCACAGACACACATAGAGGAAGACCGTGTGAGGGCACATGGAGAAGGTGGCATCTATAAGCCAAGGAGAGGGGCCTCAGGAGAGGCCAACCCTGCAAACACCTTGATCTTGGACTTCTAGCCTCTGGAACTGTGAGAAAGTAATTTTCTGTTCTTCAGGCCACCTGTGGCATTTGCTTCTTTGCTGCCCTAGGAAACTAATACAGACCAGTCTCCTAGAGGTTGTGTTTTGGGGATGAAGTGTCCTGAACTTCTTCCGTGCTCACTGAGGAGATGCACCGCTCCCATTCAGGCCCCTCTTCTAGTACTTATCTGGTCTCCACCATGCCATCCCTGTTATGCTAGCCTGCCCTAAATATGCCCAGCTTCCCATGAACTCCTGTCTGCCCGCCCTATGGTGCACCCGCTGGGCCCATGCTGGTGCACAAGTTACTGGAATAAGAATGATACTTGAAGCAGATTCCTAGGCTTGAACCCGAAGGTTCTGATTTAGTAGGTCTGCAGTGAGGTTCTGCATTTTTAACAACCCCCTTGGCCGATTCTGCAGGAGATGAAGGGATCTGCTTTTGATTAAAAACTGCCTTAGACCTACCCTATAAACCAGAGGAAAAGCTGAGTCCTAGAGATTTTCCAGGGAAACAAAAACAAAATCAAACGGGACACTCCAGTACATTTTCATTAGATTTTAATTATGCTTATTTCACTTCATTACCTCCCTGCTTACAATCATTCCACTGCACTGAGTATAAACTCCCACCATCTTTGCCATGACAAAGAAAGGTCAGCAGAAGAGTCTGCACCCAAACACTGAAATCACGGGGTGATATCATCCCTGTGGAATCACTGAAGCTACCCTCTCCTGACTTGCAATACTTTGCCATACAGGTTCCTTCTGCCTAGAATGCTTTTCCTTCCTGCCAAACCCCAGTTACCCCATAATTTAGCTTAAATGCCATTTCCTCTCCTGTAATCAGTTTTCTTATTCCTCCCTTTCACAACAGTCTGTTATTATTTTCCTCCTAGTAGTTATCATAATATACACTTCTGTATTTATTTGCACAATTGATTATTTACTTCCCATCTCCCCTAATAGCCTATAAGCCCCACAGGGCTCTCTTTTGTCTGGGTTCATCGCTGTCATCCAGCAGCTAGTAGCAAGCCCGCCACAAGATAAAAGCTACCTGAGTGTCTGCTGAATGGAGAAAGGAAGATGTGTTGAAAACCCCAGCAAGTGTGAACAAGGGTTTTGGAGGTCATCACATAGCTTGGAAGGAAATGTGATGCCCACCTCTCCCTCCCTTCCATCTTAAAAGATCCGTGTCATCAGTTCTGATGATGTATATTTTCAAATTCCCTTTGCCTCCTCCCCTGAGCTGTCTGACCTGGGCAGAGGCTGGCTGAAGGGCTTATGGGAAGTCAGTTACTCTGTAGAAATCTGGACTAAAAGTAGCCTTGTCCAGTGTTTGATACATCTGGGCACATTGCCAAGATTTTTGACAAGATAAATGACTTAATGATTTCCACCCATTCTCATTCCAAGTCAGTGTGATTGATACACAGGTGGTCAAAGCAGCTTCTGAATTGAGATCAATACTATTTAATATCTAAATTTCATTTTGGAATGTGACTAAGGATAAGCTAGTGGATTTTTGTTAGAGGTAGAATTATTTTTAAAATAATGATCCTCAGGGCCCCATAGATTTTCCAATTACTATTATAAGGGGAAAAAACCTGCTGCAGATGACGGGCAAGCTCTTGCCTTGATTTGCATAGTAAAAAATGTTTTGATATTTTTCAAGTGGAAGATCAAAGTGTTAGGATTCCATTAGTCACTATATTAGGAACAAAGACAGAAACATAGATTTTGTTTTAATTTGAAAGCAAGTGGCCTTATCTTCTATTTCATGTTATTAGGGTCTCAGGGAAGTCCATTTATGTTTTGCATGCATAAATAGATTAAGAAAGAGGAAGATTAGGAGATTCTCTTGAATTAGTATCTTCAAAGAATAATGGAAAGCATCTTAATTAGTTATGCCAGGACTTATTTCAGGGTGAGATGTTATTTGATATTCATAGCTAGAGGCAAAGCATATTTTAAAAATACACAAATATGTGTAGTTCTTAAACGTAATATTTGTGTTTTGGGGGTAACTCTGATTCAAAATTTATCCAACACTTGTAAGTTGCTCCTTTCTATAACGGCACTCCTGCTATCCTGTTAATACTTTTACTACTACTACTACTACTACTACTACTACTACTACTACTAATATCACCACCACCAAAACTGCTTCTACCACTAGTAATCCTGGTGCTCTTACTGCTATTAATGATCATGATAATGATGAGCCCTCCAATTAACTCAACAACTACTGTGTTCCTAGTCTTTTATGAGGTACTTGTATAATCACAACCATAAGATCAGTACTATCACTGTCCCTACTGCACATTAAGAGAGGGGCAGAAAGAAGTAGTAATCTGCCCAACGTCACCCGGCCAGTGAGTGATGGACCCTCACTTCATGCCCAGATCAGCTTCAGTAAAAAGGTCAAGCTCCTTCAAGTCCTCCATGACGTCTTTAATAGGAAAAGCAGATAACAATATTTATGGAAAGCAAAGTTTGGTGTCTGATCTTCTTTTGTACTTTTTTTGTCATGCTACCTTTTCAGAGAATTTTCAACCATTTTTATGTAATACAAATGCTCTGTAAGCTGGGTGAGTGAACCCTCCCCTTATACCAAAATACATACATTATTGGCTGCAGCCAAATTGAATCAATCCATCCCTGTTTCCCAGACTGTGCCCATCCCTACTTCCCCTTTCAGGAGCACTTGTGACAGTCACCTACACAGAGATAAAAGAAAGGCCACTGTTTGCAGCTAAGGGAGAACTGGGGTGTTAAGGGAAGGAAGCACAGCCCAATTAGCTGGCATTCCATTCAGGGGTGAGCCCTAACTGACAGGTGGGAGCCACAGCTCTGAAGTCAGTTTCATGGAGATTAGAGCCACTTTAGGCATAAACCTCAAAGACCTCAAGATAAATCTGCAGAGTGGGGAATTCACAGGTGAATAATGGGAAATTGACTCCAGAGTTACAGCATTTCAGGAAGTAACTGACACAGAAGACATCTGAAACACTTGAGAAGGATCCTGATACTCACTTGGCACTGGCTGTGTTCAGTCACTTGCCCTTCATTCTTCTTCTAATGGCCTTCTGATTGATCTTGCTTTCTAGCTTGCATTAGGGCAGTTTCAGCCTAGTCTGTATTGCACAGAAGGTATTCTAACAGAATTAAGAAAGATCTCAAGGAAGGAAATCCAACCACACTAAAATAAAAGTTAGGCTGCTTTCAAGAATAGTCTTCCATTTTTTTCTGGTTGCTATTTTTGTTGTGGTTGTTGCTTTATTGTTTGTTTGTTTGTTTGTTTTAATGCCCAGGGGCAGCTTCTCTGGTTCACAAAGTCTCTTGGACTCAGAGCCCAGGATTCATTATTGGATGTCCCTCCCCCCATATTTATTTTGAGCATGATAGTGCAAGCAGGGGAGGGGCAGAGAGAAAGGAGAGAGGAGAGACTCCAGGCAGGCTCTGTGCTGGAGCCTGACGTGGGGCTAAAAACCACGAACCATGAGATCATGAGCTGAGCTGAAGTCAAGAGTTGGACACTTAACTGACTAAGCCACCTAGGCACTCTATTTTTTTTTTTCTGTGCTATTAAGTGATATGATAGCACCATATTGTTTAAAGTCATGGGCTCTAGTGTCAAATGGGTCTGGTTTTGAATTCCATCTTCTCCATTTATTGATGGCAAGTTACAGAACCTCTCATGGCTGCACTTTCCTGCTCTGTAAACCAGGGGAGGAATGATAAGTCCTTTGGGTAGCTGTCTTGAAGATCAATTCGAGGGAGTACAGATTTATCCCTTAGCACATCTCTAGCATAGAGCATACATTCAATCAATGTGAGCTGCTATGTTGTTGTTGTTGTTGTTGTTGTTGTTGTAATGAAGGATCCCTATTGATTGTGTGTAGGACCCAAGTTCATCCAGTGACTGCTAATATTTCACCCCATTTTCTAAAGAAGGTCACCAGCAGCATTTCTATGCATTATGCCATTTTCTATCTTGGCACTGATTTTGAATTCAGAACCAAAGTCAAAGTGACAAATCCCTTTAATTTTTTTCTTTGGAGGTCAAAAGCCTTTCTTTCATTCACTGACTTGTACCAGCAGGGCTGATAGTTACTGCATTCTCACAGGCACTTACAAGCTTGTTACAAATGAGTTGTCTGGTGGATTTAAACCTCTCTTCCTTTCAGGAAATGAAACTGCACCACTTTACTGAGCCAGGCCATGTATCTAATCATTTACCATAGCTGAGAGCCAGAAAAAATTTGGTTCTGTTCACTTCACGCTAGAAAGGAGAAATCATTCTCCCTAACTTCCACCATCCCGAGAAAAAACATAAACACGTATTCCTAGGTTTTCACCCTTCAATTTGGGTTGCATCCACCTGGTAGGGGGGAGGGGGATGATAAATGAATGGATTCTATTTTAAGTTTTAAAATGCAAATCTGTATTGGAATGTCATTTAACATTCTTCCACTGAGATATTCTCCAACTTGCACTGTCCAACCACCAGAACAATGTGGATTGGGAGGCGGGGGGAGTTCTGACTTCCTCCCTGCAAAGAGTCAAGAGCTCCAAAACCCCTCTTGGATTCTTGGTTGTCCTAGAGGAAGCCAGGAAGGCTGTCCTTTTTTCCTTCTTAGTTTCACCAAGTTAATTTTTCTCCTCTTTCTGGTCATCCTTTGTATCTTCCAGGGCTGATACTTCGCAGGTGCATGCAGATCCAGCTGTACATGTTTAGATCTATTGAAAGAGTTAATCGGGGGCACCTGGGTGGCTCAGTTGGCTAAGCGTCCGACTTTGGCTCAGGTCATGATCTCACAGTTCATAGGTTCGAGCCCCGAGTCAGGCTTTGTGCTGACAGTTTACAGCCTGGAGCATGTCTTCAGATTCTGTATCTCTCTCTCTCTCTCTGACCCTCCCTTGCTCACGCTCTCTCTCTCTCAAAAAATAAATAAAACATTAAAACAAAGAAAGAGCTAATCAATAGCCTCTATTCTAAGAACCCACCCCCTTCAAGTGTCCCTTACACTGCCCAATCTCTTTCCCTGGATCCCCTACCCTCCCCCCACCAACCTTTTAACTGAAGTGTTGACCCCTAGCAGGGCAGGAGACCTCCAGACCCGACCCTGCTTCAGTTCTGTACCATCAGCTCCATTCTGCTTGGGAAGTTCTCTTGGCAATTCTTCTGAGAAACCCTTCTGAGAAGAGGGGCCAGACCCTTGAGGGGGAGGGAGAAAGGTTTTCCAAACTGAGAGAGCAGCATATGTATAACATGGAGGCAAGACAGAGGAGGTACTTTAAGGGGTGCTGCGGGCCTTCCCTGTGATGTAAGGTGAGATTGGGCTGGAGAGCTAGGTGGTGGTACACAGGCTGATTATATACCCCATTCCAGTTCCTTCTTTCATGAAGACCTTTCTGGCCTATTAAACCCTGAGTCCAAATTCTTAGCAAGGTAGGATCTCTGTCTCCTTTCTTAGAAAGCAGTGTCGGCTCAATCTTCATACCCTCCTAGGAGGTGAGGAAAAATACTTCATTTCTTCTTTCTGGTACATCAAAGAACAAAGGAGTTAAGTTTTCATATAAAGGTTGTCTGAACCTCCTTCGAGATTTTGTCAGAGGAACTTGTTTTCTACTGAAGTAAGGAGCACCTCCCTAAGCCTCTAGTCTGGCTTAGTGGAACAGACTCATTAAAGCATTGGTGTATTAAAATGGGAGGAGCTTGATTATTATCAGAACTGGGATAAGAATAGAGTTCTAGAGGTAGTGGACAGGATGACAAACTTCATCTGCAAACAGTCGGCAAGAAGGAGAGGTGTGGTCAGGTAAATACGCTAGTAAAACACAAATTCAAGTGGGTAGACATATAAGGGACGTGTCAAAAAAAAAAGATACAAATCTTGGGGATCATGCAAAAGGTCTGGAAGTGGGGAATAAGTCCTTTTAATATATCATATTGGAGCATTATTTAATGGGCTACCCATGGGTTTTTGAATGATCTAAGGGAATGTACTTTTGTTTGACTTACCATGCACATTTGATTAAAAGCTCAGGCTTCATGGTGTTATGTGATAACTTGTAGACATTTGTCCAGGAGAGGGAGTTTCTCTCTCCCATGGTAATGATTTGGCTGCTCTCTAGGACGTAAACCAGTTTTGTGTCTTTAACAATGTTATTCCAAGATTTTTTTCCAAAATGACAGTAAATACCCAATTTCTCGAATGCTGTTTGACCCAGCTTTACCCAGTGGATAGTTTCCTAGAGCTGCCAAAACAAATAACCACAACTTTGATGGCTTAATGCAGCAGAACTGGAGAACAGGAGAATTGTCATGGTCTGGAGCCCAAAATCATGTCTCCTCATCTCAAATCAAGGTGTTGGCAGAGTCATGCTCCCTCTGAAACCTGTTGAGGGTGGCCTTCCTTGCCTCTTGTTGGCTTCTGGGGGTCGCACAGCAGTCTTTGGTGTTTCTTGGCTTGAGCTGTATTACTCTGATCTTTGCCTCCATTGTCACTTGGCATCTGCCTGTGCCTTCAGATTGTCTTCTTATGAGGACAGTAGTCACCTTGCATTAAGGACTCACTCTACTCCAGAATGGTCTCACTTTAACTCATTACATCTGCAATGACCCTGTTTCCCAGGAAGTTCACATCCTGAAGGCCCCGGCATTTGGACTTCAACATATCATTTGGGGGGAAACAACTCCTAGCAAACATCTTACTTATCTTGTCATTGATGAGTTAAATGATGCCTTTAGTATACGTTAATTCTATGTTTATATATATTAGGATAATGTTTTTAACATTTTGGAAACTATACTTGGACCATCTTTGGAGGCTAATAAGAATGTTAGAATGAAGGGCAGGTGTGAGATCAGCTAGAAAGTCTTGTGGCTATTGGATCTTGACCAGTGACTGGAGAAAAGGAAGAGATGTCCCCAACCACACTGCCAGGCTTGTTCGGCAGGAAGTAGATGTGTCCCCTGATACCACATACCATCCCCTACCTATAAAACACTTATAAATAGAGGGAAGGTTCTTTAACACCATCACTAGATTATGACATGAGTTTTATCATGGGATATTTATGTTTGTGGACTTTTTCATAAGTAAAATTACCCTGTGGGAACCTAATAATGAAGTTCACAAATTGTAAGGCCTTGCCAAATTGCCTGTCAACCCGCCAGTCCCCAGAACTGGGATGCTGACTTAAGTTGATCTCTGCTATTATACCTACCTGCATACACAGGAGATCTTAGTTAGGTTGCTCAGCCTATTGCTCTGCTGCTGGACTACGCTCCTAATTACTGAATTTAGTCCTAGGCCACCTCGATCAGATCTTTGGGGATGTTAATCTTTGTGTTCTTTGCTTCCTTGGTCTCCTATTCCCTGTAGCCAGATCTCCTGAATATTCATTGCTAGCACAGTGTTCAGGACACATTAGAGACACAATAACTATTTGAATAAAGGAGTAAGCAGGTTATGGTTGGCCCAGATGCTGTCAATAATCCACTTGCTCCTTCAGACTCTTATCTTTGACATAGATCTTTAAGAAGTTTCAGCTTCTCCCTGGCAGGCTTTTATCGCTCTCTTGAACTGGCCCAGTCTATCCTGCGAAATATGGCTCTGATACCTCTTTGAACTTTTGAATCACAGTCTACTTGTAGGCTAACAATGGTCTAAATTATTAACCTACTACCTTTGAAATGAACACCCTCATGCTTCTCTAGGAATGCATATTTGCAGAAAGACAAGAATCAGCATAGACTAAAAGGCCAGTTTTCCTTACAGCCTCAAACAAGTTTTGGCAAATTTTCCTCTTTAATGATTTTGCTTTGCTTAAGTTCAAATATTTTACTCTTTGGTCCACTTAGAAGCTCGATGAGTTAGTTAATGAGACCCACATATATTATTATAGACTCTGAGAGATTTAATTAAAATGTGCTAATGTGTAAAATCAACTGTGCGTCAATGGTTTCTTAATTTTCCCCAAGTTCAGATGGAGTGAATTAATGGTACTTACCATAACTTTGGGGGTGTTGTAGAAATTCTACATATAGTAGCAATTAGATTCTCTGTGTATTACATAGAATGTTAATCTTCAGGATAAGATTTAACAGCTAGAAGTCTCATACAGTAATTATTTTGTGGCTTTTGACAAAAATATTTACAGAATTATAGTTTAGTGTGAGAATATGCCCTGTAGCTGTTAACATGTCAAAACATGTTAGACGGCTCTCACAACCTGTTCGTTAGTGTTAAAACTCAATTAATGTATAAATTAACTTTAAATATACTTTTACTGACTACATAATCAAATGTGGAACTGAAATAAGTTTTTAGACTTTTGATGTCTAATGAATCTACATGATTTAGTATCTAGTCAACTGTAGCTTTAATCTGTAATAATAACTGCTTTGATTATTAAGTTATTACTATTACCAAGTAGGAATTTGACAGGCATTGTGCATAGTGCTCTACATACATCATATCATTTAATCTTTGGCATAAACTTGGGATGGAGGTACAGATTGAATACCTATTTTATAGCTGAGAAAACTGAGGCTCTGTGAAGTTAACCTAGTTATCCAAGTAACATGCAATTTCATGAAGAGGGTCTGAAACAGAGCCTGGACTTGACCCCAGAGTTGCCTGATGCCAAAACTCATGTTCTTAACTACCACTCATTATTGCCCTTTCCAGGAAATGCTACTCATGATATATATTGATTACTATGGCTGGTTTTATGTTTATAGCTCATTCACATGGTTTCACTTTGCTCTGTTTCAGTTTGTTTTTAATTTTTTTAATGTTTATTTTTGAGAGATCGAGAGTAATAGAGCATGAGTGGGGGAGGGGCAGAGAGAGAGAAACAGAATCTGAAGCAGGCTCCAGGCTCTGGGCTGTAAGCACAGAGCTTGATGCGAGGCTCAAACTCATGGACCATGAGATCATGACCTGCGCCAAAGTAGGATGCTTAACCGACTGAGCCACCCAGGCGCTCCACTGTGTTTCAGTTCTTTACCAAACAGAATCACGGCTACCCTGCAGACCTTAGAGAAATCCATTAAAAGTGTAATAATTTAAAATACGCATATTTAGGCATCTTTACCATGGTGGCTTTTTTCTTTCTTTTTTAAGTAAGATACTTAGGAATGAAGAAAGAGAGAGAAGGAAATTAATGTATTACTTGGGGCATCTATTCTGATCTAGACATCGAAGTAGACACTTCACAAATTAAATCCCTATAATGGCTTGCAATCTTCAATCGCTTATCCAAATCATTCAAGCCGGATGTGTTTCAACATTCAGTTTGTTTGTTTGTTTAGAAACATGTACATTGAACATGTACTTTTTTGATGTCAACAAATCATATGAAACAAAACCTAAATGGAATAAATGAAGGCTATACTTGGTTCCGTGTTGGTTCAGGTCACATTTTACAGTTAGAGGAGTCCATGTCAGGTCAGGTTTGCTACCAAATATGCTCTGAAAACCTTTAATTTTTTAGAACTTTTGATTTCAGAATCAGGACTATGGCATGTGGATTTGTATTACCCAAGGAAACTATAGCTGAAACTCCTTCAGTGACTTGTGCTTTGGTCACATGGCTCATAAAAAGTGGAGCAAGAATTGGAACCTAGAGCTTGTTCAAGTGAGAATCTCCATTTGATTTCCATGGTCTCTTTTTGTAAATGTCCCTAAGGATGCAGAAGGGAGAATTAAGTTTCCTCCAGTGCCATGCTCTTATGGCTCTGAGTTGCTAGGCAAATGCAGCCTTCACTCAGGCTTCCCCAGGGGATTCAGTGATGTGCACAAGAATGGTATTGTGCAAGGTCTTGCTCACCTCCCCTGATCCTTCTAATGACCTGACCAGCATGTGCCCCAGCACACTCTGTGCCTTTCTTGATGACACACCAACTCTAGAAGAACACACAGATACGTGGGCATGAATAGATTCTTTAAATTATGCCCTAAGCTTTATATTAAATTAGACATTTAGTTAATAATTTCCCCAGCTAACCAGTAATGGCTCTGATCATTCCTGGGCTATAGTATTCTGTATCTCATCACCCTGTCCCACATTTCTCTTTCTGCGATAGTACCTGGAGGTAGAAGTTGAGGGTGGGCCCTCATTCAGTACTGAAATTTTAAGATGCTTACAAATCACCTGGGGTGTTGTTAAAATGCATTAAATAGGACAGTCAGTGTGGGACAAGCCTGAGATGGTGCATTTCTCACAAGCTCCCAGGTGATGCTACAGGTCCATGGACCACAATTTGAGTAACAATGGCTTAGGTGACTGAATGAAGATTAGGTCAAGTAGAAGTCCTCTATTTCTTTCCTCTCCAAGGCAGAATTCTTCCTTTACCAGTTTGCTGTGATGGGCTTAGTGTTAGAGTAACCGAGGCTTGGTGTTAGAGTCTTTGATTAGTATAATTTGTATCCTGGTCTCCCTTGCATTGGTTAAGATTTCATGAACATTTATGGCTGGATGGGTCCGCGTGGGCTTTTATTTGCTAAAGACCCTCAGGTCTGCATGCTGTCTCCTATCAACTCACCCCTGCCTAATACAGCTGGCATTTTGCCCTCTCACTGACTCTTGTCTAGAAGTCCATGCCACGCAAGAACTGAAGGTGCTTTGAGTTGGTATACTAAAACTTCCCTCTGAGCACAATGAGCCACATGTTTAATATTATGTAACTACATTTCAGTATTTGAGAGGGAGATTGCAAGGGACCTCTTTCAAATGTATCATATTAGGTGAGAATGCCAGAGACCCTGCCCCTCCACCGTGCACAGATCTCAACTTACCTAAAATACCTCCACATCTCAAGGTGCAGAATTGAATAGTTACATCAGAGACTGTGTCCTATAAACCAAAATATTCATTTCCTGGGCCTTTGAAGAGGAGATGCCTACCCTGCTCCATGCCATGGGGATGTGTATAAGTTGAGTTCTCTGGATGTAATGTGTGATATATTCAATGAGAACTCATATGCATAATTTTATTTTTTTAATTTATTTAATTAATTAATTTATTTATTTTTATTTCATTTTAGAGAGTGAAAGCATGTGAGCAGTGGAGAGGGGCAGAGGGAGAGAGAGAGAATCTAAGCAGGTTCTACACTCAGCACAGAGCCTGATGTGGGGCTCCATCTCACAACCTTGGGATCATGACCTGAGCAGAAATCAAGAGTTGGATGCTCAACCAAGTCACCTAGCTCCCCCATGCATAAGTCTATTTTTAAATGTAAAATGTGAATAATAGATCCTTCTCTATATTTCCTTTTGTAAATCTGGACTTTTTACCAGGTACTTGCTTTGGACCAAGATCACATACACAGGAAGGCAGATGACAAAAACAATAATTTTGAAAATATTCCCCCCATTTATAATAAACTCTAGCTCTACACCTGGATAGGTTCCATTCTGATTGTAAATACAAAAACATATCCCTCTGAAAAATATTTAGCCTTACGGTGGTGGAGCTTAATTATTTAGTGTTTACTGAATACCATGTTAGGAACTTGAGGGACGACAAAGATGTCACTATCAACTGTATAGGTCATAAAAACAGTATGCATTTCATACTATTAATTATATATTTCTATCTGTTTTCTATTGGTTTTATTCCTTTTACCATGGTTCTGCAGATGTTATATACTGTTTTAGCAGATAATCATTTTAAATCAACAGAGTATAGATTAGATCTATCTACCTATTATCTAAAGAGAAAGAGTTTTGTACTTGTAGTTGACAGTAGAACATGAAAGCTTCATTTTTAATGGCTTCATAGCATTCCCTCATATCTATGGCCATGCAGAGCTTTTCCATTGCCCTATAGCTGGGCATTTATATGTTTTTCACGTGTTGCTATCTTCCTTCATGTTTGATTTAAAATCAAAAGAAGATTAGAAAAATTTAAGGCTATCAAGGTGCCTGGGTGTTTCTTCAGTAAAGCATCCGACTTCAGCTCAGATCATGATCTCACACAGAGTTCAGGGTTCAAGCCTTGTGTCGGGCTCTGTGCTGACAGCTCAGAGTCTGGAGCCTGCTTCAGATTCTGTGTCTTCCTCTCTCTCTGTCTCTCCCCCATTTGTGCTCTCTCTCTCAAAAAGAAGTAAACATTAAAATTTTTTAAAAAATTTTAAAGCTATTAATAAAAAACATATCATCAAATTCTACTCAAGATTTTGTGTCAGCTTACTCTTGCATTAGTTATAAATGGGACACTACCAGTTTTTCTTTTAAATTGTTGTGAGTTTCATAATAGAAAATTATATCCCTTTTGGTTAAACTTTTATTGGCCATAACTGACATGTTTTTTCAATTTTTTATTTGCCCTTATTTTTATTTATGGTATTTCTTTTACATACAGCAATCTCTCATTTCTATGTCAGATTAACCTTCTCCTTAATGTATCATTTGTCTTTATTCTTTAAAAGGCACTGTAAACCATGAGAGGCTCTTGAACACTGAGGGCTGATGGGGGTGGGGGAGAGGGGAAGGAGGTGATGGGCATGGAGGAGGGCACTTGTGAGGATGAGCCCTGGGTGTCATACGAAAACCAACTTCACAATAAACTAAGAAAGAAAAGAAAGAAAGGAAGGAAGGAAGGAAGGAAGGAAGGAAGGAAGGAAGGAAGAAAGAAAGAAAGAAAGAAAGAAAGAAAGAAAGAAAGAAAAAATAAAAATAAGTAAATAAAAGGCACTGCTTATTCCTAATTTAGATAGTTATTCTTTGCCATTTTTCTTCCATTGCATGTGTGTGTGTTTTCATTTATTTCTGCTTACTTATTTGTATCTGCACATGTTTTGGTTATTTTGTGAGATAAAGATTTACTTTGATATTCTTTCTCAAATTATTATAAAATTGTTCCAGCATTACTTATTGGAAGTATAAGTCCCTGGCCTAGAGACAGAATTCAAACTTTAATGTTATGTATTTCTAGTGTCTCTTTTGGGGCTTTTAGGTCTCTTTCTTTGAACTACTTATCAATCCTTGGAGTAGTACAAGACTAATATTTTAGACCTGCCTAACGAGATTCAATACTTGTAGAGCATGCCTCTCCTTCTTACTCTGCTCTTTCAGGTTCCTTGGCTTGGCTTGCTATTCATTTCTTCCAGTGAAATATAATATTTTTTGTGTCTTTTATCTGAAATCATTCTAAATCTTTAGAAATTTCCAAGAATAATACAAAGCAGTGTATATGCAGATGTAGTTTTCTTTAGCATTTCCAACATTTGCCCTTTTATCCACATGGATGTGTTATTTACTTTTTCATTTGAGAAAATTATGTTTTTATTATTTATAATTTTTACTTAAGGTAGATTGTATATGTTAAAACTCTTAATATTTCAGTGTTTACTTTCTCAGAATGAGGGTGTTCTTTGATAATCACAGCAAATGATTTATCAAATTCAATCTATTAATACACAATGTTTTTTTATCTATAGTCCATATTTCAAATTTGTCTCAATTTGCCCAATATTGTCCCAATAATTTCCTTTATAGCACTTTGTTTTCCTCCAGTAGAGAATCTACTCTGGATCGTTACATTTTTCCTGTCTGCTTAGTCTCCTTCAGTCTAGAACAATTCTTCAACCGTTCTTTGGCTTTCATGATATTGACATTTTTTTAACAAATAAAGGTCAGTTACTTTCTATAGTGCTTGGATTTGGGGTTTGAAGATGGTCCTTCATAAGAAAGATTCATGTTACACATTTCTAGTCAGGATACCATGTAAGTAAGGTGTTCTTTCCAGCACATCACATCGGGGGCACATGATGTGCACCTGACCTTCATGGATAAAGTTTCTTGTGGCATCAGTCAGGGTACATACTCTACTTTTTTCCCTTGCACCTAAGAAGCACTCTTCAAGGAGACACTTCAAGACCTCTATCTTTGATAGTTCTGGTATGAAACAATCTTCACATGGTTGCAAAGCAATCATTTTCTAACCCCCTCTCCTCCATATTTATTAGCAGGTGCAATCAAGTACTTCATAATACAGTTTCTTACTATAGGCTGATCCCAGAAATTGGGAAAATGTAGAATTTACCTTATTAAAACTATATGAGTATTCTTATATGTTACGGGGTTAAAAGATGCAGCTTAAGAAATATAATCAATGGTATTATAGTAGCATTGTATGGTAACACATGGTAATTACACCTGTGAAAAAAATATGTATGGATAATCTTCACCACTGAAAAACAAATAGTTAGTAGTACTGGTACTATAGAAAGAGGTATATAATCCTACCTAGTTAGCCATTATCCCAAATAAGTCTGGGATAACAAAGTTCATTTTTATTTATTTCCATATTTTTGGTTTTGAAATCAGAGCATGTATCTTCTCACATTCTACATTAACCAGATGTTCCAGCTCTGGAGTTAAGAGGTTTCTTCAAAGAGTCCTCTGGTTCTTTTAGGGGGGAATGGTATTTAGCAAACAAAATCTGGCTTCTAGGTGGCTCTAGGGCATTATTCAGTCCAAGCCTATGAACCAGTAGCCTGAAAAAACCAGTTCAGTCCCAAAGGTTTCTAACTTTGACAAATCACTGATGTCTCCTAGTACAATAAACCAATTTTTGAAATAAAACAGGAAATTTATAACACTTTATTTCAGTATTTTAATCTCCCTTCTTTCACAGTGAGAACTCTGATCCCATCATTAAGATGTTTACTCATTTGCCCAGTTCTACAATCCATGTACAATAGTTTCAAAACCACACATCTATAAAACCACACTATAAAAAGAGTTCAAGATTTGATATCAGTTCTTTTTTTTTCTATTCTTTACACTTCACTGAAGATATATGTCAAAGTACTGTGTTTAAAAGTTACCTGGATTTGTTTTCTTTCCTTTTCAGTATTGTTACTTATTTAAAAAGTAGTGGGGGGGGGGTCATTTATTTTTGTCTATATTTAGTTTTAGTGTCTTATTTCCATTCTTGCTGATTAATTTTTTTTTTCATGTGTAGAATATTAACAGGATTCTAAAAGTCAAAAGTACCAGGAAAGGAATAGTTTTAAAGGGTGTCTCTATCCCTTGCCCCTTGTTATCTATAGCCTATACTAGATTAGTAAACAGTTTGATTGGTTTCTGTTTTATTTTTCCTCTATTTTTTTGTTTGGAAAAATAAGCAGATGTACATGTTTTCTATTTCCCTTTGTTTATCACACAAAGGTAGCATATTAAGTATAATGTCTTTTACATTGCTCTCTTTGCTGAAATACATCTTAATAATTATTCTCCATTCAGTGCATAGAGATCTTCCTTCATCTTACTTACGGGTATCATGTTCCCCGTTTATATATATACTATAGTTGATTCAACTAATAACCTATATGGGCACTTGAGATAATTATCAATATTTTGCAGTTACACGTGCTGCTGTAATGAATGACCTTGGATTTATATGCTTTTGTATTATTGGAAGATATTTTTTCATGTGTATTTTCAGATATGTGATTGATGTATCAAATAATAAAAGCATGGAGAGAGAAAATAATATGTGTGCATATTCTCCTCCTCTGTTGGAGTGATGCCTTCAAAGTTCCACCATCAGTATATGAGCGTGACTATTTTCCCGAGGCCTTACCAATACACTATGCTGTTACACTTTGAATATTTGAATGATGCTTGAGAAGTTTCCGTTTCTCTTATTTAAAAGTGAAATTGAAATCTTTTCATAGGTTTAAAGATCATTTTGAAATCTTTTGTAAAAATATCTTGCTTTTTCTATAAAATGTTGTTTTTTCATTTCACTTTTTCTTTTATAAGAAATTTACTTGATAGATAATCTAAGTTTGCAATAAAAAAGAAATCAAGAAACTGATCCCATTCACAACTGCACAAAAAAACCATACAATACCTAGGAATGAACCTAACCAAAGATATAGGATATCTATGATGAAAACTATAGAAAACTTATGAAGGAAATAGAAGAAGATACAAAGAAATGGAAAACCATTCTATGCTCATGGATCAGAAGAATAAATATTGTTAAAACGTCATTCCTACCCAAAGCAATCTATGCATTCAATGCCATCCCAATCAAAATTGCACCAGCATTCCTCTCAAAACTAGAACAAACTATCCTAAAATTTGTATGGAACCACAAAAGGCCCTGAATAGCCAAGGTAATATTGAAGAAGAAAACCAAAACGGGAGGCATCACCATCCCAGACTTTAGCCTCTACTACAAAGCTGTCATCATCAAGACAGTATGGTATTGGCACAAAAACAGACACCTAGACCAATGGAATAGAATAGAGATCTCAAAATTGGACCCACACATGTACAGCCAACTAATCTTTGACAAAAGAGGAAAGAATATTCAATGGAAAAAAGATAGCCTCTTTAACAGATGGTGCTGGGAGAACTGGACAGCAACATGCAGAAGAATGAAACTAGATCATTTTCTCACACCATACACAAAAATAAACTCAAAATGGACAAAGGACTTGAATGTGAGACAGGAAACCATCAAAACCCTAGAGGAGAAAGCCGGAAACAACCTCCTTGACCTCAACCACAGCAATTTCTTACTTGACCCATCCCTAAAAGCAAGGGAATCAAGAGCAAAAATGAACTCTTGGGACCTCATCAGGATTAAAAGCTTCTGCATGGCAAAAGAAACAATCCATAAAACTAATAGGCAACCGACGGAATGGGCAAATGATATATCAGATAAAGGACTAGTATCCAAAATCTATAAGGAACTCACCAAACTCCACACCCAAAAAACAAATAATCCAGTGAAGACATGGGCAGAAGACGTGAACAGACACATCTCCAAAGAAAACATCCAGATGGCCAACAGACACATGAAACGATGCTCTGCATCCCTCATCATCAGGGAAATACAAATCAAAACCACACTGAAATACCACCTCACGCCGGTCAGGGTGGCTAAAATGAACAAATCAGGAGACTCTAGATGCTGGCGAGGTTGTGGAGAAACAGGCACCCTCCTACACTGTTGGTGGGAATGTAATCTGGTGCAGCCCCTCTGGAAAACAGTGTGGAGGTTCCTCAAAAAATTAACAATAGAACTCCCCTATGACCCAGCAATAGCACTGCTAGGAATTTACCCAAAGGATACAGGAGTGCTGATGCATAGGGGCACATGGACCCCAATGTTCATAGCAGCACTCTCAACAATAGCCAAAACATGGAAAGAACCTAAGTGTCCATCAACGGATGAATGGATCAAAAAGATGTGGTTTACCTATACGATGGAATACCACATGGCAATGAGAAAGAATGAAATCTGGCCATGTGTAGCAACATGGATGCAACTTGAAGGTGTTATGCTGAGCGAAATAAGTCAGGCAGAAGACAGATACCATATGTTTGCATGTATAGAAGGATTAGGAGGAACTTAACAGAGGACCATGGGGGAGAAAAAGAGGAAAAATAGGGAGAGGGAGGGAGGCAAACCATGAGAGATTCTTGAATGCTGAGAATAAACTGAGGGCTGGTAGGGGAGAGGGGAAGGGGGGTGATGGGCACGGAGGAGGGCACTTGTGGGGATGAGCACCGGGTATTATATGGAAACCAACTTAACAATAAACTATTAAAAAAAAAAAGAAACATTCTCCATTCCTTCCCAAGTTAACAAATTTGTTATTAATATTTCCTTAATGTTTGAAAATTATACATGTTAGGGGTGCCTGGGTGGCTTAGTTGGTTAAGCGCCTAATTCTTAATTTTGGCTCAGGTCATGATCTCACAGCTTGTGAGATGGAGCCCAGAATCCAGCTTGGGACTCTCCCTCTCCTCTCTCTCTCTCTCTCTCTCTCTCTCTCTCTCTCCTGCCCATCTCTCCACCAGAACATGTCTGTATGTGCTTGCATGCACACTCACTCTCTTTCCCAAAATGAATAAACTTAAAAAAAAGAAAAATTATAAATGTTAAAAAATAGTAATAGGAGTATTACTGCAAATACTTTCTCCCAATTTTTCATTTATGTTTTGACTTTGCTTGTGTTTACTTGCATGAGAAAACTTCCTTCCCAGCTTTACTGAGGTATAATTATCACATGAAAACTTTATTATTTTTAATGTACTCAGATGCACCAATCTCCCTTTTTCTATTAAAGTATAGTTAACACACAATGTTACATTAGTTCAGGTGTGCGACATAGTGCTCGGACAACTCTGTATGTTATGCTCTTCTCACCATACATGTTGCTACTGTCTGTTACAATTTCACATTATTACAATACCATTGACCATATTCCCTGTGTTGTACCTTTCATTCCCGTGACTTTGACATTCCAAAACTGAAAGCCTATATAGCCTCTCCCCTTCAGCCATTTTGCCAGTCTCCCTACCTCCCTTCTCCTTACCACCATTTCTCTGTGTTTACAAGTCTGTTTCTATTTTTTGTTTGTTTGTTCATTTGTTTTTTTAGATTCTACATGTAAGTGAACTCAGATCTGTCTTTCTCAGTCTGACTTATTGAGCCTGACTCAATACTCTCTGGGTCCACTATATTGTTGGAAATGGCAAGATCTCATTTTTTATGGCTGAGTAATATTCCTCTGTGTGTGTGTGTGTGTGTGTGTATCTCAATATATACTTAGATTGTTTCCATATCTTGAACATTGTAAATATTGTTGTAATAAACATAGGGGTGCAGATACCTTTTCAAGTTAATGTTTTTTATTTTCTTTGGGTAAATAGCAGTGGAATTATTGTATCACACACATGGTATTCCTATTTTTGATTTTTTAAGGAACCTCCACACTGTTCTCCACAGTGGCTGCCACCAATTTACATTCCCACCAACATTACATTAGGGTTTTTTTTTTCTCTACATCCTTGCCAACATTTGTTGCTTCTTATGTTGTTGATTTTAGCCATTCTGACAGGTGTAAGGGGATATTTCATTTTGGTTTTGATTTGTACTCACCTAATAAATGTTGGGTGCAAAGCAATCATGTAAAGATTTTACAATTCTTTAACCTCAAGAAGCCCAGAATATGCATACTATTGCTTCTCATGGGAAATTCTCTTTTTATGGATGTAACCCATACCCAGCCACAAGGATCACTTCTCCAGAGCGTGCACAGAATGGGAAGAAAAGAATGAGTGGGGTTCCAAGAGGTCTATTTCCTTCCGATTCAGTTTGCTTTTTATAATGACAGAACTAGTCTGATCTTAATTTGAAAGGAGCATCCCACCCAAATGAGGGGGGAAGAAACTCATGTATTTCGTGGGAAGATGATAAGAATTAAAATTCAAAGGCATGTGCCAATTTGAAAGAAGACTCTGAGGGCTTTGAAGTTCACCCACAAGGGACGTGGAGGAGTGATACAACAATGTCCATGTTAATATAGAGACAGAAATGAGGAAAGGCAAAAATGTGAAAGAAAAAGTTGGAAGTCTCTTCCACCAACCTTGTCCAAGAGCATGCCTCTGGACAGTTCAGAACACAATTCCCTTTTGAAAGGGAAAATTAAGTAAGGGGTGCGTGGGTAGCTCAGTTGGTTAAGTGGCTGACTTCAGTTCAAGTCATGATCTCGCGGTCTTTGAGTTTAAGTCCAGTCCATGAGTTCGAGCCCCGTGTCAGGCTCTATGGTGACAGCTTGGAGCCTGGGGTGACAGCTGGGGCCCGCTTTGGATTCTGTGTCTCCCTCTCTCTGCCTCTCCCCTGCTCATGGACTCTCTCTCTCTTTCTTTCTCTCAAAAATAAATGCAGAAAAAGAAAATTTTTTAACTGAATGGGAAACTTAATATGATAGGAAAAAACCCATTTATGAAATGGACTGAAAGTAATGACAGCCACAGATTATCCAGGCCCCAGTCACCAAGTACTGACATGTATATAACAATGTGCAACCCCTACTGGATTCCAATAATACGTTACCTTATGTTTATCAGTATTTTTGATTTTGAAATACAGAAGTTGTTTTGGGGTTTAGAACACAAAAGTATGAGTCAAAGATGCCTGCAAAGTGTTTGTGAATTTATCCACATTTACAATAGTGACGCCTAGTGTGTACATGGCATTGATGGGCATTTCACTTTAACCAGGAAGTCTTCCTCAAGTATATGCTACCCCTGTGAGCTAGTGACGACTGAGCCATCACTCAGGACAATGTGTGTGCTCGCTCACAAACTTGAACAGAGACTCTGCTATGTGACAAAATAATTAGGTCCAGTGATTCTCACATGTTGGTGGGCCACTTGGATCATCAGGAAATGCTATGGAAAGGGATGTATAGAAAGATATTGGTTTCCCTCAATACAGACGAGACAAGCTCTAATTTTCAGAACAATGTTCTTCTATATTAAGAGGAAACCAAATTATGGGGCACCTGGGTGGCTTAGTCGGTTAAGCGTCCGACTTTCGCTTAAGTCATGATCTCGCAGTTTGTGGGTTCGAGCCCCGCGTCGGGCTCTGTGCTGACTGCCAGCTCAGAGCCTGGAGCCTGTTTCAGTCTGTGACTCCCTCTCTCTCTGACCCTCCCCTGCTCACGCTGTCTCTCTCTCTCCTAGAAATAAATAAAACATTAAAAAAAAATTTAATTAAAAAAAAGAGGAAACCAAATTAGTAATAATAATAATAATAACAGCAAAATCTGGATTAAAAAAGAACTTTTTAGCATGGTGATTATAGCTAATAATACTGCATTATACACTTGAATGGTGCTAAGAGAATAGATCTTGAATAGTCTTACTTCAAAAAAGAAATGATAATTATGTGATGAGATGGAGGTGTTAACTAATGTGATGGTGGTAATCATTTTGCTACATATATATACATACATATATATACACATACATATATACATATATATACACATACATATATATACATATATATACATACATATATATATACATATAAATATATAAAATGAACATGTGATACACCTTAAAGTTACAGAAAGTTATATGTCAATTATATCTCAATAAAGCTGAAAAAATAAAACAGAACTTTCAGATTATTCCATACCTAAAATGCCTCTAAGGACAGCTGACCACATTTCATCCCCCTTAAAATCTGGACCTGGCTTTTTTTGGCCGCCACATCCAATTCGGCCCTGCCTGCCAGTCAGCCTCAGGCCCCTCTTCCCCTAGCAACACAGGCCTTCTTTCACTTCTCCCAAAGAACTAAGCTCTTTCAGGTCTTAAGGCTTTGCACATTCTAGAACCTCTGCTCTCATCCAACAGTCAACTGTTGCCCCTTCCTCTAGGTCTCGCTAGAGCCAGAGTCTTTCTGTCCCCAGAGATTATGTCCTCCTCTCACTGTGCTATGTTGTCATAGGGCCCTGAATTCCCTTTTTATACATCTCATATTATGATGGGAAGAGAGTAATGATGTGTGCAATCTTCTGTCCTCCAACAAACTCTGAATTCCAAAATGGCAGATGCCATGGCTTACAACGCACTTATCCCAGAAGTGGAAAGAGCACCTAGCCTCCTATTCAATGCTCAGTAAATGTCTGCTGAATGGATGGAAAACAAACATGAAAAACACTTCTTGTGCCACATCAACTTTCACTTATTTTCCAGACTCATCCCAGGATTCTGTCTTCTCTGGAAAACTTTTATTAACAATCTCCTATATAAAACCTCAAGTCCTCTAAAATGGGACCCTAAGTACAGGAAAAAAATGTAATATATCTATTTAAGGGCAGTACCTGCCACAATCCCTAACATCTTGTTAAGAGCTCAATAGATGTCTGATACACCTAACACAGTAGTTTTGACTGTTTTCAATCAAAGAATAAGTGACATGTAATACTGTATTAGTTTCAGGTATATAACATAGTGGCTCAATATTTATATACATTATGAAATGTTCACCACAATAATCCAGCTTCCATCTGTCACAATGTGAAGTTGTTATAACTTTATTAACCATATTTTCTATGCTGGAGACAATGAGGAAATAAGATTGGTATTTTAACATAAACATGTAAAGTGTCAAAAGTCAAAACTATCACACTAAAAAGCTTTTGTACAGCAAAGGAAACCATGAATGAAACCAAACGACAAAATACAAAATGGAAGAAGATATTTGCAAATGACATATCCAATAAGGGGTTAATATCCAAAATATATAAAGAACTCCCACAGCTCAACACCAATAATAATAATAATAATAATAATAATAATAATAATCTGTTTTAAAAATGAAATGAGGATTCTTTTCCAAAGACATCCAAATGGCCAACAGTCACATGAAAAGATGCTCAACATCACTCATCATCAAGGAAATGCAAATCAGAACCACAATGGGATATCACCTCACGACTATAAGAATGGCTAGTATTAAAAACAAAAAACAAAACAAAACAAAACAAAAACAACAAATAACAAATGTTGGCAACGATGTAAAGAAAAAGGAACCTTATACTGTCAGTGGGAATGTAAACTGGTGCAGCCATTGTGGAAAACAGTATGGAGATTCCTCAAAAAATTAAAAATAGAACTACCACATGATCCAATAATTCCAGTATTGGGTATTTACCCAGGGAAAATGAAAACACTAACTCGAAAAGATGCATGCAACCCTATGTTCACTGCAGCATTCTTTACAATGGCCAGGACATGGATGCAAACTAAATGTCCATCAACTGATGTATGAATAAACATGATATAGTACACACACACACACACACAGTAGAATATTACTCAGCCATAAAAGAGAATGAAATCTTGCCATTTGTGACAACACAGATGAACTAGAACGTATTAAGCTAAGTGAAATAAGTCAGACAGACAAAGATCAATACCGTATCATTTCACTTACTTGTGGAATCAAAAAAACAAGCAAACAAACAAAAACACAGAAACAGACTCTTAAAACAGAGAACTCGTAGTTGCCAGAGGGGAGGGAGTTGGGGAATGAGAGAGAGGTAGTTGAAGGTATTAAAAGGTATAAACTCTCAGTTATAAAATGAGTCATGAGGATGGAATGTATAGCGTAGGAAATATAGTCAATAACACTTTAGTAACTTTGTATGCTGACAGCAACTATACGTACTGTGGCTAGCACCGCATAATGTACAGAATTGTGGAGTCATTACATCATACACCTGAAACTGATATAACACTGTATGCCAGGTATACTTCACTAATAAATAAATAAAATTAAAAATAAATTTAAAAAGTCAAAAAATTCGTCTGCCTTGGCTGACATTTAATATTTTCTTTTCTTTTTTAGTGTTTCATTTATCCTTGAGAGAGCAAGAGACAGAGCATGAGCGAGGGAGGGGCAGAGCGACAGAGGGACACAGAATCCGAAGCAGGCTCCAGGCTCTGAACTGTCGGCACAGAGTCCGTCGCGGGGCTCAAACTCACAAGTCACGAGATCATGACCTGAGCCAGAATCAGATGCTCAACCAACTGAGCCAACCAGGAGCCCCCTTAATCTTTTCAGTGTATGCAGCAAGACTGAAATGTAATGAAGTGCATAATCACCTTTTTTTTTTTTTACCACTTCTCAAGTATTTCTAGAATTCTATAACTAGATATAAAAAAAAAGGTTGGAAGGCAGACGATAGTTACACATGAAGAGAGAGTCTAAAAGAATGCTTATCATCACACATTGAACATCACCTGTGAAAAATAATCTTATTCAAAAGTGTTTCTTCCTAGCCATTGTTTTTTTTTTCCCCTTTAGCATATCATGTAATCTTTTTTAAGCATCTTGATCACACTTCCTGCTCCCTCCTGAGCTCAGGGTTTCCACCCGGGAAACAGTAATCCTCTCCGGCAGCCACCGGCTGCTGGCTGTGAACCTCCTTCAGTGTGATCTCTTTGACTCTGAATTCACACGCAGGGCCCTGCACCTCACTATGCTGTTTCCAAAAAACAGCTTGTTCCTTAAGAGATTAGCCCGCCAATCCCAGGAAGATGCCTCATACTCCCTTGGCACAGGTGAGCTGTACAAAGCAGTGAAAGCCTTTAAACAGAACTTTGAAGTATCAAACCATTTATACTTGTGTTTATGCAGATACATATGGTAAAGCAATATATATATATATATATATGGCACTTGTGTGGCTCAGATAATGCTCTAAACAACATACTGCTTTTTTATATCTAGGTAGCATGTTATATCTTCAAAGCCTTTGCAGAGTTATTAAACAACAGACAAAGAGAATAAGATCATTGGCTTGAGAGGTGACTTAAACTGTTGTTCTCAAAGTGTGGGCCTAGAAGCAGAAACATTAGCATCACCCGGGAACTTATTAGAAATGCATACCCCTGGGTCCCAGGCCAGAACTACTACATCGCAGACTTTGGAGTTTATAAGTCTTATAAGTTTATGAGTCTTCCATATGATTCTGAGACATTCTCAAGTTTGAGAAGTGTGAGTGAGGTTTAGTACAGCAAGGGTTAAGAACACATAAAATGGTCACTAAGAGCTGGGGTTGACACCTGGCACCTCTGTTTACTTCAGCAAATTACTCACTGACATTGTGAGCTCCCTCATCTTAAAAATGGGAATAATAATTATCACAAAGGAGGGGCGCCTGGGTGGCTTAGTCGGTTAAGCGTCCGACTTTCGCTTAGGTCATGATCTCGCGGTTCGTGGGTTCGAGCCCCGCGTCGGGCTCTGTGCTGACTGCCAGCTCAGAGCCTGGAGCCTGTTTCAGAGTCTGTCACTCCCTCTCTCTCTGACCCTCCCCTGCTCACTCTGTCTCTCTCTCTCTCTCCTAGAAATAAATAAAAATATTTAAAAAAATAATAATAATTATCACAAAGGATTATTGCAAGAATTAACTGTTAAGATTCATAGAGTACTTAACGTAGTGTTCAAAAAACGTTAGCAAGTGTTGAATGGGGCAGGTCCCTTAAACACATTGGCCAGAAATTTGGAAAGGCCTTATGGCCAACAGGGTAGAAAAGTCCTAAAACTCTATATGGCTAAACAAGGATAGAAGCCAACAAATAAATAAAATGATATAATGCATGCATCCACTGCCGTCAGACTTACTTCCATACTTGATCCATGGGGAACTCCCACTCTATCCCAGAAACGTCAAATTATCCATAATAATACCATGTAAGATCGCACACGCACTTTCTCTAATACAAATGGAAAAATAAGCAAAGACTGATCTATCTTTACATCTTTACAAAAGCACTGCTATTTTCCAAATCTTTCTATATCCTAGTCAGAAATTCTGTGGCTGCCTTGTTTTAGTACCCTTTCAATAGTAAACACACTGGAAAAATAAAACAGGTATGGTTTTGTGCAAAACAGCTTAGGGGACAGCAATGCTTTCTGAGGGCTGCCCAGATCCCTTAGCTTCAGAAATGGTGAGTCCTCTCAATTGGACAC
>NW_027532679.1:1589272-1628477 GCF_008692635.1 Crocuta crocuta | reverse complement strand
TACATGGAAACAAGTCAAAGGCATCAAATGCTGGCTCTGACAGCTGTTGTCTCTCATTTTCAACCTGACATAATGAGTTTCAAGACTTCGAGGCTGCTGCCCAAAAGTGGTGGTGGGGCGCGCGTAATTGGTTTAGAAGAGTAAAGAAATTGAACAAAAGGGAGGAACAAACATGGTCTCGTTTTTAATCTCAAGCTATCAGGCTGGCATTTATTTACTCCCGGTGGAATTCTCCAAGGCAAACCACGATTTTTCATGTGATCACATATGCAAGGGTATTTTCATCCCGAATGATACAGGCCCAGCCAAGCAGCACAAGAAATGAGGTGGTCGCAGAGCTGTGGTGAATCAGATGAACCTTGCTCACCACCTGTTGAGGGTGTGATATATTTCTCGCTTCCTCATAAACTAAGAGCATTCTAATTATACTGAGTTATCTTTATTTAAAGCTGCATTATCTACTTAGAGAAGACAAAATAAATTTCATTGCTTTGGAATTCTGTTGTATCACTCCGATAAGAGGAGTTAGTAATTTGTGTATTAAAATTCCACTTGGCAATATTAAAATCCACAATACTTAATTAGTAAGTGGGTTCCGGGGGTGACAGCATAAATGATAACTTTAACCTAATATGATAGAAAAGATGGCAGGGGCGTTAAGTAAAACCAGGGGTGATGAACAACAGCCCACAGCCCAAATTCACCTAGCCACAGATTTTCACATAGAATCATGAGCTAAGAGTGGTTTTCATATTTTTAAATGGTTTTTAAAAATCTAAGAATAATAATTCATAACTCCTGAAAATTACATGAATTCACATTTCAATGTCCATAAAGTGCTACTGGAGTGTATACATATAGTCTATGGCTATTTTGCTGTTATAACAACAGAGACAGGACAGCCTAACTAAAGCCTAGAATATTTATTATTTGGCTCTTTATACAGAAAGTGTGCCAACACTGAGTTAAATGAATAGCAACTGACTTCAGTGGGCTCAACTCTTACTACGAGTCCCTAGATGGGTATTTTGCTTAGGATTAGTGAATCAACAAAATCGATGAAAGTTCAAAATCCCTCTAGGAGAAAAAAAGAAGCATTTTGGCAGACAGTCAATAAGTAAATACTCAACATTCATATATATTTAACAATGAATGGGAAGGAGACGATAGGTCTTCTGGTTCCATCTTTCACTGCTAAACTTCCACTGTCATTGGAGAAAAAATGTACACTTCAAAAACTACAATAATGACAATAACAGCAACAGCTAAGATAATGAACGCCTCCAGTGTTCTGAGTGCATGTGCATTATTTCTCTGGACTTTAACTTTCTGGTGTCATTGTCATCATCCCCATTTTAAGGAGGAGGAAACCGAAGCTTAACCTGTCTGCTTACTGACTAGGGCTCATTCATACCCCCCACAAACATTATCGAATATTCAAAATATTGCTCACCCCATCACTTATGATTTGAAAAATCTCCTCTCTTGTTGGACAATAGAAAATGCGTAAGTACAACATGACAGCACCTGAAGCAGGAAGTCAATCTGACCGCTTGTGAAGAATAGCACACATGCTATGGCTGACACAATCTGGTCACAGAACTTGACCTCATTCAAGGTGCATTTGTACCCAGTCCCAGGTGGGATACATTTTCCAGATCTCCCTGACAGCCAGAGTGACTCTAGAACAGGATTCTGGCCAATGAAATGCAGGGAGGGGTCTGTCGGGCACTCTTTGATAACACTTTTTCCTTATAAAAGTCAAAGATATAATTGGAAACCACTCCTGTTTTCTCTGTCTCCATTCTTTAAAAGTAGATGTGATGTCTGGAGTTATAGCAGTCATGTTGTGATCATGAGGAAACATGCACAGGAGTAAAACAAAGAATTATAGAGCTGCTGCTCCTTAACCAGTGACAGCAACTGCCATCTTCATATTCCTCCACAGAGTCATTACTTATAGCCACTCCTAACTGATAGAGATACACAACGAGGCAACAGACATTGAGCTCATCTCTGTATTCAGTCCATCCTATTTCCTGGATGCACTGTTCCCAACACACACAAAAATTCAAATTCATATGATATTTCATGACAATAAATATATAAACTCTCTGCGTAACCCAGCTCCACCTGTTAGTGAATTCTAACAGTCATGTATATGCTCTTTCTTTCTCTCACTCCAAAAAGCACCCTTTAAGAATCTTATTATAATGGACCAGGTACTGTTATAGACGCTGGAGGGAAAGAAAGCCTCAGACCTCAGAAAGGCTGAGAGGCATTTTCACCACAAAGTCTAACTGCCAGGCATGATTTCTGCTATCATACACCGTGGAAGGCTCTTCGAGACAGTGCAGTCATGGTGCCCAGTACGGCCGGACACACAGCCAATTAACAGAAGTGGCCATTATATTTATCCACAGCAGGACACAGGAGTACAAACAACATATATTTAAATATTGGTGAGGGAAGGAGGAGTGCTACAGGAGGGGCGACATGAACCAGAGAAGGCTGTCTGGGAAGATGATTAGGAGTTTGCTGGAGAAGAAATAAGAGGGAGAGTGGAACGTTTGGGGCAGAGATAACCACCTTAATGGGAGTGCTTGGCAAAGGTGGCAGATGGAGTAAAGACCGAGGTGAGTCCTGAGAGCTGGCAGATGATGGAAATGAAAGGCCAAGCTGGAGCCAGACCGTGAAGGGCCTCATAAATATGAGACTGAGTCTGGTCCTTCATCCCACAAGCAAGGAGTCTCTGAAGGGTTGTAAGCAAGGAAGTGACATAATCAGGTCTCCGTTTCAGGTGGATAATTGGCAGCAGAACGGGAGTTGGGCTAGAGTTGGTAGAAAGTGTAAGTAACAAGAACCATTAGAAGGCATTTCTATAAACCAGCCACAGGATAAAGAGGAACCAAGCTAGGACAGTGATGCCAGAGCATGTGAAGGAGGTTAGTTTGGAGAGACATTCTGGAGGGAGGAAAAGGATCAGGGAGCTTTGGAGGGGTAAGAAAATTAAAGCCTCAACATTGACTCTGAGTTGTTCTGACTGTAGGGTCGAGAGCCTATTAAATGTTATTATGAGAGATAGGAACATTCAGGAAGTATACTAATAAATGAAAGTTCAACTTATAAGAATATGGTCTTTATGGAAGTTCACTGTTTCTGTCAAGTTCTTACTAAAGTCTCATCTATTTCTCCTTCAATGCCACTAAGCCTGCCTTCTCTTGTGACATCAGAGCACAGGAATAAGGAATGACCATGCTCTGTTCTTAACAAGACATCATAAAACAGCTGTGAATGCACCTTGATGAGAAATAAAACTTCCAGCCTCTTCACCAACAATTCCATGAAGATTCTGCAGTCAGGATACATGGTAGAGTCTTCCTATTATCCATCCCAGAAGCCCCCTGCCACCATGTCCAGAGTAGGGCCTTGCAAATGTAAGTGCCCAAAAATGGCTGTTCCTTTGATCTGATGTGAAATCACACTCCTTAAGGGGCAACTGAAAGTCTTCAATGATCATAGCAGATGCTCCAAAGAGACCACTGTGGAAGGAGTCTTGGAAGTTAAGGGCATGGGGCTATTTGCGTGAATCTAGGCTTCTCCATCACAGAGATTCTCTGGCTTGAACCCTATCCTTTTTCAGTGTCTCTGTCCCATGATCCACAGTCAGGTCTCAACTTTAGATGCAGCTTCACTTGCTCGTCATAATCCGTATCCTTGCCATCCCTCAAAATGGTGCATTTGTGTCGCAAGTGTTTCCAGGGCACGTGCTCCATGTACCAGCCCCAATAGGGTTGATGCCGTGCTCCTCCCTGGCCTCCAGGAATCCTGTACTTTTTGGCATCCTTAACTTCACTTGGTCTGTGTTCTCACCCACCATGTCCCATATGCTCCCTAGAGCCCTGGCTCCATGCATGTTAATTAGGCATTATACAGGCTAAGAGAGTGTGATCATAGCGAAATAAGTTCAGTAAACCGCCGATCCCTTTGATATACCAACATGCACTGAAAATAATCAGAAGCAGAAGAACCTTTATAATATTTCCAACACTGACCTGTTAATGAGTATTATCCATTATCCAGGTGAACGCACCATCTCCAGGATGGATAAACAAAAAGAACAAAATTGGGGCACCTGGGTGGCTCTGTCAGTTAGATGTCCAACTTCGGCTCAGGTCATAATCTCACAGTTTGTGAGTTCAAGCCCCACACTGGGCTCTGTGCTAACAGCTCAGAGCCTGAAGCCTCCTTCAGATTCTGTGTCTCCCCCTTTTTTTGCCCCTCCCATGCTCATGCTCTGTCTCTCTCTGTCTCTCAATAATAAAAATGCTAAAAAAATTTTTTTTTTAAAAAGAAAGAAAACAAAAAGAACAAAAAGAATATTGTCAAATCTTTGGGCATAAAATTTCATATAGAAAATGAATGAATGAATGAAATTAACAAAATCAATGGACTGAATGAATGACCGATATTTTCTCTGAAATTATTATCTCCCCATGGTGTCTTCAGACTCTACTCCTGACCACATCATGAAAAGAGGAAGAACATCAGAGGTTTGGGAACACAAGGAAGAAATCCTAAGGTGTCCAAAGTAAGGAGATTCCCTTTTAGAGAAAGAGTATTGCCTTGGGCAAAAACACCTGAGGAAGTAGTCACACGAAAGACAGAAAGCATTTACAAGTAAGTAAGGGACAGAAAGCATTTACAAGTAAGTAAGGGACGGGGTGCCTGGGTGGCTCAGTCGGTTAAACTCCAACTCTTGGTTTTGGCTCAGGTCGTGATCTGATGGTTTTGTGACTTTGAGCCCCCGGTCAGGCTCTGTGCTGGCAGCATCAAGCCTGCTTGGGATTCTCTCTTCCCCTTTCTCTCTGTCCTTCCCCTACTTGTGCTGTCTCTAAAAATAATTAAATAAATTTAAAAAAAAAAAAACACCAAGTACATAAGGCATAAGGCACAGCTCCAAGGGACAGCCATCTATTGGGGCTCGCAGCTGTCTGCCAGAAAATACACTCCTCTCCTCTGTCCATTGTGTAAATCTGATTCAATCAGCACCCCTGCTCCACAAAAACGAATGCATTAATGTGGAGTGCTACCACTCAAAAGCAGTGGAGTGAGAATACCATTATTTTAAATTGTTCGAGGCCATGCAGTCCCTAATTTCATTAACTCTGTTTCTCAGGAACCTATCTACCAAATTCTATGGCATCACAGAAGTGGGGGTGGGGAGTGGGAAATCTATACAAATGCCTTTCTACCTCAAATGCCATGCTCTTCATTATGATAAATCATACACACTTATAAGCAGGTGGGATTTATGGTAGGCAGAAAAATGGTTCCCCAGATATGTCCATGTTCTAAATCCTAGGATATGTCAACATGTTGAGATTGTCCCAGAGTGTCCTGGTAGGTCCAATGCAATCACATGAGCTCTGAAAAGCAGAAAAGGAGGAAAGAAGAGGAAGTCAGAGAGATAAGACAGACTGGGAAGGCACGAGACAACAAACACAAAGAGAAATCTCATCATGGGCTGAGGAATGCCAGGTCCAAGAGCTGAGATTGGCCTCTGGGCAAGAGCCAGCAGCCACAGAACTGAATTCTACCAATAACCTGAACAAGCCTAGAAGCAGATCCTCCCACCAATAATAGCCAAGACCTGTCAATGCCTTGACTTTGATCTCATGAAACCCTAAGCAGAGAACTCAACTGAGTCACCCTGTGCCCAGGCTTCTTGACCCATAGAAACAGTGGGATAGCAAATGCTGTTTTAGGCCATGAAATTTATGTTAATTTGTTATTAAAGCAATAGAACAACATAGGATTTGTTCAATTAACCTACAAATATTAAAATTCCAACATTGGTGAGCATTCTTTGATTTACCCACCCAAATATCTATTTTTGGAGCAACTCACCTCCTCTGGTCAGATACAAGGTAGTAACCTTTACAAGAGGAAAACTCACAGTGATGGGCAAACACAGGTATCTCTTCCAATGCTTTCATGCCACTTGGGAACATTAATAGTAAACAACATTCACATAAATACAGATGTCATATTAGACTGTGACCGATAAAATGGAGAGGAGGTGCCTGGTGCTAGGAGAGCCAATAACAGAGGTTCTGGTGGGAGTGTGCTAATGAAGACTTCCCTTCGGTCTTGACAATGAAACCAAGATCTGCAGGATAGGCAGGAAGGATGGGAAGGTGCAGGGATTTGGGAGCAGAAAGACCAGCAGAGATGTTGAAGCCAGAGGGAACATAAGGAGAGTGAAACAGTAAAAATGCTGGGCTAGCAGTGTTGGGCTGAAGACACAGGCAATGGTGAGATTGTGAGTGCTTTCTAAGGATTTTCCAGAAAGAAAATAAAAACATGCATCATTTTTCTTTTAAAGAACTAGGGGCCCCTGAGTGGCTCAGTCAGTTAAGTGTCCAACTCTTGATTTCGGCTCAGGTCATGATCTCACAGTTTGTGGGTTTGAGCCCTGCATTGGGCTCTGCACTGACAGTGCAGAGCCTGCCTGGGATTCTCTCTCCTCCTCCCCCTCTCTCTGCCCCTCCCCCGCTCTCTCGCCACTGTGTTCTCTCTCTCTCAAAATAAATCAATTTTAACAAAAAAAGAGCTCTTGTGTAAAGCAAAGGAATTACTTACTGATTAATGATTATAGAATTATAGAAACTGTTATATACATGAAATGACACTCAGGCTGTCCCTGTGAGCTATAGGTTTTCAAGGTTGTAATCCATAGCCTAGGAAACGGAGTACAGGGCATGATCCTTAATTTTTTTATTTTTCTTCCTTTAATTTTAGAGAGAGTACAAGCAGGGGAGAGGCAGAAGGAGAGAGGAAGAGAGAGAGACAGAATCTAAAGTTCCATGGTTAGTGTGAAACCGTACATGGGGCTTGATCCCATGACCCTAGAATTATGGCCTGAGTTGAAATCAAAAGTCAGATACTCAACCAGCTGAGCCATCCAGGCACTGAAGGGCATGACCTTTAAACATCAGATCTCCGACAGGTTTAGAAAAAGCCCTAAACTTGGCATTATAGGACAGAGATGTATAAAAAGTAATTTATTCTCTCTAAGGGTCAATTTACTTACCTACAGAATGGAAATGATACTTTAATGCAAATGGGAGACACAATAAATACTTGCTGAGAAACTAGATAGGGGCACCTGGGTGACTTAGTCGGTTAAGCGTCTGACTTTAGCTTGGGTCATGATCTCGCGGTTCATGGGTTCGAGCCCCGCGTGGGGTTCTGTGCTGACTGCCAGCTCAGAGCCTGGAGCCTATTTCAGAGTCTGTGTCTCCCTCTCTCTCTGGCTCTTCCCTGCTCATGCTGTCTCTCTCTCTCTCCTAGAAATAAATAAAAATATTTTTTAAAAAATTAAAAAAAAAAAAAGAAACTAGATAAATAAATTCTTGCCCTGCTTGACTCAGGGTCAAATGAAAACCAAGTGTGTGAATGTGCTTTGTAAAGTGGAGTACTATTTACAAATGTGAATACTGATACTATTAATCCAACAACGTCTTCATACAAGGAAAGATGGCTTATGTTTCTAAAGAGAAATAAGAGTAACTGACAAATGAAAGGAACAGGTCAGTGAAGAAGGTCATGGAATGTTCACAGACTGATGCCTGGCATGGTGCCCAGTGGCAGATTAGGGGGATGTCAGCAGAGAGAACAGGAGTTAGAATAGGCAAGGTTTCCTGAGTCCTAGGTTCCTATGTAAACTGGCTCTAACTAGAACAATACAAGAGCCCAGTAACTCTAGGGGCTACTAATGCAACACGCGGTCATCATCAGAGTCAAATATGCAAAAATTGCAACCGACACAAATCTGACATTCTTTTAAAACATAATGTTTATACGTTTGCCAGAACCCTTCCTTGGAAACCTGAGAATATTTTGTTCCTATGAGAGCTCTCTTTCTGAGATCTTAATTCTGGCCGAGAATTAAAGCCTACATCATTCCCTATCACAGAGAGAACATCACAGTGTTGGAAGCATGAGCTTTGAAGTCCCAGGAGAACGGTGTGTGATTCACAGCCCCGGTTGATAATAGGGAAGTTACTTAACCACTATGACTCAGTTTGCCCATCAGCAAAAGAGGAACAGGAAGAGACCTAACATGCATGACTGTCCTTTGTGCATGCCTACTGCATAAAACTATTGGACAAATACTTTTATCACTACCAATCTAGGTTTTCTGTGACACCATGAAAGCTCAAACTGCTTTAAGAAGAAAAAACAATGTTTCAGAAACACAAGCCGTATCTCACGAATTGTTCAGCAACCTACTGTCTTTTCTCCCTACTATTAAAATAGGGGGAAAAAAAAGAACTTAAATTTCCCTACAGAAGATTTCCTAGCTGAGCTCTCTCACTTCACTGGGGGGCTGAAGGGGTTGTCAGTTCCAGGCAGAAATGAAACAGCCAAACTCAGAGTTGCATTAAGTATGGAGAGCAGAACATCCGTACTTCAGAGATCAATCTCAATTGCTGGCATTTGAAATACTTTGGAGACAGGAGTCATCATAATTTCAAAAAAGGCTCACCCCAAGAAAGCAGAGCAGACCAAGTCATTCATCCCCAGTATCATAGCTGAGGCCTCAAAGCAAATCCCAGATTTCAGGCATGTGGTAATTAGGTCTCTAAATTTACTCAACTGACTGGGAAACCTGTCAAAGAAATTCTTATCATGGGGAGCATTAATTACACATAAAATGACAGGGCAGACACACTGGGAGACATGCAGTCACCTAGAGAGAGATGGCCAAAGGCCATCGAGAAGCCGTGTCCAGAGCTGGTCCCTGCGCACACCCAACCCTACCAGCCTCACGAGTGCACGTGAGTCTGCTGAGATCAGAAAAGAGTGTTTTCAGTGTCCAAATAGATGCATGTTGGGTTCGTTCACGGAAAGCTGAAATATACTATAGAACCAGCAACTGAGAACTTCCTAAGATTTGATTCACTTACTCACCAAGGCAAGAAATTCTTTATAGTCTGCTTGCATTTCACTCACCCATTTCAACATTTACTGCAAAAGGACACCCATCAGACAGAAAACCTGGCCTGGAGAAATAGACTAAGCTCTGCCTTCATGCCAACGACAGTCGGAAGAAAAACAGAAAACAAATCGAAAAACACACAAAACAAATGGTTATGATAAATTGTGGTAAGCACCTTAAAGGGAAAGAACAAGGCAGTCGGAGAGGCATGCAGCTTTGGGGCAGAGGACACCATGTGGATTGGGAGAGAAAGTGAAAGGAGGGGATACTTAAGCTTCGGACTACAGCAAAATAGACATTCAGCATATGAAGAAAGAGTGGAGAAGCATTCCAGGAGCAGGAAGGGCTTCAGGGTCCCCATTTCCCTTACTTTCCTTCTTTCTGCCTTTCCTTCCAGCCAGCCAGCCAGCCAGGCAGGCAGCTCACCATGCGTTGAGAATAACCTACAATCTCTTCTAGGTACTAAGATGAAGTGTAAAAGAAGTGAAACCTTGTCCTTGTCTTCTAAATTTTTTTTTTAAATCTCAGTGGGGCAGCAAAGCCTATGTGCATGTGAAACAGCGCTGAAGAGTATATGACAGAGCACTAGCCAAGAAGCAGGTTCCCCAGTTTGCCCAGGCTTCCACGGACCATGAGCCCAGCGTTGAGCGCACTCCACTTGGGCTGGGCCACATGGCCCCTCCCTGGCTCTTGTCAATTTCCCTACTCAGATTCAACCCCTTCCCTGGTGGGCTAGAGCCCTTCCAGCTGGATTCCCTCTCCTCCATCCACTAGACTACGGTAGTCTCTCCTCCTGCTGCTACACCTCGTTTTTGAGCCAGACAAACTCCTCCAGCGATGGACAAGAATCCAGAGTGAGCCCGAGTTTGCTCTGCCCCTTTGGATTCTGTGGGCTGGACCACTGGTTTCCCACATGGTGCCATGCTTAAAAGCTGCCTCCCTGAAGCTGACAATATTCTTTTTCAGCTCAGTGCCCATCTACATCCCAGGGTACCCAACATGTGGTACTGATACCTTTTGCAGATGTAATTTTGTTTCTGTGTTTCTTTGGGAGAATTATTTCTGCACCCTCCGACCAAATATAATTAAGGTTTTTCAAATCTGAGTAAGTTTTAATACAGGCTAAAAGAAACTATGAAAAGAGTGATTACACTTATACTCCATGCACTGAGTAGCTTTTGAGAGGTGTCTGTGCAGTTGATAAGAATCTTGCGAGGTCCATGTCAGTCATGATCACCAGGAGTACATGTTATGACCATATACACTCTCGACTGAGCCAGCCCCAGTGAGTACCTCAGCACCAGCATAGACCATATAGCAATTGGTGCTACCAGATCCCCTTTTAGGAAGAGTACCGATTTCTCTAGCTGATAGCCATCAGCTATAAACCCTCTCTAAGAATGTCCTGTGATTCAGCCTACACCCAATGACTCTTCAAGGCAGGGGTATTAAGATCCAGTTTCCTCATCCCAACGAAGGATAACTGCAGTGAAGCATCCCAGCTTTCCCACTCTCCATGGGATCTGCAAAGGCTTCTTGCAAACTGTAGTCCACCCCAGCTTCTCCTTGCAATTCTTTCAATGCTCAGTCCTTTCTCCTCTTTTGTACAGGTAATGATCCCACGGCACTCTTGAGTAGAAGTCCCACATGCTAATTTCCCACCTCAGGGTCCGCTTCCTAGAAAGCCTGAGCTACCCTCCCCGGAGACTGTTGGAACAGTAATGCAGAGACTCCCATTTATTGAGCACTGCCATGCGCTGGGCATTGTGTCTCCGTAAGAAGTTCGCAGCCCTACTCCAGAATGCAGCACCCCTTTCTAGGTGTACGTACACTAGACACTTGTCTACAAAGCCTAATGCACTAGTTGTTATTCCAAAGAGTTTGATCTTTAATATCCAAGGTAGTTGCAATGATTCAACGTGGACCATCTGTTGTTGTGTCAATCTGTTCAGGCAAGAGAGTTAAAATCCTGGGAGAGTCTGGAATCACAAGTTTCTTGCATTCAAAAATAATGTGGCAGCATTTCCAGCCCAGCTGTGAAGCACTGGCTGACTGAGAAAATACAAGTCCCCTAGGAGACACCCTGTGCTACCTGCTAATGAAATCAGGAAGAGGCCAGCTTTATGGTCTAATTGGTCATCTGAGAGGCTGGTTTTTTTAACCAGGTCTTTAAATAGTGATTTTCTTGCTGTAAATACACTGTCTTCTTAAAGCAGCTGGGTAGCTCTATCATTTTTTACTTTAACTCAGTTTTTCTAACTCCAACTTTTCCCCCTCATATTGTCTCTAAAGAAACAGTTCTGCTCCTGAAGATTACTTTCATAAAAATAACACAAAATGCTTATATTTACAGGTTTGCAGACTAACGATATCTCGGTTGAGAGCTTAATTAGGAAGGAGTCAGGACAGGAAGCTAGGAGTGCTATTGATACCATGTGAGCTCTGAGTCTAGACGAAGGAGCAAGATCAACATTAATCTTGTTCATGGATGACTTAAAAGTAGGAATCACCATGCACAACAGGTGAACACATTTCATAGGTGCGATAACTGCATCATCTTCCAGCTCAAAGGGACTCCATGGACATAGCTGCCATAACATCATTAAGATGTTGACCATGACCTCTGTTTTCATTAGTTCAAAACTTCTAATTGGCCAAATATTTTAGGATTGTTTTTCATTTTCTCCAAACTCAACCCCCTCCAACCCAATTCTTTAATTTACTATTCCACTGCAGACATTTGGGATCTGGTCTGATCCTTCTGGTTCAGAATCTTTTTCTAGAGATGCTCAGGAATCTGCATTTTTAGCAAGCACAATGTGATTGTTATGCATGATAATGTCTGGAACTAGTTGTACTGACAAGTGAAATCACCACTGGAACCCCCAAATACAAATGACCTTCTGGTCTTCTCATAGATGTGGGCACTCTGACCGCTTTCTGTGCGGCGCCTCCCCCCCCACCCCCCATGAAGACAACCTCCTTCACCTGTAACCCTTGATCATTTAACTCCTTGGTTTCCTGGCCCACTGGGCTCCATTACTTGGCTCCGTAGCCCCCACCCCCCTTTCCTGGTGGGCCCTCCAGAATAGCTTTTCATCCCTCAGATCCATGCACGGTGACACAGGTAAGAGGTAAACTCAGGCCACAGATGATGGAAGAGCTGAGTCCTGTCCCAAACCTGTGATGACACCAACAGAGAAAATTGCATTCCTCCACTCACTTACTCACTTACTCCTTCTCTTATTCAACATATAGTAATTGAACACCAATTACATGCCAGGGACTATATACTATGTCCTGAGAATACAGCAATTAAAAAATAAATAAACAAAAATGGGCTTAGAATTCATGTTACAGGGTTATATTTGAACAAACTTTAAAGTGAGTTGTTTATTTAAACTTGTGAGAGCTCTAAAAAATAATTATGACGTTCTGTGGGGGACATACAGCAGTGGATCTACCTAGATTTGGAAGAGATAGGAAAGTCCTTAAGGAAATAATATTGTCATAAACATTAAAGAGCGGGCAGGAATCAACAACTTGGCCAAGGGCATGAGATGTGGATGGCGTGGGGTCAGAGGAAATGCCAAGGCAATGCATGTCAAGACCCTGCAGTGTAAAGGTGCTCAGTCAAGTCGCTGGAAAGCTAAGGGAAGGGCAAGAAAGGGGCTGATATCCTAAGATCATACTTGATCTTTACACTGAAGATTGTCTTCCTACTTTAAGAACCGAGTGAAGCTCTGAGAAGGGGAGTTAGGAAATCTAATCTGCATTTTAAACACTCTGATTGGGTGTGGAAGACAAGGGGAGCTGTCAAGAGACAAATGAAGAACAACACTAACTGAGATGAGGAGAGTGGAGGGAGAGGTGGACAGAGGAGGGCACTTTGAGGACTCAGGAAAATTTGGTGCTTGATAAAAATATGAGATGAGGAGAAGGCACTGTTGAGGCTGATGCCCATAGAATGCATGTAGTACTCGTCCCTTAGTCCTTGTGAATCCTGATGCATGGTCTCTCTTCTGGAGAAGAGAAGAAACATATGACACTAAGTGCACATATTCCAAATGGCATGGGCTCTGCATGTGTCTCACTGTCTTTGTCTACAACAAGAAGAAAATAAGAGTACAGATCCTTCTGGACTCAGAATGGGGTTCTGTCCCAATAAACCCAGAATAAGTTGAAAATATCCTAAGTCAAAAATGCATTTAAAACACCTAATCTGCTGCACATCAGGGCTTAGCCTAGCCCTCCTGAAATGTGCTCAGAACACTTACATTAGCCCACAGATGGGCAAAAGCATCTAACACAAAGCTTATGTTATAATAAAGTGTTGAATGTCTCATGTAATTTACTGAATACTGTACTGGACGTGAAAAACAGAATGGTCACATCGTGCAGAATGGTTGGAAGCACATTGGCTGTGGACCCTTGTGATCTCGCGGCCAACTGGGAGTGGCCACAGCCATGGGCCCACAGCATGAGCGAGGATCATACAGCGTGTATCACCAGCCTGGTAAAGATCAGAACTCACAATATGATGTATGGTATCTACTGAATTAGTATCACTTTCACACCATCATGGAGTTGAAAAACCATAAATTGAAACATCGTAAATTGGGGACAGTCTGTACTTGTGTGGGATTTGGGGGCAGATTAAATGAGTTAATACACATCAGCTACAGAGAACAGTGCCTGGAAGACTACAGGCAGTAGACTATGAGCCAGTCGGCACTACTGGCTGACACTGTAGAATAGCATGGTATGCTAATACAGAGTGCCGGTGGCTCTAGAGACATTGATATCTAACTATTAATCCTGGGTCTGGCATTTAGTTTCGATTTGCTAGTTAGCCATTTAGATCATGTTACTTCTACTTTTTGAAAATTCTTTTTAGCTCTAGGTCTGTCTTTTACTTTTTTTTCCAAATATAAAATATTTAAATCATCCAATATAGAAAATAAAGTGTCAGGCATCCTGTGCACACTCCTAGATTCAACAAATGTTTACATGGTGCTTCAGATATATTTTTAAAGAAATAAAATGGTGTGATACCCAATTAAAGAACTCTCTCCATTTCCATTTCTTTCCTTCACAGAAGTGACCATATTCTAAAATTGGCATGTATCTCTCTCCTACAGGTTTGTTAATACCTGTACTACATATGTAAATGTCCATAAAATATGCGCATTTTTTGTATGCTTAAAATTTTCACATAAATGACATCATATTGGACTCAGCAGAATGGATCCCAGGAACGAAAGGATGGTTTTAACATTTAAAATTCTACTGAAAGAATTTATCACATAAACAGATTAATAAGGATATAACACATGCTTATCTGGATATAGCACAAGGATTTGATCAATATTTTCTACTCATTCAGAATAAAACTCTCTTCAACCTGCTAATGTACCATATTAGGCCAGGGTTTCTTAACCTGGGCATGACTGACATTTTGGGCTGGAAAATTCCTTCTTGTGAGGGCTATGTATATGGTAGTGTTTAGCCTGTAGTACCTTCCCATTCCTTACAATCAAAAATGTCTCCCGACATTGCCAAATTCCCCTAGGCACAAAATATCCCTTGATCAAGAACCACTGTGTTAGGCAAGTTATTAACCCCTGTAAGACTCAGTTTTATCCCTTACAAAATGGAGAAAATAACAGGACCAACACTATAGGGAATTTCCAATAGCATGATATAATGTATTTATCATACTGGCTAGCCATTTCACAGTAAGATGTCACTAAGTGTACTTGGTTGATGGTGGTTGTGGTGATGGTGAGGATGTCAACGTTGATGAGGACAGGAGGATGCTGTTGAAATACACACAAGTGTTTTTGTTCTCAGGATTCTCTTCTTTCTCTTGTGCCCTCTTCATTCATCACTGAGACCGTCTGCAGTCATTTCCTCCAGAAGGGACCACACAGCAGAAATGGATAGAGACCAGGAAGAGGAGTCAACTGCCAGCCCCAGGGAATGGGTGGTATCTTGTGGATTAGATATGGGATTAGATATGTCATGGATTACAATGGATGGTATCTCATAGATTTAGGAGAGGATCTATTAACATAGAAGTTTCCCACTGTGGTCTAGAACTGACATCCTGGGCCGAAAAGGAGGGATGGGAGTTCCTAGGAGGATGAGAAGTCAGAGAGGTCCTAAAAAGGAGGATCAGACCTAAAGGCACATGCCAAAAGGGGGAGGGGCTCCCTCCAGAGATCTCCATTCTCTGTGGGGCATCCCATCAGGGGTACCCTGTCTGTCTCCCACACACCTAGAACAGGCAGGCTTCCACATCCCATCTACTATGTTAACCATGAAGAGTGCTGATCACCTCACTGAGGCTTCTAGGAGCTGGGCTCCCAGGCTGTGTCCAGCAGGCAACGCCATATCTACTTCCTGCACACCATCACTCACCACTGCTGGCTGGCCAGTGGAGTAGTGTTGGACACTGGACATTGTTGGATAACCCATGTATTGTGACCTGTGGGAACACCTTTCCTGGACACCTTGATGGCCCTTGACACCCTCCAGAAACAGTGTGTGGAAGAGAAAGTCACCTAGCCCCTGTGCCTCAGCCTTAGACGGGATACAGAGGAACCAACTCAAGACCTCCCATGTTACACTGCAATTTTGTATAAGTTACTTTTTATCATTATTACTCATATTTGATGCTGGGCAAGTAACATAACTTGACTGAGTCTCAATTTCCTCTACTGTAGGTGAGCCTGAAATCACTCAGTTCTAAAATTTTATGATTCCTCTCTCTCTACTTTTGCACAGATTAACTGTTCTTCATAAATATGTAGTAACTGCTTCAGAAATATTCAGATGTCATCAGTTTTAAGTCACGAAAGATTGAGATGTAAAAAATAAAATAAAAATGAGAAGTTGGGCTACTTTAGCAGACAGTATGAATTGAGCACCAGAGAGAACTTGCTTATAAAATGCCAAATTAATGGCACTTTTATTTAGTTTTTATTCACCTCTCTTACTTTCATCTGCTATGATTTTTAAACAGTGCCTGCACCTGAGCCCAGAGCACACCAACATTTAAACGGATCACCCAGATTTTTACAGTCAACAGCGAAATAAACATCAGAAATGCTAAAATAAGTGATCTTTAGGTGATGGCCATTACAGATACGGCCCGTTTTATGGATAAGGAAACTGAAACTTTGAGAAGTCAAATAACTTGTCCTCCATAAATATTAAATGGAGAAGCCAGAATTCAAGGCTGGGCCTTCAGGACTTCAAAGACCACACTCGTAATCAGAGAATACTCTACACATTCCATGTGCCATTTATGTCCATATTGTGTGGGAAACTTGCTGATTTAGTTGAATGGTCAAATACCAAGGCATTTCTTTCCATTTTCATTCCAATCCCCATCATTTACAAAACCAATCACCACTGACAAGTTTGGGCTGCGCCTACAATTTCATTCATTAGAGAGAACATCTGGGCAAAACTTGAGCCAGAAACTTTCAGAAAAGTTGAGTTACACCTGGGCTGTGGTAACTGAGCCATGAACTCTCCCTTAAAAATCTTCTCAGGGTATAGCTGGACTCAAAGGGGACTATATTAAAGAAATAAGTCATTCATTTCTCAGAACTAATTTTATATGGTTAGAAAATGAGAAAGTCTGTGCAAATATGCTATGGGTTATTAAATCCTGGTTTGGACTACACTGCAAATGGGTGTGGGTAAATATCAGCCACATAATGATAATTACTCAAGTCTGACGAGGCCCCACACATTCAAAGCTCCCTGCCAAGTAGATTTCCAACTCAAAATACTGTATACTCAGACTGTTCCTGACTTTTCACTGTAATAAGGCCAGAAACTAAGAAAGAAAAAGAGGACACATTTGACTATAGAAATATTTTTAAATTGGGATGGCAAGAGACCATAATAAACAGTCAAAAGACAAAGGAGGGACAAGAACAGATTGACAACAGAGGTGCCCCATGTAGGGTTAACACTTCAAATGTCTAAAACAATTCATCCAAAAATAAAACAACCTAGTTGAAAAGTGGGCAAAAAGCATAAAGACAACAAAAGAAATAGTGACCAACAACTATATGAAAGACTCCTGAAATTAATTTAATGCAAATTAAAATAAACATATAATTGTTCTGTCTTTAAGATTAACGAGAACTAAAAATGCATGCTACCTAGTGCTAGTAAGAATGTAAGGAAATAGGCACTCAGGCACTGCTGGTGGAAGGTAATCTTGTAATATCTATAAAAATCTTCCATGTGCCTACCTTCTACACCATGTCTAGGTGTTATTCCTATGGAAATACTAAATATCTGCTTAAAGATGCATGCAATGCTCAAGAATGCCTATTCTGATATTAAACATTTTGGGAAAAGATGAAGTGGCCATTATTAGGGGGTTGGTTATAAGAAGTGTAATTCATTCTTAAAAATACCACATAACTGTTAAAAATAATGAGGTACATGTAGAAACACTGGTATGGAAAAGATCACAATATATTTTCATTTATAGTGTTAGGCAACAGAAGTTGTAACACAATATTATATTCCATTAATAATGGTAACAATAGTAATTACAAAAATAATAACTGTTGCAAGCAGTTACTGAAAAACGTTTGAAAGGATATAAACAAATCCGTAATGGTAGTTATATTTTGGAGTTAGCACTAAAGAGAAATGTCACTGTGTCATGTAAACATTTCTGTATCATTTGTATCTTTGACAATTCACATGTATTATTCTTTCCTCCAATTAGAAAATGCCAGAAAGTATTTTTTAAATACTTGATGATCTAATCATTCACTCTAAAGGGCTTCATGAGTAGGGTAGAGCAAATGATTACGTATAGATTGCAAGAATGATGATTCTATATGTAACCGAGGCAAGTTCAGAATTTCTATATAGGATTGAATTCGAGGCAGTCCTCTGTTTGAAGGGAGGTCATTGAATCTGCTTTAGTAGAGTGTTTTTGTTTGTTTATTTGTTATAAGAGTGAGGAACACATGACTAGGAAATATTAAATGTGTTTTAACACCTGAAATCATTTAGTTTTTTCTAGGTATCCCTTTACCCATGTAAGAATGGTAATAAGGATTCCTGCATTACTCCCAGGAAAGCTATGCAAAGCAGATGAGTCAACACACATAAAAACAATTTGTAAAATGGAGCACCCTCAACACGTATGAAGGATTCTGTGACTCTGGACAACTCCCAAGTAATAATATATCAGTATTTCTTCAGAAGATAAATTAATGTACTTTCCCTGTAATCCAGTATCTACATCGCACCTGCAAGCATGTTTTTTGGTCTCTGGATCTGCAACAAACAGCACATCAATTATAGGCAAATGCTTACGAGACAATAGACTGATCAGAGGAAGAGTTGGTCCTGACAAATTTCAAAACCTGGAAATTATACTTGAAGGAACAGAGAGGGGGAGTACAAACATTAGCCACACAGCAACCATTGGTGCTGCTGCTAGTGCTTCGGAAGGAGCTGTCACTGACATTAGTCACCTCCTTTAGATCCTGTAAGAGACAATGACCATTCCAAAGGAATGAGACAAAGATGGATTAGACAGATAGAAAAATAGAACTCTGCTGCCAGACAGACCTGGTTTACCAGAGCTGGGCCACCGGGGATGTAACTCATGGCAGAGTAAGCACGAAGCCAGCACTCCCTTCCACTTTCTTCCTTACTTTCTTCTACTAGAGAGATTGTAAGAACTAAACACTCGCTGCCTCAGTCTTCTTCACACCAATGGGCAGCCCGGGGACACTGATCATCCCAACAGCAGAGGGGCATCTGACCAGTCTGCTTTCTTTCCTGATAAAAGGGACCGATGGAGCAGGTGTGTCTCCTTTTCCCTCATTCCTGCCTGGAATGTAGACACGCTACCTGTGAAAGCCTCACTGAGGCCAATTGGAGAAGGCGGAGGAAAACTCAGAGCTGCCAGCCTTGATGTCACTGAGCTGCTTAACCAGACCCAGGAGCCTCTTGTCTTGTTAGAAAAAAGAACTTCCCCAGAGTTCTTGTCATGTTAGAAAAATTAACTGTTCCTTGTTTAGGTCACTGTTAGATGGATATTCCATTACTTGCTACAGAAAAACATGTCTAATATATACTTAAATCTCCCTACCCATAAGTGTGTGTGTGTGTGTGTGTGTGTGTGTGTGTGTGTAAAATCTATGATATATTCACATCACTCAAATGAATGCTCAAATCACAGTCCTCAGTGAGGTCCTATCTGGCAACCCTCTATAATTAGCTTCCCTCATCACTATCCATTTTTCTCCCTCATACCAATTTGCATTAAGAAAAATTTAGTATCTGTTATACATCTATTTGTTTTCTGGGACTCTCCACTAAAATGGATCTTTCATGAGGCCAGAAACTTTATTTTGTTTATTGCTTACAATTCCAGCACTTAGAATTGTGTTCAACACATACATCACATCCGATAAGTAACTGTCAGCTAACGAATGAACAAATTAGTGTACGTGAAATGTTTGGAATATAAATGCCCTAATAAATGATAGTTGCTTCTCTGTTGTTATAAAGGAGAGACTAATGGTTATTGCCCAAGCAACACCCACTGGGAGAGACACAGCTTATTATGTCTACTCTAGAGATCTGGCACACACAGGAATATAAAGACATAGACATTCACACAGCATATTTTTTCTCAGAGCACAAAAATGCAATTCAAATATTCATCCATATGCTAAATAAACTATGGTCCACTGTGTAATGAAATACTATGGTCACCCTGACAGCTAAAGGGTGGAAAGGCACGAAGGTTGGAAGAGGAGAGGGGGAGTCTCTTTTACCAGACCATCTTTTGTCCTGGGCAAAGGGAATCTCTCAAGCCCAGAATCCTCTAGATTGGGACTGTCACTCCTTGACTGTTTTGAGGCTCTGCTTTGCAAGGGCTGAGACTTCTGGGTTGTCAATCTAATCTACATTGTGTGTGTGTGTGTGTGTGTGTGTGTGTGTGTGCGCGTGTGTGTGTGTGTGTCTCTGTGTCTGTGTCTGTGTCCTGTTAACTAAAAGCTCACAAAAACAATGAACAAACTTCCAGTTTTTCAAAAGGAAGAACCAGTCCTTTTTTTTAAATTTATTTTAATGTTTTATTTATTTCTGAGAGACAGAGAGAGACAGCGTGAGCAGGGGAGGGTCAGAGAGAGAGGGAGACGCAGAATCTGAAACAGGCTACAGGCTCTGAACTAGCTGTCAGCACAGAGCCCGACGCGGGGCTCGAACCCATGAACCGTGAGATCATGACCTGAGCCAAAGTTGGGTGCCCAACCGACTGAGCCACCCAGGTGCCCCAAGAACCAGTCCTTTTGATGGAAAATAGAAAAACTGCAATGGATATTTGAGATTATCCAATCTGGCTCCCTTTTTATTTTTATGCACATAGGAGGCTTGGTGAGAGGAAGGAGACGTGGCTAACATTATAAGGAGAGTGATCGTTAGTGTTTAGGGTATTAATACTTTCTAAACAGTATAATGTTGACGGCCTACTGGGCGACAGGGGCGATGCTAGATATTTTATATACACTAGCTCCTATTATACTCCCGGCCACTCCAAGAGGTTAGAGTTAACTGTGTTGTAAAGAAGGTGAGAAATAGCAAGTGACCAGAAGCCACAAAGTCTCTTACGTCTGAGCCAAGGGTTCAAACCCAGGCTATTTGTCTCCATTTATCATTGCCATACATCAACCACGTGATCCTCACATTGCACTTCCTCTGCCTAATATATTAACACAATCCAATCTCAGTGTCCCTCAACCATTCTTAAAAACACACTCATTTATCCAAAAGTTGATTACCCCATGGATTCTTTTACTTATCTTTTTTTCACAATTTACCTAATGTTCACAATTCTCTCACAGGTGAAGTGTGCGGGTTCAGCTCTGTAGGGCTTCTCACACACAAACACTTGTAAATCACCATTATGTTTTAATTCTAATAGACCACCTTTGCCCAACGCAGCCCCATAAGCCAAAATTCACATGCTTTTGCAACTTTCTGTTAGCACTGTCTACATAAGCCATCTTTAGTCCATCATAACGATGACCAGCCAGTAGTTTACAAAAATGTAATGTTGCAATAAAAACTGCACATCTAGAGATCTAGCACCTATATGCATAAAAAGACATATACACTGGGGTACCTGGGTGGCTCAGGCCGGTTAAGTGGTCAACTTTAGCTCAGGTCACTATCTCAGGATCTGGTGTTCAGCACCACTTTGGGCTCTGTGCTGACAGCCCAGAGCCTGTAGCCTGCTTCAGATTCTGTGTCTCCCTCTCTTTCTGCCCCTCCCCACCTTTCACTCATGCTCACTCCCTCTCTCTCGCAAAAATAAACAAACATTTAAAATTTTTTTTTAAAGTTAAATACACAGATGTTCATAGCAATAATTTTTTGTAAATGTAAAATAATGTAATTTAAATGTCCATCAATATGTTAAGTAACATATTCCATCCATATTCCAACCATAACATGGAAAAATAATCAGCTCTTAGAAAGAATGACCTGGATCTATACGTAGTGATGTGGATACAGCTACAAAATACAATGTTAAGTAAAAAAAAAAAAAATGAAAAAAATAATAAAATATGCCCCCATTTGCTTCAAATAATCACAAAGCAAAACTATGTATTACTGTCTGCACTAATTTATATATATGCATTCATGCAAAAACATCTGGAAGACACACACACACACACACACACACACACACACACACACGCCTAACTAGTAATGATGGGGCAAGGAATAGGTTGAAGGGTGGAGATCAAAGCATAAAATCCCTCAGTTCTTTATTATGGGGAATTTTACAAAAGAATGGGTTCATTTACATTTGTATAGCAAAAGAAATTACTAAAACCATTAGTATCCCAAGAATAGATTCCAAAAGCATCAACATGCTGAGCCTTACAACTGAAGAAAATCCCCCACCTAATCCAAGTGTCCTTTCATTAGAAATGTCTCAAATACTACTGACAGACTGTTACCATTTGGAAAACTCAACAATTTATCTTTAAATTTAGAACCACCACAAAAAATACATATTTTGATCAACCACCTATACTGCCTTGGCTCGGCTCTGAGAAAATGATGATCACTTTCATGACTGTATTGCACGAAAATGATCACAATCACCTCCACCACCCCAGCCCGCCATCCTGTAACACTGAGGCAGTTGCCCATCTGTGAATAGTCCCAGGCAAACAAATTATAATTATTTACGTTCCTGCTTGAAAAGAAAACAAGAACACTCCTTGGGAAGCTAAAATGCACTGAAGGAAGAAGGCGAGACACAGAAATCACTTCTGACAATGTTCAATTATGAGGAAGAAAAAAGGTGTCTTGGAGCTTTCCTCCTTAAAGTGTCTGTGTGACTCCTATTTCCAGAAGCTCCACACCATCTCCACCAAATTAAGAGGAAATGGGTTGAGGAGATGGAGGCAGTGAAAGCAAATTGTCCATTCACTCCTGGCCGCCTCAGAAGTCATTACTGAACGTATTCCACAGGATAATAAATAAAACTGATTGGGTGTGTGGTTAAGAACATTAGAGAAACCTGGAGCGCCTTTAAAGAGCGTTGTGCTCAGAGAAGAGAATTAAAAAGTGAGGCATTTCCTCTCTTCACATTTAAATGTGGTGGCTTGGGAGAGAAACCGTACTTGAAATGGATAGGGGTAATTTTCCATCATTATAGAAACCTTAAACAACCTCTGACTGCTCCTCCTCTCATCTCTTAGCATCCTAGTAAATTGCAGTTATTTGTTCCAAACAAACAGAAAGGCCCATGGTAAAATGGAGCAATTTAAGGCTGGAAGAATACGACACCTGTAATTCAATTTCATGGCAGCTGGTTCACAACACGCTCCTCTCCCTCTGCCTAGGACGTAGGAAACTTCCCTCCCAGCACAGCAACTCTTCCTTGGCGAAGTGCAGGGTTCAAGACGGGAAGTGGACCTTACGTGGACAGACACACTCATCACAGGCAAGGCGTGACTCAGCCTCTGTTCCCCAGGCAGCTTGACATCCACTGAATGCTCAGGCTGGCGGCAAGTTCTTGCTTTCTCAATGATGTGTGTGAAGCAATCAAGTATTCTAGAAGAATGAAGTTCTCCGGGAAAAAGTGCCCACCGATTATCAGAATCTCCAGCACATAAGACAATAAAGGCAGAGCTGCACAAAATGTATTCCCGATATAGATATAGAGGCAATTAGAAACTGCCCTTTATAAAAGAAGTGAAAATAGAACACAAGACTACTCAAAGTAACCGGGGATTAAAATTTGCTCAGTAGACAGAAACACAGGAAGTTAACACTCAGTCACTGCTACAGTCTGATGCAATTTGATGTAAATCACCGTGGTAAAGACTGATATTAATACTTATACTGGGCAGTTCTGAGTAAGCACTTAACCTGTGCTAACCAACTACACTGAATTGTCACAACTCCAAGAGGTTAGAACCGTTATTGTCACCCCTGTGTTAGAAATGTGAGAAGGGAGGTTCAGAAAGGTTTTATACACACAAAGTCACACCGCTAGTCAGAGGTTGAGCCGGCAGTTCAAACCCTGACAGAGTGATCTGGAGTCTGAGTATCCCACAGTCTCCTGTAACTTTCAGATGTGGCTCAGAGGACTCTTTTCAAAATGCTCTCATGAAAACATTTGGCTTCTGCCTAACATTTATAAAGTACTATCCCAAGCATTGCCTTAGTAGTTTATTGTTTCAACCTTATTAGTAAGAAAGGGTGTTACCCTCATGTCATAGAGGAGGCCACTGAGACTCAAATCAATTAAGAGACTTGCCCAAAGCTTCACAACTGACAAGGGAAGATACAAAACTTGAACTCGGAGCTGGATACCAAAATTTGCTTTCTCTGTAGCCCTAAGATTGCAATGCATATTGCTATTCAGGAGGCTGAAGTCAAGGTAGACTTCAGTGAGCATTTATTAAAAGGGTGGTGATTCTATTTGGATTTGAAAAGAATATATGGAAGGCATGACTTCCAGATATTTCTCTTGGTATCAAGACATTTCTTGAGGTCTGTGTTTGAAGTGAGTACATGCTGTGTTTTAAGAGGTTTCTAAGATTTACAAGCATTTAATGATGATTTTTTAAAATATTTCTTTATTTTTGAGGAGAGGCAGAAAGAGACAGAGAATCCTGAGCAGGCTCCACCCTGTCAGCATGGAGCCTGACATGGGGCTCCAACTCACTGTGAAATCATGAACTAAGCCAAAATCAAGAGGTAGACACTTAACCAACTAAGCCACCCAGGTGGCCTTAATTATTTTTTTAAGAGTGATTTTATTTAAAGAAAAAACAGATCACCTGGCAGAGAAATTCCCTTTTTCTCACATCCTACTACTCATATTTATTAAAATTAGCTAAGAGATGTAGAAAGAGACTTGGAGTGAGACATAAGGAAGAACTTCCCTATATTGATGGCTGGAGATGTTATCAACTATACAGAATCAGACGTAGAGGAGGCAGCCAGCCTTAGCAGGGAGCTCCTTCTTCTGCTGGGGATGAACCAGGGTCATGGACCAAGTACTGCCGGTACTCATAAAGAAGGCTAAAGGCTAGAATGTGTTAGAGGAAGGAGCTGTGAAGTATATGGTTCTGAGCAGCATGTACCATAGAAGTCTGCTGAAGACAATGGGAAGGATTCTGAAGTAAGGTCTAACTTCAAGCTTGCAGAAATCAGAAAGAATTTAGGACCATCACATTCAACTTTTCCCATTGTACGGGACAGAGGTGTACCAAACGGAGTGTCTGAACACTGTGAGAGTGAGTAATGGGGACTCTGGGCCTATTCCCTAAAAGCTGCTTCCAAGACTTTTTATCTCTTGCACTCAGGTAACCTTGATCAATTCTGGAACTTATTTTTCTGGCCAGAGAGGTCCACTACAGTGCCCTAGGGTAGGGTATCTTGGGACCCGGGAGTGATGCTAAATATGCACTGATATTCAATTTTACGGGTAGCTGGGGGAAATTGAGCACACAGGTGGGGATTGAATTTATTTAGCAGAGCTGGGCCAATATCCCAGCTATTGGCTCATCAGGAGAAATGCAGGAGTCTTGGCCACAAGATGTAGGAGAATTGGGGTTTGGAGTCGTAACTTTTAGCACACCATCTGAGCTCTGTCACAGATTCTCTGCATTCTTAGTTGCCTTCTTAGAGTCCCAGCACTCTGGTCCATGCAATGAGGAACTGTAGTGGGCTGTTTATGGATGAAATGAATGAATCTCAATTGCTGAACACAAAAGCCAGCCCATCATAGGTAACAAGAGGGTTTCTCTTCTTTCCTCCCCTTCCCTCTGTGGTGAAAACGATGAGGAAGCATGTTTAGGCCAAAAGGAAATGCCCATGTGTCTTAAGAGGAAACACCACCCTGGTCATAAAATCACAGAAAAGCAAAATAGATCGAGAACTTATGCAGATGGTTTTCTCTGACGACAGTGATGAGTAACTATGAGAGTTACATCTGCTTTTGCAGTGACTTCACAGACAGCCTCTGTGGCAATCACCAGGCACAGTGAATGTTGCAGGGCATGAAATATGAACAAAAACTAAATACCTACAATGACATGCACCAAAGCATCAACTTTCTGGTCCTTCAAGTTCAGGTGACTTTTAGGCTCACATTTGCTATGAGGGATATGAATTATTTATGAAAATAGAATAAAACACTAAACTTTTAGTTTAGTTTTTTTTTTTTTCTAACAGAGCACCTACTGCATACACCATTGCAACAGTCAAGAGGAGAATAAGGAAGGCAGGGGTTCTCCCTGAGTAACAGATCCCTCAGTCACAGAATTTTACGCAGGTCACTCCCTGAGTCTCAGTCTTCCTGTCTCCAGAATGAGAAGATAAGAATAATGACATTCTTCATCATGACAGTAGTTATGGAGATTGAATGAGAATACATGGTATATGATTAGAACAAGGCCAGAACACCTGGGGGGCTCAGTCGGTTAAGTGTCTGACTCTTGGCCTCAGCTCAGGTAATGATCTCACCGTTCTTGAGGTCGAGCCCCACACCAGGCTCTGCATGAGAACCGCAGAGCCTGCTTGGGATTCTCTCTCTGTCCCTCCCCTCTCTCTCTCTTCCTCTCCCTCAAGATAAATATGTAAATAAAACTCTAAAAATGTTTTAAAATAATTAAAACCAGGCCTAGTATGAAGTGAGTGCTCAAAAACTGTCATCAATTATCACCACTGTTTACCAGATCATCTTTGGACCCAATAAGGGCAACTCTTAAGCACAACAAAAAGACTCAGGGAGACGTTCATAGCATAGAGGCTTTAAAGGTTTTTTGCCTAATTTTAATCACATATGGTTATAATGAGATAATGCAGGGAGATATCAAATAATTGATATGATAAAATTATAAATATAAATTTCAAAGCTTGTTGATGACAAGCATTTGTTTAAGATACTAAGTTATTCCAATGATACCAGCATCTCAAAAAAATTTTTTGGCTTATTTTCCAATTCAAGTCAATAAACTTTGGTTGAATACGTATGCTAGGCTGGCTGATGAGCTCATCATTACAGAGAATACCAAGACAAGCTTAGGAATTGCCAACTGGTGCATAAGGCACTCCTGTCCATACCCACGATGGCAGAAAGCCTTTGTCCTTGAATGTTAGCACTGATTATTGCAAACATATCAAATTAGTTTGGGGCCAAGTCTAGGCAGGTGACTAAGGTGGGTAATAAGACTGAGGTCTGCTCTGAATGGAGTCAGATTTCCTTGTATGCTTCCATATAATTCTGAAAGTCATTTTCAAAGGGCTTTTGCAACAGAGCATTGGCAGCAGTGCGGAAATGAGTGCATGGATCACTAAGGTGACTACTTTGACAAAGGCAACATCACGATTTCAATATGTTAGACTTGGTGGTTTTGTCAGAAATCAGTCTCTTAAAACACTCCCTGCAGCAGAGCCAAGATTTCTGGTCCCTTTTGTGTCTTCCTGTGTCACTTAGTCCAGTTTTGCAGACATAGTGCAAGCTCAATCAAGCACCTATTCTACCAGCTTTGAAAGATGCCCCCAGGTGGTGACCCATGCCTTTGCCCCCATCGTTTCCTTGGATGGTTCAGGACACTTTCTCATTTCAGTATTGCCACACTCAACTGAAGCATAACCCATTGCTTTCTGCTAAAATTGTATTTCCTGCTGTTCCCCCTACTACCTCCAAAGGCTTCCTCTGAAGCAAGCTTGCAGGGCTCCTTTGAGGTACAGTAGCTGTAAAGAAACCACTGGAACAGTATCTAGTAGAGGACATCGAGAGTCCTCACTATGATTCAGTTTAGCAGAAGGACAGGAAGAGTTATGTCACGGCCATTTGAATGCCAAAGCCCACATACATCCTAGACTAGCAAAAAGATGAGGGCTCTGGAGGGAATGACTCAGATACATTTCCAAAGGTAAATACACTCTCTAGGTTCCCACAGACCCTGACAGAACGATTTACCCAAGCTCCGTAGGCATTGTGGGTTGACAGTCAGTAAATATCATGATTAAAAAAATAATGTTAGACAGAATTTGGGTTAAATTCTGACTCTATCCTCTGATTGCTATATTACCAGACACAAATCATGTATCTCTGAAAGCCTCAGTTTTCTTATCTATAACAGGGATTTTAACAGTCCCTCCCTCATTAGATGTCTCATTGATTAAAATGCAATTAGGCACCGGACACGTAGTAACCATGTAACAATAGTTGTACTTTTTATCATTTTTATTGATTAGAAAGTATTCAGACCATAAGTATTTGCTTATCCACTTTTCTATCACTCTGTTAAACAATTGCATGAGTTTTTCTTCATAAGAAATTTGTACTTACCAACCTATGTGCAGAAAACTTCTACCATACCACATACCATTGTTTTCATGTGTTTGGAAAAAAATTACTCTTTTCATTGAAAACCTGCACTTTTCCAAAAGGGCTGAGATTAAAGTATTTAAAACGTGATTCTGCAATAGACCTAAAAACACCCACACTGGTTTAATACATGCCTTACTTGCCTACTTTAGGAAGTAAAAACTTTTAACTCTTAGTCTTCATTTCTAGCCAATGGAGATTAAGGCTTGCCAGAGGACAGCAGATAAGCAACATATAGGATGGCTGATTGCATTTTTAATCTTCACTTGTCTTCAGCAACCAATATTCAGTAAGTTTTATTTGTCCGCCACTATGTTAAATTACCAGCCAATTCAATGCCAAAGGGAGCAACTGGTTACTTGGCTATTTATAGTGAGAGTCATACTTCATTTTCAGGGAAACATTTTAAATTATTTCCCATCAAAAGTATACAAATTAAAGCTGCCGCTGAATTAAAATAACTCATCAGTTGTGAAAGATCATTTTTAAAGACTAATTGATATGTCATTGCTCAAAAATTAAAATAAAATATACAGAATAATAAAATAGAAAATGAAGATAAATTTTCAAGCAAATAAAGGGGAGCATATTTACTTGCATCTTTAGGCAAGGCATAATTCTCCAAATATTAGCTCTGTAACCACAGAAGCGGAGGAATCTAAAGCAAGCAAAAGGAAAGTTGGGTTGCTATTCGATAATCCTGACATATCCATGAATACAACATCAGAAATTTCAGAGATGGAACTGACGGCAAAAAGTTTATAACTAACAGTTGTGTTCCTGAAAGTTCTAATGATGGATGTCTTACTTCGCTTTTCTCCAAAACCGTTCTTGGCTTTCATCATATTTCTCCCATCATCACATATTCAAATGCTTGAGTTCTTCCACTGAGATGTGGAATTCCAGGGTATAGTTAATAATAGGGACCCTGGGCCCAGAGCAGAGGTTGAAAACTACTACTCCTTGCTGATGCATAGGGACACACATACCCCAATGTTCATAGCAGCACTCTCAACAATAGCCAAAACATGGAAAGAGCCTAAGTGTCCATCAATGGACCAATGGATCAAGATGTGGTTTATTTATACGATGGAATACTACATGGCAATGAGAAAGAATGAAATCTGGTCATTTGTAGCAACGTGGATGGAACTTCAGGCTGTTATACGAAGTGAAGTAAGTCAGCCAGAGAAGGACAGATACCATATACTTTCACTCATATGTGGAACAGGAGGAACTTAACAGAGGACCATGGGGGAGGAGAAGGGGAAAAAATAGTTAAGAAGAGGGAGGGAGGCAAACCATAAGAGACTCTTAAATACTGAGAACTGAGGGCTGATGGGGACTGGGGGAGAGGGGAAGGGGGGTGATGGGCATGGAGGAGGGCACTTGTTGGGATGAGCACTGGGTGTTATATGGAAACCACTTAATAATAAACGATAAAAATTTTTAAAAATTTAGAAATTTTAAAAAATTTTTTAAAAAAAGGAAATTACTATTCCTTATGTGTGTCAGTTTCAGCATTTGGGGAGAGAAACTAGAGCTTCCTTGGGTAGACTATAATTCGGCCCCGTAGGGAATCTCTTATGTGAGCCCATTTAGATAATGCAGATATAAAGAGAAGCACTTACTTACTATTCTTGCAGAAGTCTTACATCCGTGAAGCAACCCCAGCACACGCGGCCCTAAGATGTCAGGTTTTCAGCTTAGTGAGCTATTACGGGCTCATCTTTATCAGGACTCTCCCTTTTCGGTTGCACCTAACTTTTTTCTGTCTACAAATTTTAACCAGATTGTCTTGAAAATTATTGTTTGCGGTGAGGTAGGGGACGTGTATAGGCTTTTACTATTTTTGTCAGAGGATCTGCTGGAGATCATGAAGCTGGAGCTGACAGGAGAAAGACACAGGCCTGAACTCTCTTCACCTCATGCTGGGAAAAGGTCACAAGGCTGACAGCGCCTAGCCTTGGTGCTGGAAGGTCAAGACTCTTGGCGTCATCCCCCTGACATAAGCAAGAACTCAGAGGTGAGTAAATGTTCTGTCAGCTCCTGTGAGGTCCTCCCCTGGGCCCTGACAGACCAGGTCAAGAGAGTGTCAGGGGCTGGGATCCCCTCAAGGATATGGATGTTATCACTGTTAGCTGTGGAGCAACGAAGGGGAATTGGAAAGAAAAGAGAGGAGAGAGAAGGAGGAAAGGAGAGATAGGACAGAAGGGAGGGAGGGAGAGAAAGGAAAAAAAAGAAGGGAAGGGAGGGGAGGGAGGGAAGGTTTGGGGAGGAGAAGAGAAAACCAGATCATATATTATGCCTTGGGAAACTCTACCACAAAATCCTTGCTTCTGATGCAGAGTTGCTGACTTTTATTTGCTTTCTACTATAATAGGTTTCTCTCTCTCTAATCCTGGGGTTAGGGCAAGGACTTGGGAGTCAAATGTCACAGCTTGAACGTCTAGATGGGAACCTTCTGAAAGTGACTACTGTTACGACCTTGATATGATCTGTTAATCCAAGTTTCCATTTCCTCAAATGAAAAAAATAAAGATAATAAATTCGTTTTCCTTGCAGCTATTGGGAGAGTTAAGCAAGTCAATATATAGCATGCTGAGTGTCCTGTCTGACACACAGCTGGTACGTGGTGCTAACTAGAAAATATCTCTATTATAAACATACTACTTAACACTTTCAAATGATATTTTTAAAAAGTACCTCCTAAAACCCTGATTGCATATGGAAAATGTTATTCATCATTTACTTAAATTCTAGCAACCAAAAGTTACTCTAAGGGCAGCCCCACAAAATCCTCTCAAAAAACGGAACAGGGAAACAAAGTATGTCTTTGTACCCTGTGAAGCTGGACTGTCTGAAGTCAATACGGAATATCCAAAGAGAAGGATTCCATCAAGGGAAGTGAAGCCCCCGGACCCCTCCTATGTAAGCCGTGTGAAATCTGGGACATACGAAGCAAGGCCACTGGCATGCTCTCCAGCCTGAACTTGAAATTAAAACTTGGAGAAACCCCAGGGCAGGAGCTGAGGATGGGAGGAAGGAGACAGTGCTGGCTCAGGGCACCTGGCGAAGGGCCTGACTCATAAATATAAGTGAGATAAACGAATGAATGAAGGGATGGGAAGAAAAACTACAGGTGACTGAGAGAGGCTGATGGATGTGCTAAGCTATGTCCCATTAAACTGAGAAATGAGGCCAGGGACCCATAAATGACCTCACCACAGCTAAGAGCTACAATACGATGTCCTGAGTTTGCAGCAAACTTGTATTTTGGCCGACCTCGAATTACACTCACTGGAGTTCCATTGTGGAAAATGAAGCATAGAGAGAAGGAACGGTGAAGGATTTGGTTTAGGAGAATAAACTCCCAAACTATGCGGGCCCTGAGGACAAGCAAGGTCCTGGTGTAGGACTATGTGAAGAGCTTTGTTTGGCATTAGGATGAGAAATCTTCTCCTTCTCAACACAGCATTTATTTATGAAAATAGCCCTTCCTGCTTATGAGTACTTTCTTAGCGACAGGCACAGGGTTGGTCTGTGCGTAGTTTCCTTTCAGCCTCTCTGCAACCCCTGGAGGGAGATATTATCTCCATCTTACAGATGACGAAATTGAGGCTTAGACTTGCTAACTACACAGCATTTCTAGTAGATGGTTGAAGCAGGACTCAAATGGTGCTCTCAAGATTTATGTTTGTAACTATTTTTACTACGGTCACCATGCTTATATACATTCAGTGATATTCACTGTCTGCCTATGTTAACTGCAGGAAGTAACAGCATTTCCTTATGAGTAAAAGACGCAGGTCTCACTCCTGGAGGAACACAAAATCTGACTGGGAATCAGAGACAAGAGGTGGATGGCAGAAAAGAGTAATGGGGAGGAGTGGAATGTCTGAGTTTCTGCCTGGGTTTATTCCCTGTCTCTGCATTTCCCCAGCTGTAGGACCTTGGGCATTTCACTCCTTTAAGACCTCAGTCATTTCGGGGCGCCTGGGTGGCTTAGTCGGTTAAGCGTCCGACTTTCGCTTAGGTCATGATCTCGCGGTTCGTGGGTTCGAGCCCCGCGTCGGGCTCTGTGCTGACTTCCAGCTCAGAGCCTGGAGCCTGTTTCAGTCTGTGACTCCCTCTCTCTCTGACCCTCTCCTGCTCATGCTGTCTCTCTCTCCTAGAAATAAATAAAACATTTAAAAAAAAAACCCTCAGTCATTTCATCTGTAAAATGGGGACAGCAATAATAATAATAATACCTAGCTCCTTGTCTTTTTGAGGATTAGTTTAGTTCATACATGTAAAATACATGGACCAGGAAGTAGCTACTCAGGATAAGCAGTCATTGGATGTCAGCTTTTGTGCCAAGCATTTAAGAGTGCTTCTTCTTTTTTTTTTTTTTTTAACATTTATTTATTTTTGAGAGATAGAGTAAGACAGAGCATGTGCAGGGAGGGGCAGAGAGAGAAGGAGACACAGAATCTGAAGCAGGCCCCAGGCTCTGAGCAAGTGTTCAGCACAGAGCCTGACACGGGGCTCAAACCCAGGAACCAGGAGATCATGACCTGAGCCGAAGTCGGACACTTAACTGACTGAGCCACCCGGGCACCCTAAAGACTGCTTCTATACACACCATTAACTCCAGCTCTCACAACAATCCTGTGAGGCAGGTAGGAGAGGTCAGAGCCTGCAGTACTGCCTAGTGATGCTACTGTCCTGGCAAACTCACACCCCACTCGAAGAGGACTTCCATAACGTCTCTCTGCTCAAGCCTTTGGTACTTCTCAGCTACTAACCTTGCTTCCTACTTTACTAAGAAAAGTGAAGTCATTGGAAAAGAGCTTCTCTAAATTCCCAATATCAAATTTACCTACCTCTATGCATATGTGCCCATGCTTGTCTTCCATGTTGGCATGGATGAAGTGTTCATGTGCCCATCTGTGGTAGGCAGAATACTGGCCTCCCCAAGATGTCCTCACCCCACCCCAGGCCCTGTGAATGTGTCGTATTATGTGACAAAGGGGAGCTAAGGGAGCAGATGAAGTTAAGGTTATCACTGAGCTGATCTTAAAATAGGGAGATGATTCTTGATTAACTGGGTAGAGCCAGTGTAATTACAAGGGTCCTTAAAAATAGGAAAGGGGCAAGCAGAAGAGCCAGGTCAGAAGGATCTGATGGCAGAAGGGCTGGCCTCACTATTGCTGTCCTTGAAGATGAATGAAGAAAGCCACCACAAAGGAAGGAGGGTAGTCATCAAAGCTGGAAAACACAAGGAATAGGATTCTCCCCTGGAGCTCCCAAAAAGGAACACGGCCACCTGACACCTCAGTTTTGGCCCAGGGAATCCCATTTCAGACATGTGACTTCCAGAAACATAGTCCTGCCTTGAGGCAAGAGAACCCAGCTTTATAACTCCATATGAACTAGTGCTTAAATGCAGGCTGCCCCAGGAAGGCAGTGCAACCTCGGAGGAGGCAGTTCTCCTCAGTCAAGAGCATTTTCCAGAGGATTCAGTGGAGTCCCCAGAAGCTTTGGAAATGAGTGCCTCGGCACTGAAGGGAAGATTTGCCCAGCACACCACAGGATCCGCTACAGGTACCACCCGCCATCCTTTCCAGACTTTATCAGATATCACTGCTCAGCGATGCCTTTGTTGACCATACTCAAAACGGCATCACCTCTCCACTCCAAAGTTCTCTATCCCCTTCTTGATCTGTTTTCCCTATAGTACTCATCTGATGCACTGTAACAGTTTATTATTTTTGTATTTATAATCTCCTTCCTTACACTAGGTTGAAATCTCCAAGGGCAAGGACTCTTGTCTGTATTATTCACTGCTTTATGTCCAGTCCTCAGAATAGTACCTGGCCTCTGGCAGAAACTCAATAAATATTTGTTGAATGAATGGCTGAGAGATATGAGATCGCAGAGGATAAGAGACACTGAGTACTTGCCCAAGGTCACAAACAAGTGTGAAAAACTAGTAAGATTCTGGACATAAATCAAGGTTTTTTGAGTCTATGGTGCTCTAAAATTTCACTAAACAACAACAAGACATCCTCCCTGATCTCTCTTCGTATATTGTGAAGAACAAAATCAAAGATGTAGAATTGAACAAGATGGCTTTGTAGACTTCCCAATGAAGAGTGAAATTGCTAGGGACGGGGAAACAACACTGGAGTATAATCAATAACAAGTAGCTATATTTTGACTCGAAACATACCATTTAATCTATTTTAAAATGTGATCATCATAGAGCATTACTCATCCAACAAAAGTGCTGAGTATCAGTTATTTTTTTTAAGTTTTTAAAATTTAGTTTTGAGAAAGAGACACTGTGAACAGGGGAAGGGCAGAGACAGAGAGTGGGAAAGAGAGAATCCCAAGCAGGCTCCAAGCTGTCAGCACAGAGCCCGATATGGGGCTCAAACTCATGAAACCATGAAATCATGCCCTGAGCCAAAACCAATAGTCACACACTTAACTGACTGAGCCATCCAAGTGCCCCTGAGTAATAAGTTATATATCACGTACAGAGCCAAGCTCTGGAGATACAGTTGGTGAAACAAGGTAAACATGTCTGTCACCCCCTAGACGTCAGACAGACTTGTCCTACAATATATACTTAGGCAATAAGATATATGTGTATTGAATGAAAGAACAGTATTCATTGGAAATCAAACTTCCTCTTAAGGTTTAGTATCTAATGGAGGAAAAAAATATAGATTTCACAGCTCGTGTTCTAGATGGTATCTCAAGTAATGAAGAGAACTATTTTGGCAAAAGTAAAAAGTCAGTGACTATCTTGATAAAATGTTATTTTACCAGAAGTGATTTGAATTATAGAGACTAGAAAATGTTTTTCCTTCTTATGTCCACTGTGTCCTTTACACAGACCTTCCCCAGCAAGAGAGGAACATAAGTTTTTAAAGTTATTCTGCAAATTACTCAGTCCAGCCCCCCTCCCCCCACCCGACATTTAATCTCACATATGCCATTTAGCATCCAGGTTTCAGAAAGGCTGTGCTAGCAACACAGCAGCTCCTCTCCACAGCCTGCATGGACTAAGAAGCAGGAAGAACGCGTGAACAGGGTTCAACTTCAGCGCCCCAAAGACTTGTCCAAGTCCTAATCCTTGGCACCTGTGACTGTGACCTTATCTGGAAGAAGGGTCTTTCCAGATGTAATTAAGTGAAGGATCTCAAGATGAGATCACCCTGGATTAACAAGATGGATCCTGACTCCAGTGACAAATGTCCTTATAAAAAGAAGAAAAGACACACTGTATCTACTGGGGTTGAGGACTCCCGGAGGAGAAACACACAGAGAAAGCCAGCTGAAGACAGAGCCAGAGATGGAGTTATGCTGCCACAGACAGGGATGCCTGAAGCCACGTGAGCTAAAAGAGCCAAGGGAAGAGGGTCCTCCAGAGCCTTTAGATGGATCACGGCCAGGCAAACACCTTATCTCTGGACTTCTGGCCTCTAGAACTATGGAGCAATAAATTTATGGATTTTTTTAATGTTTATTGTTTTTGAGAGACAGACAGAAAACAAGTGGAGGAAACAGAGAGAGAGAGAGAGAGAGAGAGAGAGAGAGACAGAATTAGAAACTGGCTCCAGGCTCTGAGTTGTCAGCACAGAGCCTGAGGCAGGGCTTGATCTCCTGAATCATGAGATCAGGACCTGAGCTGAAATCAAGAGTCAGATGCCTAACCGACTGAGCCACCCAGGTGCCCCTAAATCTCCTCTGTTTCAAACAATCAAGTCTGTCATAATTTATTATGGAAGTCTTAGGAAACTGATACAGTAAATATTCTAGGGATCGAGAGAAAGTATGCTCATTATCTTCTATGCAAGCTCAAGCTACAAGCTGCCATCACCTGTCAGAGAACCTCCATGCATGTATAGTTTTGATTTCTTTTCCTCAGAGTTGATTAAATCTGGTCTCTCTTTNTGTTCCATTGGTCCTAGAGGTGCCTAAGTTCAAAAATAACCTCATGTTAAACAAGCCAGATGCCAAGTCAATAAAATCACCTCTTGCAAGCTGGTAATATCTGTGATAGACTTATAAGAAGCAGCAAAAAGGGTCTAAATCATGAGTACAAACACTTCCGCCTGTGGCACGCCCACCCCAGATGAACCAGAGGGAATGCAAGGCCATGGAAAGTGGAAGACATAAGGAAAGAATAGCAAGGAGGCAATTTCAGTGGGATACTGAAAACAACATTATTAATTTTTGAAGTGGAAATGCAATTATTTCTATGTTTGCCTCCTATAGTATTTCAAATAATACCAATTCCTTCTCTTCTGAATTATGTTGGTGCTCACCATCAAGTTAACACATTTTATATGTAATTCCCTATAGTTTTACACTGCCAGTTAATTGTTACACAATTGTCTTTACAGCTAATCCTGTAAGCTGTTTTAGTCTAGAGACTATCTCAAATTTTCTTTTCTTATATCCCGGTTTCTTTTCAGGGCTGAGTAAAGAGAAGATAATTAAGAGATAGCTATTAATTGATTTTTATCTTTATTTTCCTATTATAAGCTTCCATCCTAATATTATAACTATTCTGACTAATGAACATAGAAGCATTGCTATTCCAGTGTATGAGTAGATCTAAAAATATATATATAGATGCCATGTTCATATATATGTGTCTACACAATCCCAACACACACATTCTAACATGAAGCAGAAGTATTTGACCCAAAGCAGTTGTGGTAACACTATCATTATATCTGAGAGTTCTAGTGATATGTTAGGTAATTATTTTTCACAAAGGAGAACAAGAAAGATGAAAATATCTTCCATATAGCAGACAACGAAGTGTTTGCATAAGTAATATTAGAGCCAAGGCACTCAAATGTCCCAGTCTGAAATATTGCATGTTGCATTGTATATAATTAGTTATAAACCAGCTCTGGTTTCAGAATACTTCAAATAGTCTTAAGAAAATTCATAATAATAATGTTAATTTAGCAGTTATTCTGGTCCAACCACTGTTCTAAATGCTTTATGTTCATTGAGCTCACTTATTTATTAAATCATCAAATATTTATGAAGTGTGTGATGGTTAATTTTATGTCAACTTGACTGAGGCAAGGAAAGCTTAGACATTTAGTCAAACAAAATCCATGTCTAAGAGGCTTTACAATCTATCATTGAATCTGAAAAGAAAACCACAATATACCCCTAGTAATAGTTTTTTATCCCTGTTTTACAAATAGGACACTAAGAATTGCCTTAACACCAGACCTGGGTCACAAACCAAGTGGATTTCAGCTGCTATCACATTGACCTAGTACATCTTAGCAGGGTCCATTTTATCTCTGATTTTATTGATTCATGTCTCCTCGGTTTCGCAAATACATGCTGTGTGTATATACATGCCCATGTGCATGCACTGAGTAAGTATACTTCCTCCTGCAAGTTCAGTCAAATGCTGTACGATAAGGTAGGAAGCAAAAGTGGGTCTTTTCTTCAGGAGTCAAAGTTTAAGAAGCAATAAACTTCAACCAAAAAACATCATTACTGATGAGCCAGAAATAGCTTCAAATACTCTTTCAAATAATGCTTTGTTGTCTGTCACTAACAGAAGAGATGGGCAGGAAGTCTGGAGTCCATATGGTAGAGAAGTATGAAGGTTTGGCCAGCAGCAGTCAAGGTTTCTGGTCTCAGACCACACTTCTGAAACTGGCCTACTTGCTAACCCCAACGGTGCCTCCATTTCTGACCTGCAAAGTGGGGATAATAAGAATATTGCTTCCAAACGCACTAGCAATCTGATAAAGTAACAGGTGTAAAGTTCTGGGCACATTGCCTAGACCAGAATAAGTTCTCACTAGGTATTAGATAAAAATAATGAACAAAGATAATGAGGCTAAACTCGGGCATCGATTTAATGTTTCAATGCATATATGCAAAATTAATATTAAGCCTGGAAGACAGGAAACCATGAATTACTTGGGTCTTTCTTTCGCCATGGAAGATGAAGGCACAGCACACATTTTATGAATACACAGCTCAAGAAGACCCAGTTGCCTGGGTATCAGGGTGGGAGCACAGATATTCAGCAAATGAGCATTTATTACATGTCCAGTCTATACCACTCACTTTCATAGACAACACAGCTCAATCAGCACACCTAATTCTCCTAGCCACAATGTGCAGTTGATGGTTGTCGGAGTGACTTCTGTGATCCAGGCTCGTGTCTGGTGCCACACGTCAACAATGAGTAAAATCAGGTGCTCCTGGTCTTAAAGAACTTCTAGTCACTAACCAGTTGGTAACGACTAATTGAATGAAATGCTTATCTGGGTCAGCTTTTCCTGTCAGGAGCCAGAGAGTGAATATTTTAGGTTTTGGAGACAGTGGTCTCTGATGCAAGGGTTCTACTTTGCCACTGTAACAAAAGGCAGCCCCAGATAATATGTAAATAAGCATGCCTTCATTCCAATAAAACTTTACTTGCAAAAACAGGAAAGAGGCAGGCGGTAGTCTGAAGCTCCCTGGATAGTGGAAGAAGAAAGTAACTCAGAGCCTTGGGGAATTAAGAAGAGCTTCAATCAAATGGGAGGTGTTGCTAATTAAGCAGTGCTTTGAAGAATCAATGCTCCCTAGAAGGTTTGGAGGGAAAAGAGAAAAGGTATCTCTGGGCAGCGGGAATGACAGCAAAGTCACAGAAGCGTTAAAGGACACGGCTTGTTCCAGTAGAGTGAGGTACCATGAGAACTGGGAGAATGGGGTCAGAGAAAAAGGAACAGAGATTTAGAAAAAGCCTTTTTGTACATAGCTCTGTAGTGGTTGGGATGCCAAGTTCATATTATCTTTCGGTATTTCTAAAGGTCGAGCTGCGTTTCCCCTCCCAAAGCTAAATGATAACATGATGCAGTTCAAAAGCTGGTCATATCAAATTGCCATCTAATCATTTAATTAAAGCCCCATGCTGGCACCAGCCATCCTCAGGGCTCATTTTTCATTTGGGCACATTTCATTACACTTTTCAAAGCAAATTTGCCTTTTCAAAGGCGAAAAATGCAAATGACTAGGTTTGAAAGGAAACGCATAACACTCTGCATAATGACAGGGATTTTCTTGGAAAGCAGTGATGCACAGTCAGAGCTATCTTTAGGGGCTGAGGGTGGCTTATCAGCCCTATACGAACTCTACATGCTACTTCATTACAGCACCAGGATGCAAACGGAAGTGAAATACCAAATAGCAGAAAGCAAACAGCCACCTCCCCCCCCCCCCCCCCCCTCCCC